>NC_134713.1:15031738-15334769 GCF_049634645.1 Pelodiscus sinensis
GCCTGTCTGCCAACAGCGGCCAACCCTAGGGACCCTGGAGGGGATGGACCGAAGACAGTGACCAAGCCATTTGTCTCGTACCATCCCTCTCCAGCCTTCCACAAACCTTGGGCAGGGACACCACTCCTACCCCATGGCTAATACCACTCCATGGACCCAGCCTCCATGACTTGATCTCACTTCCCTTTAAACTCTGTTCTAGTTCTAGCCTTCACAGCCTCCTGCAGCAAGGAGTTCCACAGGTTGACTCTTTGCTTTGTGAAGAACAACTTTCTGTTACTAGTTTGAAGCCTGCTACCCATTCCTTTCCTTTGGTGTCCTCCTTTATGGGAACTAATGAAGAACTTTTCTGTATGCACCCTCTCCACCCCACTCATGCTTTTAGAGACCTCTATCCTGTCCCCACTCCGTCTCCTCTTTTCTAAGCTGAAAAGTCCCAGTCTCTTTAGCCTCTCTTCATATGGGACCTGTTCCCATCCCCTGATCATTTTAGTTGCCCTCCCCTCTCCCACCCTCTCTCTTCCCCTCTCCCACCTCCTTTTCCCAGTCTCCCCCAGTTTTGTTCAATAAAGACAGATTCAATTTTTGAACACAATTGTCCTTTATTTTGTACATCAAGAAGAGGGGCTAGGGAAGGGTAAGTGGAAGGAGGTGAGGGAGGAATGGGGCACGAGCCCCCGATGGGGAGGACTGGGCTGGCTCTGCGGGCTTCTGGGGGTGGAAGCTCTCCTGCAGCCCCCCAATTGCCCCCTCTCCCCAGATGGCAGCCTGCGGTAAGTGCAGCCGGGCTGATGGCCGAGTGCTGTGATATGCCCAGTGTGGGTAGTCCGGGCACTCCAAGCCAGGACTGCTTTGCAAGCGGGGCACCCCTGAGAACTGTCTGTCCAGGGTGGGGGTCGGGACCCTTTAAGCACAGCCCTCGGCTAGTCTGAGAAAGCATCTCCACGCTCTAAGTTCTCCTCTGATGCCCTGCCGGCACTGCTTCCGGCCATCCTTAAGCCCGGTTCAGGGTCCACTTAATGTGGACATGCTAGTTCGAATTAGCAAAACGCTAATTCGAACTAGGTTTTTTAGTCTGGATCCGTTAGTTCGAATTAGCTTAGTTCAAATTAACTAATTCGAACTAAGTTAGTTCGAATTAACGTTGTAGTGTAGACATACCCTGCATCGTAGTGGGGTGAGTGATGAAATTTTTGGGTGTAAAAAGTACAAATATAATAAAGCACTGTAAAACTTAAAGCAAAAATTCATTTTTCTCCAAATTTCAGTTGTGTTGACGTACCGCCAAGACTTCTCTCGAGTACCCCTAAGGGTGCTCGTGTCATTGGTTGAGAAACACTGATCTAGTTGACTACTTGCATTTCCTCCTCCCTCCCCCTCGGCCTCCGTATAAGAGGCAACAATGGGGAGGAAGCAGGAGCTGGTGATATTGGGGAGCTGGCTTAAGAGCTGGTTCCCTCCAGCACCAGTTCTGCAGAGCCCTCTGTCGCCTACCCTGTGCTGCTGCCTCTATGAGGGAGGGAAGAAGGAGCAGGGGAGGCTGCCACTAAGCAGCCTCTGCCAATGGCAAGCCTAGACCCACTGCGGGCAGAGGCTGCTGCTGGAACACCCTCTGTCCTCAGACAGCCTGGGCCATCGTGGACAAAGGTTGCTTCATGGCAGCCTCCCCTGCTCCCTACCTCCAAGCAGCCTCTGTCCATGCTGTTGCCTTGTATCAGAGACATCAGTGTGCGGCGGCAGGCAGCCAGTCTATGAGGGAAGCTTTTTTTTAAACTGGCTCCCCTCGAGGACTGTTTCCCGCCTTGCACTCTGTGCTGCTGCCTCTGATAGAGAGGTGGTAGTGTGGGGATAGCAGGGCGCCCCCCGGGAATGGGGCCAGACCGCACTGGCTGCCCATCTTGCCCTAGGGGACTATAGAATAGTGAACTAACTGCTAGGAATTCAAGCAGTTACACGAACAGTCCCGTGTTTTACCCTTTTGCCCTACCAATTGATTGTTCATCTTCTTAGACAGTAAACTCTTTGGAATAGAAATTGTATCTTTCAGTGCAGTGTCTTGTACGTTTGGGATTCTGCCTCAGTCTTAAGACTACATTGAAACTAATACTTAGCTATGAAGCACTTAAGGTTGCTATACACATATGAGAGACAAAAGGGGCAACTGCTGTGGGGCCCAGCCATTCAAAAAAGCCCGAGGCTCCTGGCCCTTTAAACCACTTCCAGAGTCCTGCGTGGTAAACTCTGGGTGGTGTGAAGGGCTGGCGCAGCGCGCTCTGTGTGGTATTAAGGGCTGGCTACCCCCAGCCCTGCCTCCTCTGCCTGAGGCCATGCCCCTTCCTGGAGTGCGAAGGTGGCTCCCCCACCTTGCCCAGGGGCCCAGCAATTCTGTTGGCCCTTCTGCTCATAAATGCAAGAGCTACAGAGAGCTTGCCTGTACTGTATTCATGTCACTATCAGGACAGGAAAGAGACGTTAGTCAAGAAAAAGCTACAAAAAGCGCAACCCAAAGAATTTTTGGCCCCAAGAGTAGAGATTACGTCTCAGGACTGTATTTAAAAATAATCGGCGAGGCATTTTCGCTACACTGACCAGCCCTGTCCACAAACGAGCACATTACTGCATACCGTGGTGCGTTTTGAACAGTCATCTGAGAAGTTCAATTATAAAGCAAAAACGATCAGTCAGGTGTGTAATGATGACGGGTACATTAGTGACCTGCTTCACTTGAGGGGCTGCATGGGAAAACAAGATGAATTCCCATTGCTGAGATGCACGGCTATTTCTAAAGGCAATTCACGGAACAGATAGCCAGCTACGTGGCCTGTCAGGATATTGCATGGGGTCTCACATTATGTTAGCATCATTTGACAACCCTTCTTCAACCCCCAGCCAAACATACATGAACACCCAAAAGAGTGAAAAGAATGGGGCATGCTATACTGAATTGGTCTCTTCCGTTGGCAATGGTGTTAATGTCACTACTAATTTAGTTGTGAAGATAAGCTTCACATTAGGGATGTAACAAGACTACATACCGGTTTGTGTTTCTCTTGTGGGATTAACCAGAAGAGAGAGAGAATGAGAAATTGAAAGATATTATTGAAAACCAAAAGAAAACAAACACCCCACAAAAACACAAACAAAACAAAACCAAAATGAATATTTTTTTTTGCTCCAATGTGAAATTCCTCTTTAAACAGGGTTAAATTCCTTAATGTTCATTATTCCATTCAATACACAGTCTTTTAAAATTGGTCTCAGATGAACAGTGGTCACACCTTAAAAGCAAAAATAAAGGACTTCAGTAGAAATCGTGACCCCACTGAAGTCAATGGAAAAACTCCTATTAACTTCAATGGGAGCAAGCTTTCACCCTTAATCTTTTTCTTTTGTGTGGCTGTAGGAAGACTAAAATTTAAAAAGTAGATAGCGAATACGGCTGTTCTCACAAATTCACATGTGCCTAGACATATTTATATGGCATACAAACTACCTTAAGATGAATGCCAGCATCTTTTCTATTCCTATCTCGACTTTCTAGACCCTATAGAAACTCCCTGCAGTATCCATATCTAATGTAATACAAAAGTGCTTCAATTTGATGCCTGTGATTTTCACCCTGTGGTAGCACATTGCCACTTTTTTATAGCCACCTGTCTTGCTACTTTACAAAACCTCTTATGATTCGTGAAACATCCTACTTTCTGCAGGCTAAATGTTATTTAAAAGTGAATTCTATAACAGCTTTCAAGGTATCTTAAAGTGTTTTACATAGTAATGAGTTAGTTACTAGTCACTGCAATACTGCACAGGCAAATTCAGCTGCACACAGCTGAAGTTCATGTGTATAGGAATGGACAATATAATTTTTATTTTTAAATAGAAGAAGCTCAGTGGACAGAAAACCTGAAGTCAATTTTTTTCCCACAAAGTGCAAGAGAACTTCAGCTTCCACATAAGCAACCAAAAAGTTGGGCAACAGAGATCTGAAGTTTAAGATACCCTAACCAGCTGGGTACTATAAATCTTCAAGCGTATCTTTTGAAGAGGCTCACCACAGAAAATGAAATGTGAGCTTTACACAATTCCTTGGGTGTATTTACAATTTATGACCTCATTTGTGACGGGGCGGGCCGCCTCCACCCCGCGGACGCGGACCCACCCCGCACTGAACCCGCGGTCGCCCTAACACTCCTCGGGACGGCCAGAGGGGTAAGGGCAACGTGCAGCGCGTGCTCTGCCGCCACCGCCCAGATGAGGAGCGGCGCGAAAGGTCCTCTACCGGCAGGGAGCTGGGGGACGGGGGAAGAGGCGGAGCTAACGTGCGCGGCGACCGACGTCACCACGTCGGAACGCCGGCGCGGACATTTAAAATCTATCTGGGCCAGGAGTACGGGAGAAGGGGGTGGAGGACGCGGGAGTGGAGGAGGTAGAGGAAACAGACTAGGGAGGAGAGAAGACGGACCCACGCGGCTGGGACCGAGACTGGTAGGGGAGTCACGGGGGAGCCGGAGACGGAGGGTTTGAACAGGGAGAGGGGAATAGGAAGCAGCCCAGGGCAGGGCGAGGAGCTTGTGTGCTGGTGAGTTTCGGGCAAGCGCCCCACTGGCAGGACAGGACCCAGTGATCCTGTCCTTAGGGCCCTGGGCTGGGGTCCAGGAGAGAGGGTGGGCCCGGACCCCCCTATTCCCCATTGGCAAGAAAATCGAGGGTGCCACAGTGAACAAAGGGGAGCGGTGGAGAAACTGAGAGAAATGGAGGGTGGGCTAGCCACCTCCGTTACATCATTCCACACTATTTAATAGATATTTATATTGCTAACATACTAAAAGTAAACTACTAAACATAGGAAATGCAGCACACACAATACTGCAATGCAGTGCCAGTACTGGGCAGATGTCCATGTTCTGATGAGACAACTCATGATCTCTTAGTCCACAGTCAAGTACTAAAAGCTGCATACCAGAATGTATTTGTAGTGCAAATCTACAACAATTAAACAGTTACTCCAAATGTAGGTCCTGATCTGTGAAACACCTAGGCCTAGTCTATTAACAAAAGTTATATTGATTTAACTAAATTGATACAGTAGATTTAGTGAAGCTTCTACTGCTTCTTTGTGTGAACAATCATAAATTAGTTTAGGAGTTCCTTATACTGATTTAGTTTAACTTGATTTCTTGCTCCCATTTGATGACACAAGGGGAAGCAGGAAAAGGATTTAATTCCTCCCTGCAGAGCAGGAAATGTTGGGGCTTGTCTACATTGTTTAGCACAGTGTGGCAGAGGTGTGAAACTGAGGTAAATGCCAACACAAGGAGAATAAATAGATTTAATTAAATTAGTTTCTGCACTGGTTTGGTTAACTTGATACAATTCCTGAGGGTAGCCAAGGCCTTTACTACTAAATGGAATTCTTAGCACAGTAAGTAGCCAAATGTATTTCAATAGGAAAACTCAAGTATGCAAGCTCTAGGCAGGGTGGTAAGTGTTCACAGTTCCAGTGGAGGCAGTGGTGTAGTAGATGTAAAGAAACAGTTAACCAGAAAAGATTCCACATTTACTGTTCTGGTAGAACAATACTGTACCATCAAAAATAATAGTATCAAAACAATATTAAAGAAAAAGTATGGCTTTGTTGATTGTTTTAGGCTTTTTCAATTTTTTTCTAGTCTACTAAACCTGTTTTTTCCTTTAAAGTGTTAGCTCTTTATTTCATAACTTTCACTTGTGTACTTGCTATTTCCTCCTAACAGTATTTTTTAAAGGTGGTAATATATCACAGTACAGTGTGATTAGGACAATTTGGTGCATTCCTTAAACACTAAATTCCTAAAGACCTACATGGTATCTGGAATAGGTTGCAACTTTTTTTCCTTCTCAAATATGTAATGCTGTAAGTGCAAAGTAAGATTGAAAATGTAATAGTAACCAGGGATCTTGTGAGTTTTTAAAAAGAATAGTTAGGTTAAATTTTCCAAAATGTACAAGTCACTTAGGACTCTGGGACTTAGGCTTCTAAGGGTATGTCTGCGCTGCAATATAAACCCAGGATTCCAACTCAGGCTTATTCCTAACAACAATCTTCTACACACAAATCTTGCAAAAGCAGTGAGGAGTCCTGTGGCACCTTATAAACTAACTGAAGTGGTGGAGCATAAGCATAAGTTAGTCTATAAGGTGCCACAGGACTCCTCGCTGCTTTTGCAGTTTCAGACTAACATGGCTACCCCTCTGATACTTGACACAAATCTTGCTAACCTGGGGCTCATACTCTGGGTCCCAGGAACTCATGGGGGTGAAAGGTCCAAGCCTGAGGTAAGCCGGGATACAGGGTTCAAGTCCTACTGCTTTTCAGTGTAGATTCAGCGCCATACTCCGGGACATTCATACTCTGGGAGTATGCCAAAAGAATCCTACAATCTCATGGGTTGACTTTCTTTGACAGTTGGATAGTCAAGTTTGGTGGACATTCAAGTTTTCCCACACTGCACCGCAAACCAAGGGTTAGAGTGGCCACATTTCAGAAGGATGAGGAAATCTGGGATATGGATGGTTGGACTTGGGTCTGTGAACTGCAGTGTGGACACTGGAGTCCAAGCATCGGGCCTGGATTACAAAATTCTTAACCTAGGGGCTGACAATTACTGTAGCTGGCTGACTTGAGTTCCATTAACTGTAGGCTATCCACTAACCCAATGCTTACATTACAGTGTAGACATCCCCAGGATTAGCAGAATAGAGTTAGCAGACCTTGGGTTTGTTAACCGAAGGCACAAGCATCTACACTCATTTGTAACCATAGATTAGGAATTGTTGAATGTTGGATTCTGACCATGGGCTCCAGCATCAACACCGCATTATGTGGTTCCAAGTGCAACCACCCATATCCCAGACTTCATAGCACCCTCCTTAAGGTGGCCAGTCTAGTCTCTTGTTCATGATGCAGGAACATTTGACTGACCACCAAACTGGGCTGTCTAATGACAAACAATGTCAGGTTATGGGATTGTGGGATACTTTTGTGGGACTCCCAAAACATGTATCCAGAGGGGGCAGCATCTACACGGAAAGAAATAGGGCTTGAATCCTGTGCCCTGTCTTGACTTGGGGCTTGGACCTTCCAATCCAGTTGGGACACTGGGTCCGTGGCCTGGGCTAGTGAGATTTTTTTTGTAGACAGAAGCCAAGTTAGGCTTGAGCGTAAATCTGAATAATGGGCTTATTCTGCAGCGTAGACATACCCAAAGTGACTTAGGTGCTTTTGTAAATTTTACCCTATATATAATCTAATTTGAGAGTGTTTGTGCGTCTGTCTATCTGTGTCCATTCATCTATCTGTGAGTCTGTTTGTTCAAGAACTCCTCCTAATGGTAAGAGCTAGGACTACCACATTTGGTATGCAGCTTCCTCATCATAACTTAAAAGCAAGGTAAGGTTTTGGGTTGTGCCAGGACAATGGGATGTGCATGGAATGTGATTGTTTCTCATTAAACAGAAAGAGATAGTTATATTCCTGAATGAACATAGGAGGGCAGCAAGTGCCCCAGCTCTGGTGAGCAGCAGGCAGCTGGGCTGAATGGCCCCTCGCTGCCCTAGGCTAGCCCCGAGAGAAGCCACTGTCTGTTCGCACTTCCTATTCTGGACCCTTATCCTTTATTTATTCTGTAGGAATTTGCCTACCCTAGTTAAGAATGGGCTCACATTTAAACAGGAGAACTTTCTGCAGGATAAGCTGAATTTTAAGAATTTGGGGGTATGACTTGGATGGGGTAGAGATTCTCCTCCTTTCCTGGTTATATATCATTTTATCTCCTTCGGGCTTATTGTGTTCTACTTGATAAATAAGTGACAGAGTCCAGATCGATCCTTGTAAATTTTTCTCCGGTTAACACTTTTTCTTCTGTGGTTTTCCATTCATAAATGTGAGAATCACCCCCCCCCCCCCGAAAGTAGATATTTAATCCCAGTTTTCCTGTTTTATAGCATCTGTTCTGGTAATGGTGGTGGTTGAATAAATATAGCCCTTTAAAGCTATTGTGTATCAAGTAGAACTCTCATCAGAGAAAAGGAGACTTCTGAAGCACATAAGGAAATGTCTACAAATACTATTGTTCTTCTCTACCTAACCTGATAAAACATCTGTACATCAAGAACTGAACATAGTTATCAGTGACTAGAATGGACTCTATTTGAAACTGGTCCTTGGTAGTCCTTTTTGGCATTTAAAAGATAATGCCATAACTGCTCAAGGAATACTGTGCACCAAATATCATCCATATGCCCAAAGTATGCAGACAGGAGGAGTTCAACCATGTCAAACTAAAAAAAACCTAGCGACCCTTAATGAGAAAGAGGCCAAGAACGTGAAGGGATTATAGATTTGTGCATAGTTCACAAGAAACAATCTTGCTGATTAAATATAACAAAGCAGGTGGCAAAGTAGATTTGAACAGAGAGCTGAGAGGAGAAGGCAAAGGACTGAACCTAGTAAAAAGGGATGCTAAGGATGAAGACATCTGACAATCAGGAAATCATTAATAATGAAAGGTTGGTTAGAAGCTGGGGAACCAAGAGAGCAAGATCCTGAGATGCCAGAGACTTGTGCTAAGCCATAGAAAAGGACAGCAAGTTCCACAGTATCAAAAGTTATACAGTGGTCAAGAAGGATGAGAAGAAAAATCCAAGGTGAGATGGGAAAAGTACACGAACCACACACATAAAGATAATTTCAGGACTCTGTCAGTGGTTGAAACTAGACTTGAAAAGTATCAGAGACTGTTTTACACAACTAAAAATATATTCGCCTGATGCCACATAGACACACCTATAGTAAGAGGAGCCCTTTAACAGCAGTCATTTACGAGTTAAATCCTCATGCACTAGGCTAGCAACATAATGAAAGATATTAATAATGAACAATAATGAAACTTCCTAATTGACAGGTACGAAGAGAAAAAATCCTCTGCTATATTGGACCTGCCTCAAAGAAACTTTTTTCCTCCCATGAAAACAGCACTGTAAATATGCAGCTGTGGCAGATGTTAGTATATGAATATTTATATATCCAAAGGCCTAGTGGACATTCTGGTTTACCCCAGTAGGCATGTTAATATTTGACTAGATTAATCAAAGCACTGGGTTCATGAAACAATAATAAACTGCCCCCTTACTTCCTTAGACAAAGATGCCACATCTCAAAGAACCTATGTTTCTTATATGCACTCAGTACCAACTCTGAAGCCTGTTAAAGTGAAGCACCAAACAATTTTGAATCCCTCAACATTAGATGTTTGATTGAAACAAATTTTGAGAGTCTCTTTTAAGTAAGTTAAGAATAATTTGAGTTCGTAAACAGTAACTCTGATTTAAGCATGGTCCAAAAATAATAGGTCAATTGTCCTGTCAAATAATATCAAAATAGTAAAATATCATAAAGCACTACTAGAATAGTAACAAAAGGTTAAGACTTTATAGTCTTCAATAGACTAATCTTACATATTTATGCTTAATTCCAAAAAACAAGTTACTTCGCTTAAATTAAACTCACAAAATTGCAAAACAGAATGGAATAAGATTCTAAAAAAAACCACCCCAGTAATAATTATTGTTCTTTAGCAATACTTGGTTAACAAATATGAATGTTATTCAAATCTGGACAGTTACAGAGATTATTTATTTATTACATTTATTATTTGCAATCCTTCTTCTGAAAAAAATCTTTTGTTAACTACAGGTTGAACCTCTCTGGCCTGGCACCCTCAGGACCTGACCAGTGCCAGATGAGAGTTTTTGCCAGACATGGCCCTCCTGATACTGATCCCCCCCCAGCCCTGGAGTGGCCGTTGGCCACCTGGCTGGCTCCCCCTCTGCCGCCAGCCCCACTGCCCCATTCCCTGCTACACTGAGCAGCCCAGCTCCAGCCGGGCAGCCCTGCTGTGGGAAACCCAAGCACAAGCCCTCCATCAGGACTCCCTGATCTGGCAATATCCTGGTTTACAGAGTTTCAACGTGTACGATATTCTAAGCCCATTTTGTCTGACTTATATGGAGGGAGAATTCCTGTAGATAAGCACTGTTTTGTTGAGAACTGTTTTATTCAAGAATTTATCAAAAATGTTCAACTGTAGATAGAACAGCATTTAGCAAAGGATGAAGCCAACCCTTTGCTATGAAGGCTCATAGTTCTTGAATAGCAGCTCCTAACTTACAAGATATTAAAAATAATGAGCCTGGTTTACCATTCTGTTCCTCCAATTTTACTGGAGTCACCCCACAGTACAATTGTAGTCACACAGTGGCGAATCAAGGCTATTTCCTCATGTGACCAGGATTCTAGGCCCAAAAAACACCTCTGCCTAAAATCCCCTTTTCTTTTCCCCAAACTGGAAATCAAACATGAGAATCATACACGAACTATTATCCATATCCAGCCATCAAATCGGTATTTATGGGGTAATGAGATTTGCAGTTGTCATAAGGAGTATCTGAAAAAACAAGTGTACAATTATACCATATATGCCACATTGGAATGTATTTATCTAAGAATGTATTTATTTAAGAAAAAAATCTGGGAAGGCTGCCTTCTACCTCATTCTTGAACCAAATTTGGAAATGCTTGTATGGCTTTGTGATTTGTCAGCCCTGATAACATCTTCAATACACTAAGCAGCTGGAATTAAAGTGGCAGACAGAGTTATTTTTCACATTAACTTATAAGTCTGATGTCTAGAGCTGTTAACTTGTACAACATGATCATGTTCCTTTGGGTGAATAGTCACAATACCTTTGCCCTTGAGGCTAGCTAGAGGTATTTCTAAAACATCTGATCTGGTAGCTTGATTCAGCCCAAACTTTATGTTCTGTTTTTCATCTCTTCTGCAGTTCATGATAACCTAGTGAAAGGTTATATTAATCTGGCTGTCTTCCCCTGAAAAGGTCAATTTTGCAACATAGGACTTGCCATGCTAGTTTAGAACAATTGTCCACTTACCTGATGGTGGACACTACTGGATATGTCAGAGGAAAGTACAAAAAACCTTGTGGAAGTCAGTTATGGAATAACCTGTGCCTACGAAAACAGCTAATTTGATCTTTTCTTTAGATGTAGAGTCCAGGTGTTAAAATGAGGAAAAAAATTGTAATCTCTAGCTCTGCCCACAACATTCTGAGGGGCTGTAAGTAGGGTTGGCAGCTTTGTAAAAGCTAAAATCCAGACTGCAGCAGGAGTGCCTTGAACCTCCCTGCCCTGCCTCCTTCTGCCTGAGGCCCAACCCCTTCCCTGCCTCTCCCCCACCACGGCAAGACCCTATTTGCTCCCCTATTCACTCCTTTGTTGAGTAGAGGCTGGCAGGGATGGCAACCTGATGCCTCCCCATTCCCCCCCCCCCCCACTTATAGTCACTGGACAGTGTCCAGTCAGTATATCTGACTGGAGATTGTCAGGTCCCCTTTTCAAATGGATTTTCTGGTTGAAAACCAGGCACCTGGCCACACTAGAGGTGGGTCGGCCTAGGCACCTGCTAGGGAAGGCTGAGAGCTTCCTATCCAGGCTGAAACCTGCCATTCTTTGATACTTAATCCCTGTAGGATCACTTGACAAAGGGACATGGCTACTCTGGGGATACAGATGTTTAAAAACTAGTTCCTAGTGACCAGAGGAGCTGTTGAATGGAAGAAGCAAATGAGAGTTTTATGAAGGCGTTTGGGGATGGACTGTGAAAGCCAGATACTCCTAACATTCTGTCAACTAAGGCCAATAAACCCTGCCTTTCGAATACCCTGCAAGAGTAAAAGTAAGGCAGGCAGAAGTCCACTGGCAGAGCGGGAGTATCCAATTTATTACACTGGGTACAGCATATATGATTATCAACCTTGTGGGCAGGCGGATGAAAGTTTTGCAGAAGGCGAATATTAAAGTGGAATAGAGGGAAATGTTGGGATTTCCTTCTGGAGTTGGGGCCTCTTTCCAGAGGCTGTCGTGGTATTTTGTCCTGCAGAGAATACCCCTCCATGGGACAGGACTCCAGTTCTTAGGAAGAAACACATAATAGAAATAGGGGATTTGACTACTAGACATATAGTTAGTTGGGCTTGTGGGATGATCGGGAGAACATCGTGGTTAATTGCCTACCAGGTGCCAAGGTTGCTGATCTCTTTAGACATCTAGATAAAGCTATGTGCAGTGTTGACGAATGAATGATCATGGTTAGGGATGTAAGTGACTAATCAACTAGTCGACTATCCAATAAGCAAAAGCTTATCGGGCAGTCGACACTCTAGTCGACTAGTCAGTTCTCCACCCTTGCTGCCTTTATCAGAAAGAGGCAGCAAGTGGGGGGGTGGAAAGGGGGGACAGAAGGGGGTGCTTGGGGGAGCTGGCTTAAAATCCAGTTCCCCCCAGCTCCACCTCTGTGGGAGGGTGCAGGGAAGCAATGCTGATGTTCCAACTTTGAAATGTACAAGAGTCCCCAGCAGGGACTTTTCAAAGCGGAAGTGCCCGCATGGAGACCAGAGTCAGCGAGGGGACTCCCCACTAGCCCCAGGCTCTGGGCAGCACTTCAATCTTTGAAATACACAAGAGCGCTTGCTGGGGCTATTGTATATTTCAAAAGCAGAACTATTCGATTAGTTAATTAATCAAAATTTAACATCCCTAATCAAGGTACATGTATATACCAATGGAATAGGCAAAGATAGGAAAGAGGTAAATGAGGCAAAATTTAGACTGCTAGGTAAGAGATTAAAATCTAGGACCAACATGATAACATTTTCTAAACTACTTCCCATTCCAGCACAGAGCCAGTTAAACAAGCAGATGCAAAATGCCAACATGCAGATGAGACTATAGTATTTGGAGGAGGGCTTTAGGTTATTAGGAACTGTGGAATCTTTTGGGAAAGAGGAGCCAATAAAGGAAAGGTTGACTTCACCTAACCAAAATGGAACCAGACTGCCAGCATGTAAAATTAAACAGATTGTACCAAGTGTCAAACTAAAGGCTGGGGGAAAGCAGACAGATGCAGACAAGCACACAATTCGGACAGACATATCTTTCAGGGGAGGTTCTATTAATGGGGGATTTTCGATACCTTAGAAAAGAAGAGAGGAGAAAAGTCTAAAAAAGCACAAGTAGGAGATGAATAACAGGCAAATGAAAGAGAATCCCATTCAATTACATCACACAAAGGCAGACAAATATCAACGTATTTTATACATGCTTGTATACATATTCCAGAACTCTAAATAGTCAGGTGCTTGAACTAGAAAGCTTTATATCACATGAGGATTTGGATATGACAGGCACAATAGGAACTTGCTGGAACAATGACAATCAATGGGACATGATCATACCAGGGTACAAAAACATATAAAACAGAATAAAATATGGAAATAAATATTAAATTAATCAGAGTGGCGACAGTGATTGTCAAATGGAAACAGAAATTAGAGCAGCTACAAAAATAGAAAACTCAGTAATCATGAGGGATTTAAAATATCCCCATATTGAGTGGATAAATGTCACTTCAGGATAGAATGTAGAAATAAAATGTCTAGACATCATTAATTCTTAGAGCAGCTAGTCATGGATCCCAGAAGAAGAGATGCAATTCTTGACTTAGCCCTAAGTGAGACACAGGTCCAAGAGGTGAATATAGCTGAACTGTTCAGTAATAATGACCAAATTCAATTTAGCATTCGTGGTGAGTGGGAGACAAGGAGAAAAAGGGAAAATACCAGAGAAGCCCACAACAGTGACATTTAACTTCACAATAGGGAACCACACAAAAAATGAGTAAGCGAGTTAAATGGAAATTAAAAGGAACAGTCAAAAGAGTGAAAAGTCTGCAAGTTGCATGGAAACTTTTTAAAACAGCATGACAGAAGCTTAAATTAAATGCATACCCCAAATTAAAAAAGAAAACTGTAAGAGGACAAAAAAAGCTATCATGGCTAAACAGGACAATAAACAAGACAGTTAAAGGAAAAAAAAATCCTCTAAAAACTGAGGAAAACAGAAAAGAGCACAGACTCTGTCAGGAGGTCAACAAACATGTGGATAAGAGTGATCCAGTAGATATTAGTGTAGTTGTATTTGCAGAAAGCCTTTGACAAGGTTTGTCACCAAAAGCCTCTAAGCAAAGTAAGCAGGGATGGGATAAAAGGGAAGGTCTTTTCATAGATCAGAAACTGGATAAAAGATAGAAAACAAAAAAATGGTCAGTTTTCACAATGGAGAGAAGTAACCGGAGGGGTCTCCCAAATATTTGTACTGGAATCAATGCTGTTCAACCATGAATAGTGAAAGGGTATAAGGAAGTGTTATTTACCCCATCATGTAACACAAAAACCAGGAGTCACCCAATTAAATTAATATGCAGTAGGTTTAAAACAAACAAAAAGTACTTCTTCATACAATGCATAGTCAACCTGTGGAACTCACTGCCAGGGGATGTTGTGAAGGTCAAAACTATAAGTGGGTTCAAAAAATAGCTAGGTAAGTTTATGGATGATAAGTAAATCAATGGCTATTAGCCATGATGGTAAAGGACACAACCCAGGCTCTGGGTGCCTCTAAACCTCTTCCAGAAGCAGGGACAGGATTATTGGAGATAAATCATTCAATAATTTTCCCTGTTCTGTTCATACTCTCTGAAGTATCTGGAACTAGCTTCTATTGGATCATAGAATACTGTCACAGATGGACTGTTGGTTTGATCCTGTATGGCCACTGTTAAGTTCTTTAACCTAAGGTCTGCCCATTTGTGGTTCCAAAATTAGGTGCCATTCATAGGAGTTATGTAGTTTTTCATATGGTCATTCTACTCCGTTATTGTGTGCTTTGATCAGCAATGGAGGTTTTAAAAAACAATGAATACGTTTCAGAGCTAAAATTCCATTAAGATGCCCAGGTGTACTGTTCCTTTAAATAGGTATCAGCAAGTTACTAATGAGAATCTGGAGAGTATACTAGCCAGAGCTTTAAAGTGAAGTAGAGGAAGGGGCAGAGACAGAGTAGCTGTGGGGATTTTTCTTATTGCAATCAAGTGTCTAATTCAGTGTTAGATGGGAATGACCTTTTCTGTGCATGTTTACCATTGTTACGTGAGATGATGTCAGAAGCTGACTGAACCTGAATCAGTATAAGTGAAAAGACAGGGAAATGCCAAAGTCCAACCTTTCAGTTTGGTAATCCACCAGATCAGCATGAGTGGAAGAAGCACTTCACCAGATTCCAAACTAAAGTGAAGCTCACCTCAGAATCCTCAAGAACAGGTCAGTTCATTAATGTACACAAGGGAAGCGTAACCTGACAGCATTTAGAAATTATTTGTCTTTACTGCGTGGAAGGAGCTAAGATGCAGTAAATTGTTCTTGTGAAAGGCGAGGCGTGATTAATTTCTTTCGGCTGAAGAGGCAGATGTGGTGTGGAAGGCTTTGTGCTCTACTCACCGTTGAAGCAGCTCACTTGTGTATGTATGAACATAGATTGATACATTTCTATTGAGGGTTGGATAATCAGAATTTTAGACACTGGTAATAGCTATGAACTGCATCTGGCTAATTATAAATTAAAAATTAAGTCATTGTTAGGAAATATAGCTAAACGTAACTTAAAATAAAAGAGAAAACAGGGTAACCTCCCAAAACCCAAATGTTTGTTTTGAGTCAGACACAATGTTTTCTTCTACCCCAAATGTTTATTCCCCAGGAATTTTTGGTTTGACCGCCACCAAAATAACACCAATTATTTTATTCATGAGCTATTGTAATGATGTTATTTTTTTGGTAAGAAGTACACATTTATAGGCAGTGTTATTAGTGAAAATTATTGTCAACCATGCTATATATATAAAAATTAGTTTGTGTAGAAATAGTATACCAGACTCATCCCCATGGTAGTGGAGTACCTTACACAATCTACAAGTAAATAGAATAATAAAATATTTCTTGCTTTCTCTTTAACCCCCCCTGTCCCTGCTGGGGCATTTTTTTTTTTTTTTGGTTGACAAGGGAACAGTGTTCTGGTTTTTTAGATGCTGTGCCTGTTGAATGCCATAAAGATATAATAATAAAGTACAGGAAGCAAGTTCAAATACAAGCAGGGGAATCAAAAGGAAGGTTGGGGAGGGGGGGGAGGAGGGCTAACCCTTTTTAGTGGTTGGTTTGAACATAGCTCTGATAGTTGTAACTGAAATGTGTTGCCATCCAAAGACTGGTGAATAGCTTATGAAATTACTTGGTGGACTCCACCCTATTCTGATGGGACCAGTGGTTATATACAAATTCCCAAGCATAAACAGAACGAATGGGCACTGATTTTGACAGTGTTGGCACAGGATAAGACCTGAATGGGCCTACTCTAATATTTGAAATGTTTTAATTTTTATATAGAACTCAGTAGAACTTCAAAAACATTCTACTTACGAACTCTGCTGGAAGGAAGATGACAGCAGTCATATACCCATAGCTATTGCAACAGCAAGTCAAGAAAGCAGAGTTTGATCTATCTCAACAGCATAGTCTCCTCTGCTTCCTTTGTTGGCTGCAGTGTTATGGTGGTAGCCATGATGGTTCCGTTTACGAGAGAGACAGGGTATATGATGAGGTAACCTCTTCTACTGGACTGACTTCTGCTGCAGGAAGGGACAAGCTTTTGTGCTTCACAGAGTTCTTCCTCAGATCTGGAGAATGTATACAAAGTGTTCCAGCTACATACAAGGAAGGACAGATTAAGCAAAAGGGGTTCTCATGTGCTTTAGGAGACAATATAGAATGAAGTGGACAATTAAAGTTTAGTAGGCTTTGTTGAAAATTGTTGTAATGACCATAAAACCAGTGTGTCCATTAAGCTACTGGATCTGCAGAGGCAAGTGTGGCAATCTGTCGAGTTCTTGGATATAGCTGTCTGCAGGATTTCACTTCTGAAGCTGATTATGGTGTCCAGGAAGTTGATGCTGGAGTGGGAGTGCTCTGGAGAATTTCACGGGTGGTTGATGCTTGTTGAAGTTGTGGTGGAAGTCTATGCAAGAGTTTAGGTCATCTGTCCAGAGGATGAAAATATCACTGATGTATCTCAGGGTATCTCATCAGTTTTGTGGTGTGTTTTTCTAAAAACTCTTCTTCGAGGTGGCCCATGAAGAGGCTGACATTTTGGGGAGATGTCCTAGCAATACAACTTTCAAGATCCATGGGGCCTACATATGACTATAACAACACACGGAGTACCTCATCCAATGCACTAAATGCCCCAACGACAATTATGAGGGTGAGACAATCACTTTGCTCTTGAATTAACTCATACAGAAAAATGATAAAAAGTCAAAAACACCATATTGTCCATGGGTCAATATTATTCATATCTGACGTCTCAGTTCTTGTCTTCAGAGGAATACCTTCAAAACATGAGGCTAAGAGCTTAAATTCATAACTCCGATGGATACTAAAAACCATGGACTTAATAAACATTGGTTTTATGGCCTGTGATAACAATTTGTATACACACCCTATGGTCTGCTACCCCTTAATTGCACCTTTCATTTCTAGGTGGTCTCCTATAGTGTGTGTGAACTCCTTATGCTTATCAGTTTGCTCCACTTTGAATTTAGTTTGGACACGCTTGTTACTTTCTCCAGACCTGAGGAAGAGATCTGTGATGCTCAAAGGCTTCTCCTTTCCATCAACAGAAGTTGGCATAACCTCACTTACTTTGTCTCTCTCCTTTGTTGGGACCATTTAATATGGTAGCCAAATGTCTCCTTTCTGACATGGAACATAACGTGCTTTAAATTAATTTTGGGATAAAAGTGATGTGGTTCAGTTTTCCTCGGAAACCAAGCACATGCCATTTTAGTACCTTCAGCTTCAGCCAGCCTAGAACTCAGCTCTACCCAGCATCCTGAATCTCTCAGTTGGTAACGAAATGTTCTGTTTCCTCACTGGGGCTGTGTCCAGACTCAGGGTTTTTTTCAGGAAAAGTAGCCTTTTTCCGAAAAAACTTCCCCTGCGTCCAGACTCAAGCCGCGTTCTTTCGAAATTAAATCGAAAGAACGCGGCTTTTCTTTCGATGGCGGTAAACCTCATTTCACGAGGAAGAACGCCTTCTTTCGAAAGTTCCTCTTTCGAAAGAAGGCGTTCTTCAATGTAAATAGGGCTTCTTCGAAAGAGAGCATCCAGACTCACTGGATGCTTTCTTTCGAAAAAGCAAGCCGCTTTTTCGAAAGTTCAACGTGCAGTCTAGACGCTCTCTTTCGAAAGAGGCTTGCAGTCTAGACATAGCCTGGTAGAATTTAATTTTACCACTCCCCCTCACTTCTCAGCAACAGGCATAAAGGTATTTGAACTCAAACTGCAACCCTGACAGGCACTCCAAAGCCATTTAAAGCCAGCAGAAAGAAACACATACCCACAAAGAGAATAAGTGTGTGTAGAAACTACAGGGAATTAAATTTAATTAAATCTAAGCCCGCATAATATTTATATAACAGGTTTTTATGACTAGCCTAGGAGAGGCTGAATGGACCCTAAATTATTAAGAACAATAGCTAAATGAAAATCTTAAAGTAGGTCTTTTCAATCTTATTGATACTGTATTAAAAGTTACTATGAAGCAGAAGTTTAGAATTCCATCACAGTTTGAAAATGGCCTCCTCAAAGTTCACAAAAAATAAAATAGTCTCTATCTCAAGATTTAAAGCTATTTATGTCTCTTTGGTCTCATGAAACCTAGACTATACAGTATTTAACCAAGAGAGCTGTAGAGAAAACAAAACCAAACCTTGATGTTAACTTCTTTAGTTAGGTGTCATTGTTTCAGAGGAAACACCACATGATTTGAAGGCAGACAAAGAGATTATTCTTGTAGCACAATTGGTGAGAAATCTCTTAATAGTAAAATGCCTCTATGGAGATTTTAGTCCAAGGGGAAAAAATTTAAATGTAAAGCATATGATCAAACCTTAGTTCAACAAACAATGCTTTTCAAATTGTTTTTTAAATAATAATGTGAATAAGTGAATACTTATCACTTATGTGCAGAGTTTTTCATCTTCAATGTCCTTTAACAGAGAATCAATTTATTCTAGTGTTGTAGAAAAATTGATAAATTTTTAAATTATTTTTTAGGGCTGTCAAGTAATTAAAAAATTTAATCGTGATTAATCACGTGCTTAAAAAAATTAATTGTGATTAATCATGTGCGCCTTCTCCTTGAAACGCTGCGGCAGCGTTTCAACGGGGAAGTGCTCTGCCGCTTCAAAGGGGCTTTGCAACAGCGGAGCCGGGGATCAGCTGGAGTCTCCTGTTGATCCCGGGCTCCTAATGCACTGCCCCTTTAAAGTGCCAAAAGGGCACTTCAAAGGGGCAGTGCAAATGTAGCCACGGATCAGCTGGAGTGCCCAGCTGATCCCTGGCTCCACGTTGCAAAGCCCCTTTGAAGTGCCGCTCCCATGCTTCAAAGGGGCTTTTAGCAACAGTGGAGCAGGGGATCAGCTGGGGTCTCCAGCTGATCCCTGGCTCTGCTTGCGCTGCCCCTTTGAAGCACCTGAGTGACACTTCGAAGGGGCAGGTAGCATTAACGCCTGAGATTAACGTGTTAAAAAATGAATGCATTAATTCTGTCATGTGTTAATTGTAGGCGTTAACACAGGTCAATTGACAGCCCTATTATTTTTTAAAAAGTATTATGAACTGTATCTTTCTTTAAATGGCATTTCCTCTACAAATCTAAATTGCAAAATTGTTGGTGGTGTTTAATATAAAAGTTGATAAAAGAAAATGTTACAATATTTTAAGCTTGTTTGAAAACTGCACCATTTTGAATGAAATAGGCTAATAATGGAAGATTCAATTTTTTGTATGAAACTGGACTAATTTCGTAAAAAAGCCCATAAAATCTTACAATGTTCTCGTTTTCAAATTTCTTTGAAAGCTGTACTTACAAAACACCTATGAGTTAAGTCAAGGTGTTATTACCATTCTATGTATTACAAAACAGGCAAAGAGAAACTGAGCTAGTTTTGGAAAAACTTAAAAAACAGCAAAGGCGACAAGGAGTCCTGTGGCACCTTATAGACTAACAGACGTTTTGGCGCATACGTTTAATCCTTATGGTGTCAAATTTGCAGATGAACTGTAGCATTTATTCTTTTGCATAGGGACTGTCCAGTCCGGCTGATGCATATAGCAGAGAGGCATTGCCGCACCACAGTAATTCTAACTCAGGAATCAATCCATGCAACAAACCTCGGTGCCAACTCTGCCCTCATATCTACACCAGTGACACCATCACAGGACCTAACCAGATCAGCCACACTATCACTGGTTCACTCACCTGCACATCTACCAATATAATATACGCCATCATGTGCCAGCAATGCTTCTCTGCTATATACATCGGCCAAACTGGACCGTCCCTACGCAAAAGAATAAATGGACACAAATCAGATAATAGGAATGGCAATATACAAAAACCTGTAGGAGAACACTTCAATCTCCCTGGACACACAGTAGCAGATTTAAAGGTAGTCATCCTGCACAAAAAAGCTGCAAGACCAGACTTCGAAGAGAAACTGCTGAGCTACAGTTCATCTGCAAATTTGACAACACCAGTTTAGGATTAAACAAAGACTGTGAATGGCTAGCCAAGTACAAAAGCAGTTTCTCCTCTCTTGGTGTTCACACTTCCACATCAGCTGCTAGAAGTGCGCCTCACCTTCCCTGACTGAATTAACCATGTTATCTCTAGCCTTATTCCGGCCTGCATATTTATACACTAGATTTCCGATAATCCGACACATTTGGGACCCAGGTGGTGCTGGATTATTGGATATGCCGGACTATCGGGAGGTACTCCAGCGGGGGGGCTGTGATGGGTCTTCTGGGACCTGCACTGTCTCCGGCGGGGGCAGAAGGGCGGGGGCTCAGCGGGGAACGGCATGGCGAGGGCCGAACCCTCCATCATTTTGCAGAGAGGCAAAGCCTGCAAGCGGCAGCTGCTTCAAGAAGTTGTTAGTCAATTACACTACTCTCCCCTCCCCCGCCGGCTGACCATAGTCCCTGGTAGTGTAATTGACAGGATCACAATTTATCTTTCCTCTACTGCCTCTGGTGGGGGCTGACCAGCTGGAGGTAGTATAATTGACTAACAACTTCTTGAAGCAGCTGCCTGCCTGTCACCCTCTCTCTGTCCCCACCGCTTGCAGGCTTTGCCTCACTGCAAAACGGCGGAGGGTTCGGCCTCGCGGCACCGTTCCCTGCTGCCCCCCGCCCTTCCCTGCAGTTCCCCCCGTTTTACACTACAGCCGGCTGGTCAGCCAGCGGTAGTGTAATTGACTAACAACTTCTTGAAGCAGCTGACAGAGCATTTCCAGGTTCCAGTTGGTACTGGACTATCGGGAGTGCCGGACCACTGGATGCCGGACAATTGGAGTTTTACTGTACCTGCCTCTGGAAATTTCTACTACATGCATCTGATGAAGTGGCTCTTTGCCTACGAAAGCTTATGCTAATGCTCCAATATATGTTAGTCTACAAGGTGCCACAAGACTCCTTGTCGCTTTTGCAGATCGAGACTAGCATGGCTACCCCTCTGATACTTAAAAAACAGTGAATAGTCTAGCAGCACCTTAAAGACTAACAAAACATCTTGATAGTATCATGAGCTTTTGTGGGTACTCTTCAAGTGAAGAAGTGGGTTGTACGCACAAAAGTTCATGACACCATCTACCGTATTTTCCGGTGTATAAGACGACTTTTGATGTTAAAAAACATCCCCCAAAATCGGGGGTCATCTTATACGCCGGGTATACAGCTTTGCGGCTTTGCAAAGCCTCGGGGGAAGCCGGCGGCGGGGCATCCCAGGCGCGCCGGGGCTGTCCCGCTGCCGGGGCGTCCTCAGAGGCTTTGCTCCCGGTGTCCCTGGTCTGCTGGGGACCGTCTCCAGCAGACCAGGGACACCGGGAGCAAAGCCAGAGAGGTGGAGGGGCGCTGGGGTATAAGACGAAACCCTATCTTTTAACTAAAAAATTAGGGGGTCGTCTTATACGCCCAGTAGCCTTATACGCCGGAAAATACGGTACATGTTTTGTTAGTCTTTAAGGTGCTGTTAGACTATTAGTTGTTTTTTAAGTTTTTCTAGTTACAGACTAACTCGGCTACCCCCTGAAGTTTTTGAGCTAGTATTGTTAGTTGTTGCTTAAAGTAAATCCAGTGTATAGATCATAAATATGTGGCTTGATCCCATACAGCTCCATGAAGAATAGAATTTGTGGGTTCTTAGTACCTCTGAAAATCCAGTTATTTTTCAGATGACTCAACTTTATACTCGCAAATTTGAAAATTTTAGACTAAATCATGAGAGCAAAGCCACAGAAATAATTAGTGTTGGAGCCAGGAAAAAATTCAGGAGTTCCTGGCTCTCAATCCAGTTCTCAGTACTAGATTCTTACTCTTTATCAGGTCGACAAAACAACCTTTTATTACTCTAGTCTGCGGTCAATATCACACACACAGATATGGAAGCAGAACAAGGCAGCAGAGTTTTAAAAATATCTGTCATGCTTGATATAAAAGGAGAGTAATGTCTAGGCAATGGCATCTCGTCAGGAAATACAGGTAGAGAGATAATTACCAAATTGTTGTACCTTGCTCTGTTTGATGAACCTTCATAGCATACAAAGTGACACTGAGGGCTCTTCTACAGAGAGGTTTTCAATGACAATATGCTCTCAACTTCCAGTTGCTAATCTGGGCTTGAATTTTTTTTTAATTCACTGCAATCACAAATCAGGAGAGTCTGAAATATATTTTTGATTTGCCTCATGATAAACTGAAAATTGGGTGATGATAATTGAAAAAGGCATCAGTCTTCAATGTACATTTGGCAACACTTTACGTCTGGGGCTGTCTAAGCTACTACAGGCAGTCCCCGGGTTACGTACAAGATAGGGACTGTAGGTTTGTTCTTAAGTTGAATTTGTATGTAAGTCGGAACTGGTACATACTGTAGGGGAAACTCTAGCCAAACATTTCTCCAGAGCTCAGTTTTATTCTCCCACACCTCACTCCCCTCAGTCCTTTATTCTCAAGCTGAGGTGTCTGCTGAGAAAAGCCTCTCTGCGTCTCCCTGGTCTGCTGGGGGGAGGGGAGGCGCTAGCTTCGCGTCTCCCTGGTCTGCTGGGGGGAAGCAGCTAGTGCGGGGTTGCCTCACCCCGTTTGTAAGTAGGGATCCGATGTAAGTCGGATCCATGTAACATGGGGACTGCCCGTATATATTTAGAGCGTCTGTCTGTCTGTTCAAGAACTCCTCCTAAACGGTAAGAGCTAGGGCCACCAAATTTGGTACGCAGCTTCCTCTTATCTTAACTTAAAGCAAAGTAAGGGGTTGGTTGTGCCAGGAAAACGGGATGCTCCTGTAATGGGATTGAGTCTCAAAAAACCATACAGAAAAATGTCACAATTACCAGACAGGTGATAGGGGCTTGCTGGGGGGCAGGGCATACCCCACTCTCATCTAGAACTGCCCCACCTGTGAGCCTCCCACCCCCCAGGTGGAACATTGCTGGCTGTTCCCCTTTGTCAGGAAGTAAGGGGAAAGGGCACAGTTTGTTGCAGCCCTCACTCTGGCTGGGGAGTGCAGAAGGCACATGAACCTGGACCTGCCTCAGCCAGGGGACATGTACCCACTCCCCACCTGTGCCCGATGAAGCTGCAACAGCCATGGAGAAGTGCTTCTCAACTGGCCCCAAGCTGCTGCAGTGAGAGAGGGCTAGGGTTATCCTCTCTTTCTGGGGAAGCCAGCATACTGAACCCCTCGCCCCCAGCCCTACCCCAGAGCAATGTTTTAAATGAAGCGTGGACATTTTCATTTTATTTTCCAAAATACAAAAATGAATTGAGTTAAGGACCTGAGGAATGCCAGGTAAATTTTCAAGTTTTAAATTAAGACAAGTTCCACTGAAACAAGCATCATTCTTTGAGGGGGAATTTAATGCCTGAATCTTTTAACCATCCTTCTCACAGGCACATATGACCTGAAAAAATAACAGTGCTGTGCCACAGTGCGATGGAAGTTACTGAAACAGAGTGCTACCTGTACTGTGAACTGTGAAGTTGAGTTAAAAGTGCCAGGAAATCAAATGTGATTCAGGACAAATGACATTTCTGAAGACAACAAATATCCTATGTTCTCACTCTACATTTAAAACCTGTAGCAGCATGAAGCAATGGCTGACAACATATGATGGAAAATGCAGGAAATGATAAAGAGGAAAGAATGTTAAAGGCTCAGATACAAAGACAGTCTGGAGACACAGACAACTTCAGTTTTTTCCCTCACCTAAATCTTGGTTCCTTTACTAACAAGTTCCTATAGGAATTCTGGTGCTTATCTTCAAGCAGTAAGCTTCCACAGGTCCTATAATGGACCTTTAACATGTTTCCAGCTTTGGAGCTGAACCTGACCAGTCATTGATAAATGTAACTATAAATATGCCTACTGCTGAGCAATGAAAAGGATGGTGTGACAGGATGAAAATGGAAGACTATGGGAGGAAGGACCAGAACTTTGGTTTTGACCATATTGCATGCAAGCCAATAATAAGACACATGAGAAGATGTGTCAGAGACAGAGACATGGACAAGCCATGCAAGAGGACACATCAGAGAGAGAGAGAGAGAAGTATTCAAGGGGCTGCTTAAAGAGATTTTGATGTCTGGCTGAAGTGATATATTCTTTCCTCTAGACATTCCCAATACACTGAATACAGCTGATATTTTAAATTGAGTAGCTTGAAATCCAGAGTGAAACAGTTGTGAAGTAATATTAGCATGTGGTATATTTTTCTGCTCTGGATATATTGCTGCTATTAGTTCATGAGTTTTTAAACTTTAAGAGACAACTTGACAACTGCTCTATTGGTGGATTTTCTCAAGTAGTCCCAAAAGTAAAAATTTACCTGCCCCTCCTTAGATAGATTCCTTTTAAATTTTAGACAGTCAGCGTTGCCAGAGTTGAGCTGTGTGACAGCATACTGGGTAAAGAGGCCCTTTCTAAATAACAGGTACCGTACTATCAGGCTGATAATTATGGCCTGTTAACTAATTATTTATATTATGATAACTAGAGGCTGCTATAAGAATCAGGGTCGCATTGTGTCAGGCATTTTATAAAAACATATAAGCAATGCCAGATACTTCAGAGGGAAAGAACAGAACAAGTCATTCATTGACTATGTTGTTCAGTTCAGAATCTGACAGTCAGAGGCTTAGGGACACTCACAGCATAGAGGGGCTGCATCACTGACCCTCTTGGCTAATTACTGCCCCACAATTAAGTGGGGGAGTGGTTGGCTGGGTTTGCTGGAGAAGTACAGCTCTAATGCACACATACAGAATGGGAAGCGACTGTCTCGGAAGGAGTACAGCAGAAAGGGATCTAGGGATTATAGTGGACCACAAGCTGAATATGAGTCAGCAGTGTGATGCTGTTGCAAAAAAAGCAAGTATGATTCTAGGATGCATTAACAGGTGTGTTGTGAGCAAGACACGAGAAGTCATTCTTCTGCTCTACTTTGCCCTAGTTAGGTCTCAGTTGGAGTATTGTGTCCAGTTCTGGGCACCGCATTTCAAGAAGGATGTGGAGAAATTGGAGAGGGTCCAGAGAAGAGCAACAAGAATGATTAAAGGTCTAGAGAACATGACCTATGAAGGAAGGCTGAAAGAATTGGGTTTGTTTAGTTTAGAAAAAAGATTGAGGCGGGACATGATAGCCGTTTTCAGGTACATAAAAGGGTGTCATAAGGAGGAGAGAGAAAACTTGTTCATCTTGGCCTCTGAGGATAGAACAAGAAGCAATGGGCTTAAACTGCAGCAAGGAAGGTTTAGGTTGGACATTAGGAAAAAGTTCCTAACTGTCAGGGTAGTCAAACACTGGAATAAATTGCCCAGGGAGGTTGTGGAATCTCCATCTCTGGAGATATTTAAGAGTAGGTTAGATAAATGTCTATCAGGGATGGTCTAGACAGTATTTGGTCCTGCAATGAGGGTAGGGGACTGGACTCGATGACCTCTAGAGGTCCCTTCCAGTCCTAGAATTCTATGATTCTATGAATTCATAGCTTGGGGGCAGTGAGATCAGAAATTACTGTAAAGAGGTGGACGGTTTGCAGCATTGACTTCTCCCCCCGGAATGTGAGGTCCAAAATGTATAAAGATCTAAGCCCTAGGTGGGTAGGCAGGGGAGGCCTCTTCATCCACACAGCAAGCAGAGCCAGCACCCACTTTCCCTCTCTTCATGACTGCAAATATTAGGCTGGGTTAGGACCTCCTTTGGGCATCATGCTAGTCACTCTTCTTTAAGGAGGGGTGGGAAGGAATCTTTCCCACACTGCCAGACTGGCTTCTGTGGAGTGAGATTTTTCCCCCTTTCTCACGGTGAGTGTCAGGGAGGATCTTTTTGGATCAGAAGGAAAGATGTCACAACTTATTTTGTAAGGTGGGGCAGACGTTCAGGGCAGGTTTTCCACAGGGAAGGCAGCTATGGACCATATCAATGGCCTGTTAAAGGACTTAAAAGAAGATACTGAATAAAAGAACAGAACAGGGAGAAGGTTTGGGGACTCCTCTGAGTGGTAGAGTAGGGAGCCACTCCTGCTACCCCTGTTCTAATACCCCAATTTAATCATCTTACAAGGGTGGAGGATGGTAAGATCCAAGCCATTGGTTGGCTGGAAGACATGGATGGAAATTAAGGGGGGGTATTGAAGCCCTGTAATGAGTTGAATAAACAAGGATTTACCTGAACTGTGCATTTTATCTGCCAGGTGGAGTCCCAGACATCTATGTAATAAAGTTGGGGCCTGATTAAAATCTACATCGTGTCTCCAGTCGTTTCAGTATACTCAGATAATAGCCAATCATGGACCTATTCTCCGTGAACGTATCAAATTCTTTTTAGACCCCTGTGACAGAGTCAGGCTAGAGGGCAAGTTTGGAGAGAGAGAGGCAGCTCAAAGAAGCAGCAAGGGCCCTGGCTAATCAGGAGCAGTGGAGACAGGGCTGCTGAGAATCAATTAGGGCCAGCTGATCTCACTTGAGGCTGCCACGGAGACTTTTAAAAGAAGCCTTCCCGGCTGGGAGAGGAAAAAGAAAATTGGAAGAGACGGAGGGATTAACTGACAAGGAGAGAATTGGAGATGCTGACAAGGGGAACGGCAGCATTTGCCAGAGACAACAGGGGAGAGGAGGAGCTCCAACAAGGAGTTGTTTGAGCTCCCTTCCTAGAGAGCCTGAGGGTTCAGCCAATGGCTGGGGAGAACTGTTCAACCATCCCCAGGCTGACCAGGGGCGCTTATCCCAAAACCCTTCTAGCCAAGGGAGAGAAGGCAAAACCCCAGGGCAAGCGAGGCCTGTGCTGCAATACCTACGAGACAGTGAACCGAACAGGGTCTGGGGCCCAGAGTGGGACGGACCCTGCCCCATCCCTGTTATAATTCCAGCCTTCACAACATCCCTTGGCAATGAGTTCCACAGGCTCCCTCTGCATAGTGTGAAGAAATACTTCTTTGGTTAGTTTTAAACCTGCTTCCTGTTCATTTCTTTGGGTGACCCCAGGTTTTTGTGTTTTGCGAAAAGGTAAATAACACTTCCATCGCCACTTACGATTGTAGATCTCTATCAGACCCCCTCCTTAGACCTTTCCGAGCTGAAAATTCCCAGCTGTTTTAATCTCTCCTCATATGGAATCTGTTCCAAACCCCTCATCATTTTTGATGTCCTTCTCTGTACTTATTCCAATTCTAATTTTTTTTTGAGATGGAGGAACCAGAACTGCATGCAATCTTTAAGCTATGGGAGTACCATAGATTTATGTAGGGGAATTATGATATTTACTGTCGATCTCTTTCCTAATGGTTTCTAGCATTCTGCTAGCTCCTTTGACTGCTGCTGCAAATTGAGCAGATGCTTACTTGAGTGGTAACAAAACTAGTTTAGACACCCCCCCCCATTGTATTTATGGATGGGATGTATAGCAGAAAGTCATAGAGCAGGCACTTTGGTCAGTAATGGGATGAGCAACTTGGATTTACCTTTCCCACTTTCTTCTTCAGGTACATCATGATGGGCGACCTGTCTGGTGTAGCTGTAAAGTCTCGCTTGTGTATGGAAGGTACCCATGCCATGGGCTATTACCATGTTTGAGTATTCTTCCTATCCTTCCAGGTCACCATATGTGGTTAGGATCATCCTCTCTGCTTCTGAGGTATCAAGGGTTTTCTCTTTTCATCTACCTCTGACCTGACCAGGGTAATTCTGACAGGACTTTGAACTTGGTTGGCCATGACAATATGGTCAGGAGCACATATAAGGGAAAGCTCTGGAATTTTCAACTCTTACAGAATTTGGTCCACAGTGGCATGTATGCAAGATATACTCATCTTCAAGAGACTCAGGAGGGACTGGATGGTCGTTTGTGAGGAAGACTGAATCATCTGTATGACTTTCACTGACTTCCATTTTTGCTACTGGGAGCTAAATGCCTTGTGATAAATTGTCTCTTTCTGCCTTTCTGTATGAATAATTGTTTGAACAGCTGTGAGCTGGTTCTTCTCTATTTATTATGAAGTCCTCTACTGCACGCCAGGTGTTCACTGGGGCCACATTAATGTTTTTGTCCTCCTCGTACAAAGCCACAGAACAGGAAAGGACTCTAGTTATGTACAGAGGAAGAATCTGGGACCCAAAATATGTCTACACTGCAATTACACACCCTGGAATGGTTTGTATCTCTTGACTCAGGCTTTTGGGCTGAGGCTTTTGGGGCTTTTAAACTGTAGGGTAGATGCTCGGGATCAGGCTGGCGCCCAGACTCTGGGACTGTATGAGTGGAGGGGGTCATCTCTTCACAAACTTTGCCTTCTTCTTTCCACATCAGTGCTCTGGATAGCAAACCCTGAAAGCTAAACCATCCTTTGTCAGAGTCCACAAGAGATTAGGAGATATCTGCAACTCTGAGTTTAAGATGACCTGAGTTTTGGGGCACAGGGAAAAGGGATGATCTGGGCATAGATTCTCTTGCAAAGGGAGAGAGGGCTGGACCCTGCTTAGCTTTTGTCCTCTTGCGTTACTCACAAATAGATGAGAAATTTCCTACCAAGCCAGAGGTACGAATGAGTGTGTGTGTGTGTGTGTGTTGGTGTGTCCCCTTGGATCATTTTACTTTTAAATTTGCCTCACAGAGCAGCTTCATCTTTGATCCCTCACCAGTGTATTTAAAAGCAAGTTGCTGATGCCTAGAAAATTGCCATCAGCTGAGTGGGGACTGCAACTGCTCCAGGGAAGCGGTGTTTACCCAGGTATGCCCTGGTGCTAGAGATGTTTCAGTTTTTGAAAGTTTCTCACTCTTGTTCCTCAGCTCAGACCAAATCCTTCTGTCCTACAGGTAGGGTTTGTGCTGGGTGCAGAGTTGTTGTATATACTATGCTGTATACAGATGAGTTAGCAACCTACCTCACTCTAACATCACACCCTTAATTTCTAAACAGAGTAGGGCCATTGCCTTCAAATGCCAAAGAGTTAACTAGAAAACCCATTCATAATTCACAGAGACGAATACTGGACAGTGAATATTTTAAAGAATGTGTATGTATGTTACTGAATTACAGGCTCAGATGCACTCAGTTCCCTTTGAGCAGCATAATCAGGGATAAAAGAAAACAGCCATGGTTTTTCAACTGCAGTGGCTTTCAGTAAATATGTGATAACAAGTAGTTTCCTTGGATTCTCATCTTTACTTATAGTTTCCACTGACTATGAAGAGAATTAAACATTTAAGTTGGGGGGGTGGAGAAAAGGGGATATTCATGATGAATGAGCTGTACAGCTGAAGAGAATTTGCTGTACATCCTGAGCAATTCAGCAGGGAAAGTAATCAATCCATTTACCTCTCTACTCAGAGAAATGGCAGGAGATAAGAGGATAATGAATTCCAGGCACAATACTGATAAGAGGGACACTTAAAGTGACCAGCCTAAATATATTCCATAGTTAACAGTTCTGAAAAAAACAATGGCTAAGAAATAATTTATTCATAGAGTAATAGTGTTTGCTATGAAAATGTAGGTAGCCTTTTAAATCAAGGCATCTAAGGAAACCAAGATAATATTACTAACCAGTAACCACTAATGAGGTATTGTAGCAAAGGACACTCCTGCCCCAAGCTTGCATGTTGTTTATAACGTGTCAGATAAGGTGTGAGATCTTGCAGTTTACAATGGGGATAAGTATTTTCTCCTCCTCTGAACATTCTGGTTTTCCCCTGCCCTCCGATTAGTGTGATTACAGTTCTTAGGCAGCCTTGCATATTCATTTGCAGCCTGAATTCATAATAGTTTTCCTCCACGGCTTCCATAACCTCTGTCCCTTAATCTTTTAAGACACTGACACAGATTTTGCTTTTTGGTAATAAAATGAAAGCGTGAGCATTAATAATGTCAAGCCTAATTTTTAAAAATCTGTGTTGATTTATTAAAATATAGCACTAAATTAAAATAACAAAGCCACAACTGTCAACTTTAGATGATAAACAGTCTGTCTGTATTTCTGTGCCCCTACCAGATTTCAGTGTTGTATGACCACTTGGTGCAACAAGATGTGCTTGCCATATATAAGGCACTGTAGCTATCATAACTGAGCAAAATAAATCCCATATTTGCTGAAGGTGCTTAAGGTCATGACTTAGAGTAGGCTGCTCCATCTTGATTAGTTTCATGAATTTCTCTTAATATTTGAAATCATTTAATCTGCTTTTTCGAAAGGGAGCGTCCAGATTGAATGGACACTCTCTCGCATGTAAGCTGTGATTGCTAGGAACGGAATGGCCACCAAGACTTTTTCCTCTTTCCTCTTCTTTTGAAAGAACTTCCTCTTCCCTAGCCACACACACCTTTTTGCGAAAGAGCTCTTTCACAAAAAGGCTTCTTCCTCATAGAATGAGGATTACCAATGCCAGAAAAACCCCTCTGTTCTTTCAATTTTCTTGTGGAAGAACACAACTGGAGTGTGGACGTTCCTCTGTAGTGTAGACATATCCACACATTCCCACCTACACCACCCACTTTGCAGACAGGATACTGTAAGATTCTTATAACATTAAAAGTTTTGTGTCCCACCACGCAATTGGAAATGAAACAAACAAACAAAAAATGGATCAAGAGTGCATCTGAGTGAGAACATTCAAGTCATTTTGTTTAAGGTTTCAGGACAAAAAAAGAAGGCATTTACTAGGCAGATTTTTTTTGTCTCTACTACACATACAGGTTGAAATTTCCCATTTTATCGAAATTATAAGTTTTTAAAATTCTGACCAGAGTGCTGCCAAGTCTTGCAATTTAAGAAAATTATCAGCTATCATGAGATTCTTGAATTAAACAGCAATATTTGGCAACACACTGATCAGAATAAAAAAAAATATAATACAGTAAAATTGGAAATTTCAGCTTTATACTGCAGAGCCTGCAGCATGTATAACCGTTAAGATTTTAGCAGCTACATGGTTACCCTATTAAACGCTTTTTCACATTCCTAGTATGTCAGCACAAGGTCGAATTAAGCTACCTTAATTGCGTAGTTGAAATTGAAATAGCTCAACTTGACTTTTGGAGCTGTTCACGCTGCACACTTTTGGTGCTGAACACTCTCCCTTCGACTTCCCTTACTCCTCATGGAAGCAGGGCTACCAGCATGGACCTGAGTGCTTAGTTCAAATTAGCTGTCTTAACTAGATGTGCTAATTCGAACCCTGGAAGATTGACAGAAGCAGCTTCAATCTTCTCTGTAGTGGAGAGTACCCTAAGACACACAAAAACCAGGACTATGTAGCACTTTAAAGACTAAGATGGTTTATTAGATGATGAGCTTTTGTGGGCCAGACCCACTTCCTCAGATCAAATAGTGGAAGAAAATTGTCACAACCATATATACCAAAGGATACAGTTAAAAAAAATGAACACATATGAAAAGGACAAATCAAATTTCAGAACAGAGGGGGATGGGCAAGGGAGGAAGGGGGAGAGGTAAATGTCTGTGAGCTAATGATATTAGAGGTGATAATTGGGGAAGCTATCTTTGTAATGGGTAAGATAATTAGCGTCTTTATTCAAATTTGCGTGTAAAGTGTCGAATTGAAGCATGAATGACAGTTACACAAGACATCAGAAAAGTCCTTACATATGTATGTATCTACCAACAAATAGCCCCCCACAACCAATTCACTTTACCTTCTGAGAAATCTAACCAGCTTGCCAAGTACAAAAGGTCTTTGCTGGAAATAACTATTTAATTTGAACCTATGTTAAATGGATAGTTGGGAAGAACATTTTGTGTAACACACAGTTATACTGTCAAAACCAATCCCACTGAATAATTTCTGGCTTCTCTTGAATAAATGAAAGACAGTTAATCTGAGTAGCAAGTTAAAAGAATACAATAAATAAAAATGTCAGCAGAGAAAGTCACTAACCAGATATGTTATGTAACTTACATTCTGTCTGCTACAATTCAAAACCCTTAGGGAACTGAGGATCTGGGTCATCTACAGGATAAGCAGTGTATTATCCAGGAATCAATATTCACAGTAGTAAGGTTTTCACTTCCCTTTTTTATTGCAGGGAATCTTACTAGTTACTCTAGGGGGAAAAAAAATCTAAGCAATTTGCTTCAGTTCTCATGATGGCAGCTCACTGACTATTATGTCCTTTGGACTCTTTAGTAACTCTGCAACTTTCCTGGAAATAAGATACTGGGCTTTCACTGTTAAGATGCAACTCCTATAAGATAGGCTTAGTAACAAAGTAGTAAAAGCCACTGCAATATTATTCCATCTGTTAGAAAGCCATTTTCAATTACCTCAAAGACCTAACAACAAGATTATGTTGTCATGAAAGCTGGAGAAACATCAGCTTTGCCAATGTGGCATTCTTCAGCTTCCTAAGACAGGCAGTTGCCACTTGTAGCTTGAATCATGACTTTAAACTAGATTTGCGTGATAATAGAATTTCTAGTGCCTAAAAACATCAAGGAAGTTTATTCACAGATATTCTGAAACACTTCACGGATTACTCAGTCATTTCAAAGAGCAACTGAAAATAAGATGCTTTCAACAACTGAAATGCTTCTTTGCACCCACTACCTATTTATTCCATTTGCGTTTCGTGGTCCAATTGCATTCATTTATGCCTGACACCCTCATTTAGAAGTGGTTGAGATGCAAAAGTAATTTCTTACGCTATTAAACTATTTGAAGTTGATAGTGCATGGTCGGGAACCAAAAGCCATTGTCTAGAGTTTATCTAAGCACCAAAATATTTTTACCTTCATAGGAAAGCTTCCTATTTCATGGTACATTATGATTCACAGTCATTGCATTAACTTATGAAGAAGGCAGATTGATCTGATTGCTTAAACTGGTGAAGCTTAGCTTCTCTTAAGTACACACCCTCAGGCATTAATTTGCTGCTCTTTTTACTGCAGTGCACAGGCAAGACTTGCAAACAAGTATCCCTTGATCCTTGGAGGGTGTCATTAAAGTATGAAAATCTGGACTCCAAGGGTGTATTTCCAGAATTGCTACTGTCCCGTTTTGTAACACTGAGCAAGTCAACTAGCTTCAGTTTTTCCTTTTGTAAGTGAGGGGAACAAGTGTAAAGCATTGAGAACATAGATAAAACTTGCTTAGCAAAACAGCATTATTATTATTATGCATGCTTTTTTGTTAGTATGTTTAAAGAATTAATTGACCACTTTCCTGACAGATGTATATAATCATACCCAGGAAAATCTAGAAAACAATTCATGTTACTTTCAGAATACTATACAAGTAATATATTAAGATCAGAAATAAAGACTATCAAAAAGCATTACATTATTTTAAGATTATGAGTCACAGTTCAAAGACATCCAAACTCTGAAGGGGCATTTTGTTAATTTGCTTCATATAACTGCAGGCTATGCTTGAACTGGAAATTAGGGAACTTTTCTCTACTTGTTTCCTGAGTGTACTGATGACAACATATACCATGCAATTAATATATTCCCCTGCTTGTCCAAGGAAGTGGGAGCCAGTGCTCTAAACCAGTGTTCTCCTTGCCAAATGAACCAGCAGATGCAGCAGGCCCAAGGGAGGCTGAGTCCTCTGATCCCAAAGATAGCAAAGTTGTCACAAAGCTTCAACAGCTTTAGAAGCCTTTGAGAAACAAGAAAACATCAGACATTGCATACTAACACAGGAAACAGGTTTTAAGGTTCCACTTCAGAGTATCCTATCTGACAGAGTTGGGGGGGAAACGTGCCTCTCCTTCCAAGTATGAGAGTGAGGGAAAAGAATCTCCAGAGATTATAACCTCTGCTTCTGTAGTTCTCCTCTGCTGTTCACAGCAGGAGGAGTGCAGAAATTAAAGCTTACATTTCAAATCAAGGGGCCCAGTACACCTATCATAACAAAGCTTCTGTCAAGCACCTCTGCTTATCATAATTAAAGTGGTACAAAAATTAGAAAACTGGGAAGCAGATGGATGGTAGCCCACCCTGGTGGCTCATTTCCCTCTGCTTCTCCTCTGTAGTCAGAACACAGAAACAGAATTTCCTCTCTATTCCAATTCTAGTCAAATGATTAAATGCCCTTTTTGTTTCTGCAATCTTCTAGTGACCGAGATATGGTCTTGTTAAGAATGAACTATTCTATAACCATAGCAAAAAATTCACAAAAGCTGCTATATTCTACAGCATGCTACATTCAGCTGCTTGCTGGAAGCAATGTGAGAAACTAATGCACATTAACACAGCTGGCCCTGAAAATACATATTTAAATGACCACAGTGAAGTGCTGTAGTAAACTGTACGCTTATAGCACTAAGAGGCAATTGACAGACAAACCTCAAGAGCATCCAAATTCGCTAAAATCCAAAACCTATTGCGGCTTCATCTCTCCTTTACTTTGTCAAGTCCCTACAGCTGCATACTTTCTGCAGTCTTTCTTTCTGGCCTTGATAAATGTTCAGTTCAGTTCATATCCATGTTGCCCCTCTCTGAATCCCTCCATGAGCTCTACTGCACAAAACATAAGCTGCTGTATTGACTTTAAAGGACATAGGTCAATCATCACTCTATCTGTTATCTCTCTCATTCACTAGTGAGCTGTCAGTGCTGGCCTCTGACCATCCCATGTGCTATGAGCCTCCATTGCTCACTTGGTATATTTTCAAACAAACACACACACCTTATGCTTTCCTCTCATACTGTCCTGCATTCTTGGAGGTACATCTCCAGGGTGTACTTTTATCTGGCCTTCCTGATATGGGAAGCCTGTATTGTCTCATGTCTTCTTAATTTAAGGCTACAGCCCAGGGGTGGCCTATGTTGGCTATTTGGCTACTCCCAGGATGGTTGGGGCCAGGCTCAAACCCACCACCCTTCAGACCCCTGGCAAATGCCCTCTCCCCTAGACCACTCCAGAACCCACCCCCACCTCCATGCCGGGAATCCCTTATCCTGCCTGCCGAATGCTAGTGCCAGCTCCAGCTCCAGCTCCCACCCTGAGACTGTCCCCACAGCCAGAACCAGTTTCCCCAGGGATGGAGCTGGCTCTCTCATTAGGAAGGCAGGAGAAGGGATGCCCTGAAAGTAGGGAGGTGGGGTGGGGGCTGGAGTGGCCTAGGAATTTAGATCTGAAACCCTACTTCATTATCCCTCTCCAAATCCCTTCTTTGCTCTGATGCCTCCCCCCTCCAAAAAAAAGTGCCTTCACACTGACCAATAACATCTCATTTTTTCCTTATGCACTCTGTCTAAATCTATTGATTATATCTTGCCTTAATGCATAGTTTGTAAGATCTGGCCTGGGGACTGTGTTTTTGTTCTGTGTTTGTACAATGCCTAGCACCAGAGCCAGCCATACTCATATGCAGAATATACAGTTGCGGAGTCACCCAAAAATTTGGGGCACCACTAGGTCTTAATGTCCACTCATCCTCCGCTTCCTATTCCTGTTCTGTGGCTCTGCTTCCTCCAGAGAAGATCTAGTTAACTTAAAAGTGAAAAAGCCTGCCAGACCTGTTAGCAGAACATCGAACCTAGGAAAGCCATTCAAGTGATAAATGAAACCATTTAACAGGCAGTTGTCAACGCCAAGTATATATTGTTCGTTTCTGAATTTGCTATGTTTGTCTACAAGACCTTAGTTTAAAATTTTTTTTAGAATATTTCATGAGTGTGTTGAAAAAAAAATCTTTAAAAATATTGCTCCCCCAGATCTTGTTGGGCATAGGGGCACCAGTTTAATAGTAGTTTGTAGGGCCCCATGAAACCTAAAGAAGTCCCAGACCAATGGGTCCATCATTAGGTCTCCGATGTACTGTGGTAATACAAGATCTAGCAATGGTGCCTTTCCCTATCTCCTCAAGAAGACTTATTGCTATAGCAGGTGACCAATGACACACAATTCAGCAATTCTGATTCTCTCTAATAAAAGTACATAAATTAATAATTAATAACAACGTTGGTACTATCTTTATGCACTTACATAGCATCTTTAATTATAAAATGTGTAGTTCATTCAGGTGGATAAATATTATTACCCTCCCACTTTACTGTGGAAAAGAAATGGTTCACATATACACATTATATAATCATTTTGTCTCTGGATCTAGAAAGCACTTAAGCAGGTGCTTAACTTGAGGACATAAGTAGTCCCAATGAAGTCAGTTAGACTGTTTATGTGTTAAACTTCAATCAGATATGTAAGTGCCTTGCTGGATCAGGGCCTATAATGTCAGTGTAGAAGGCAGAGGCTTAACAGGACAAGTCTACCTACATACCATTATTTGAATATTATACATCATCAGCATTTAATGTAACAGTTCCCACAGTTATACAGATTTTCTTGTCTTTTATATAGTTTATGAATTTCAACATGTTTTCCAGAATATATTCTGGTTTTATAAATTAAGCCATGCAACATCAATTTGTGCTTCTCTTCTCCATTAGTTTTCATAACAAAAGACTGATTACTTATTAATGCTGATGCCCGGTGAATCTCATAAATTATATCAAAATGGGGAATTTATATGAAGAATGGTAATTCTCTGTACTCTTATGGAAAAGTTCTGGCAGCTTTAGAGAAAATTATAACCTTTCTATATGCAGTGTTATTATAGCTGTTTCAGTTCCCAGGATATCAGAGAAAACAGGTGGGTGAGGTAATATCTTTATTGGAACAACTTCTGCTCGTGCACGAGACAAGCTTTTGAGCTTACGCAGAGCTCTTCTTTGGGTCCTGGCAATTTAGGACATGTGTATGTTTAAAACACTGCATCTGCACAGGTGATTCGGCACTGATGCAAATGTGTCGCTGTAGCCCTTTAATGAAGACAGTGTAAGCTGATGGGAGAGAGCTTTCCTCTTGGCGTAGCTAATTCACCTCCCTGAGAGGTGGTAGCTATGCTAGCAGCAGGAGCTCTCCCATCAACACAGTTCTGCCTACATAGGGATGTGGGGGTGGTTAAGTCAATATAATTATGTTGCTCAGGGGAGCTGAGTTTCACAGGTTCTATCCCCATCATCCTTAAAGATAAACACAGATTTAAGTTCATTGATTTAAATGAGACTCCACAATGGGATGTGTTAAGCATGTGTCGGATCAGAAGTTAATTCTGTATTACAAACTCAAACCCAACCCTAACGCCCATTCCACATCAATAACTCGAAACCCAACATGCTCCAAAAAAGAAGAAAAGAAAATACACCACCCTCTCCCCAAACCTCTGAAAAAAGTTAACTGGAGAAAAACAGTTTTACAGGGCACTGATAACTTAAAAAATAGCCAAATAGCAAATGCACCACCATGCTCAGGGTAAGTATGAGCAATTTTAGCCCTAAGTGTTTTTCCCGAAAACAGTTATAAATATCTGAAAACAAGGGGCATAGTAAGAAAGTGCTTTATACACTGCCACATCTACAACATTGGTAGGCTGTGTCTAGAGTGCATCCCTTTTCCATAAAAGGGATGCAAAATTAGACACACCACAATTGCAAATGAAGCGGGGATTTAAATCCCCCGCTTCATTTGCATAAACATGGCCGGAAAAAAGCACCAGTCTAGACGGGGATCTTTCGGAAAATAAAGTCTTTTCCGAAAGATTCCTTATAAAAAGGATTTAAATCCCCGCTTCATTTGCAATTGCGATGTGTCTAATTTGCATCCCTTTTACGGAAAAGGGATGCAGTCTAGACACAGCTGTAATGTGTTGCTATAATACTTGCTACAAATGATAATTCTCTCTGGCTTTTTGTACACCTATCTAAGAAATTTACTTGTACTAAATTGAGCTTCGCTACAAATGTATAAGTTAAATATTATTTTATTTTTAATAATTTAATGCTTGCTATTCGCAATTTCTACCTCCTACTGTTTCTAGACTTTTAAAGAGAAACCTTGCTGTTATATTTGTCTTAATGTGATCTGTGATATGATAGGCCAAATTTGTCAAAGCTAATACAGTAATCACTCATTTACTTTAGCAATGAATGTCTTATTGAACATATTACATTGGTGTAACTTGTCAGGCCAATAAAGTTATAGAGGGTGTGTGTGTGAAAAAACGTATTTCTATTAGCAAACCAAAACAAGTTGCCTTTTCGTCACTAATGTTGTAATTACAATATTATGTTTCAGTTTACTTATGGAAAGCATTGATGCCAAACTCACTGTCAATGGCTATGTGAAGCTGACTTGGGAGAATCATTTCCATAGCAGAGAAGAGATTACACAGGAGAAATGGAGCTGTTTGGTGGGTGCATATTTATGAATGGAAAGTTCTTGCTATTGTACACTTTATGGTGCATTTTAAATTTCTGGGATAAGTGCCTGGAGCTTGGAAAGGGCAGCAACAGAGATTTTTATAAATGTAAATAAACAAACACCCTTTGGTAAGCAACATTAACGATGATTTTTATTGGATTGTTTTTAAATGCTCAAGTGTGTTATGATTAATGCTATTATGGTTAATTGGTTTCATCAATATAATTAAGTGCATTACATTCTTGATCTTCACACCTCATGCTTTAATAAACATAGTTGTATAGTGAATTCTTTACTGTTGGAATATTCAATTTTTCACTTGGGGTACATCTAGACTAATTTTTTTTTTCAAAATGAGATATGCAAATTTGGCATTAATATGCATATCTTCTTCCAATCAGTTTTTTGAAAGCTGTTTTTTTCAAAAGTGAAAGCAGTTTAGATTTTTTTTAAAGAATCCCTCTTTTTTCGAAAGAACCCTGTACACCTCATTTTTTAAGAGAGAAGGGTTCTTTCGAAAAAAGAGGGGTTCTTTAAAAAAAAAACAACCCCTATCTAAACTGCTTTCACTTTTGAAAAAACCACTTTTGAAAAAGCCATTGGAAGAAGATATGCAAATTAGTACCAAATTTGCATATCTCCTTTCGAAAGAAGAACGTATTTTGAATGGAGTTGCGGACCCTTAGGGCCACAGTTTTATGGTAACAACTACCTTTTGCGGACCCCTTAGACATAGTCTGCCAATCACCAGGGGTCAGCAAACCACACATTGAAAAGCACTTCTTCATTACATAAAATAATAACATAAAAATGCCCCTTGTTACAATGCATAACTACATACTGAAGTTATTTTACAAGCAGTGATATATGCACCAAATCCCAGGTCATTCTGAAAACAAACTACTGATTTTTATAATTTATGTTACAAATTTTGCCAGGATTATCAATGGTAGCTTTTAAGCTTTTTTCTTTTTTGTAACATAATATATCATACTAAAAATGCACAGACAAGCGATGTGTCAGTTTTGATTTTTTCCACCTGATTCAGCATCCCAAAATTCAGACACAGCAGTTTAAACTGAGTTGCACACTGAAGAATATAAGTCTAAGCATTTAATCTGTTCTTTCCATAAATTTCTGCTGCTTGTGCTATTATAATGATGCTACCAGAGGAAGTTTATTTATATCACAGATTTTCAGCATCAGCACATTCAGAATACAACAGCAATCATTCAGTCAATAGCTAACAGCAATGTACGTAATAATATCATCACTAACACTTCAAAAATCAAAAGACCATTTAGAGAAAAGACATACTAAAATAAAGTCACTATGAATCCTCAGTAATACAGAATTTACTAAAACAAAATTTATGTCCTTTATGGAATATGTACACACAAGCTAACACACAAGACTCAATTAAACATTCCATTTTGCAGCAACAGGCTGCAGATAATTAAGCAATAATAAAATAAGGGAGTACTTATGGGGTAATTAATAGAAATTGTCCTTCTAAATAGATCCATTTTTAGGCTACAGTCTTGTGTATTATAAAACACCTGAAGGGAGCTGACTAAAATCACGGGCTTCAGAAGGGTAGCCGAGTTAGTCTGTAACAGAAAAAAGTTAAAAAAACCAAATAGTCTGGTAGCACTTTAAAGACTAACAAAATATGTAGATGGTATCATGAGCTTTCGTGGGCACAGCCCCCTTCTTCAGATGACCCCAGTGTTGGATGTCCAGAACATCCAACTCTCTGGACATCCAACACTCAGGTCATCTGAAGAAGTGGGCTACGCCCATGAAAGCTCATGATACCATCTAGATATTTTGTTAGTCTTTAAAGTGCTACCAGACTATTTGTTGTTTTTTAAAATCACAGAGACAGTCAAGTAGTGGGCGAAACTTTTATTATGTCTAGACTCAAGGAAAGAAAACAACAGCAAGAATTCTGCTTCTTTTTGTATTATAAAACTCTCTGCTGGACACCCTAATATAGGAGACAGAGAGAGATACTACTGCCTCCTGTAAAAACACAATACCAGAAGTGACTGTGACAGATAAGAGTCTACCTGTTTTTTTCAATATGTACATACAACTTTTTATAGACTGCATCGAACATTTCAGGTCTACCATGAAAACAGTTCTCCTTGCTGCTATGATGTAGGCTGTGAAGTGCTTCTGAGAACAGCCTGCTTTGATGGGATGGAGTGGTTTTCCTCTCCTCTTAACCAAGGTGGTTTGTCTCCCAAATTTCAGAAGGATGTTGGAGAAGAAATGACCCTTTCCTCAACATCTTTCTCCTATTTCCAAGGACTGGTCATCAATACGTTTGCTTCCTGCCTTTTGGGGGTGAGGTGGAAAAACAGTATATTTACTTTATATATGTGCCCAGAGTGGTTTCCAATCTCAGAATGGCCAAGACAAAGTATATGGGGAACACGAAAAGCAAGCAGACCACAGAACAAAAACTCTCACAACTGCAGCTATACACATGAACGGGCTACCATAGTAACAGCAGGGACAGCTGCTGTCATTGAAGATCACCAATAATAGTCAGTTCCTTTTTTCTTTCCTTTTTTAATATTGCTCAGTACTATGTTGTTCAGTGCACAAATTAACTGTGTAGTGTGCTCAGTGAGAAAAATGACCGATCAGTATGAAATTTCTATTTGCATGTTAATATAGAAAAGATTAACTCCATGGAAGTATAATCAAGGAACTGCATGACTGGTGAGTGAAGGATCTTTGAGCGCTAGCTGGATAATGTCTGGAGATAATCTTTTTTTTTTTTTTTTTTTTTAATCCTTCTTTCGATTAAATACATACACTTTCAATAGCAGCCTTTGTGTATCTGGTTAAAATCATACAGTTGGAGGTACCATCAGAAGGTTACAAATTCAGGGTGGTGAAGTAAAAGCATGCAGAAAACATTATAAGGAAAATTACATTATCAGAACAATAGGCATTAAGAATACCATGCTAAGAACAGAGTTGTTATCCCTGTGTGCATTCGCCCTACCCCTGACTTCAAAGTACAATTGGGATTAACTTTCCTCTTTCTTGAGCTAGAGGCGGAGATTCCAGCTTCTGGAAGAGAATGGGCATGCACTGAAGAGAAAAAAAAACTTAAAAAACAACAATGGTCCTGTAGCACTTCAGGCTACGTCTATTTCAGGATACCGGAAGTGTCCCAAAATAGCTATTCCACGTCTTTTGAGTGCACCTGTTATTTCAAAATATAATAGGCTTGCTACTCCAACGTCCCTGTAAACCTCGTTCCATGAGGATTAAGGGACATTTTGGAACAGTTCTTTAATTCAAAATTTGGTGCTGTGTAGACAGTGACAAATTTCAAAATAAGCTACACAATTTGCATAGCACAAATTGCATAGCTTATTTCGAGATCAGGGTACAGTGTAGATGCATGATACTATCTATATATATTTTTGGGTACCTCTCTGAAACTCTGAAAAGAGAAAAGTTAACCTGAGCCAAGCAGATTATACCTTTTAGGATTTATCTTTGTGCCTAAAGTTCCTTTAAGAGTTCAGCTGTACTGCAATAAATTTTTATAGAGATTGTGCTGCGAACATTTGGAGACCTAGGTTACGTCTAGACTGCAAGCCTCTTTTGAAAAAGAGTGTCTAAACTATAACCAGTCCTTTCGAAAAAGCAAGCCGCTTTTTTGAAAGAGAGCACCCAGGCAGTCTGCATGCTCTCTTTCAAAAAAGCACAGGTTGCATTACATAGTGCCTTTTTTCGAAAGAGCACTTGAGAAAAAAAGGTGTTATTCCTTGTAAAATGAGGTTTTCCGCAGTCGAAAAAACTGCCACGTTCTTTTGATTTACTTTTTAAAGAATTCAGCAGCAGTCTAGACGCAGGGAAAGTTTTTTTTAAAAAAGAGGCCACTTTTTTCAAAAAAAACCTGTAGTCTAGACACACTCCTAGTGAAGCAGGAGGAAATATGGGGAATGACATAAGGTAATATATGTACAAATTTTTATAACAACCTGTACGTTGGTGATAGGCATGTAGTCCGCAGCCCGTGATACTTCAGAGATGATAAACCTAGTGACGTTTGTGGCTGCTTGCCTAGGTGCCACTGCTTCACACTGAGAGTACATGACATCAGTGATTTGTGAGCTAGCTTCAGTTTAAAATGTTGGTTAGTGTGGTGGAGCAACTGCCCCCTACTGGTCAAGAAGGGGTTAAAGCAGACAGGAAAGAGCCTGCGTAGAGTCCTGGGGCAGACTCCCCCTGATTGGCCAGGGCTCTGTGCAGGCCACCTCATAGACAGTACAGGCGACCGCGCACTTAAAACCTAATTGGTTCCTGGAGAACTGTCGTAAGTCAAGCTGTCATAAGGCGAACCCTTTTCTCGCATAGGCACAATGATAAAAATGGGGGTTCTGTTCCTGGCCTGCTTTGCCTCCTGCGAGTTGTAGTCCCCAGCGCGAGGTGGTATGGCTTGAGCTGCTCCCATAGCCGGTTGGGGGCTGTGACGGGTGGAGGTGGCGCAGCGCGAGCTGCTCCCAGAGCTGGCGCGGGCCTGTGCTAGGTGAAGGCGGCAGCCGGAACACGGCAGTTGTAAATGTGGGGGAGCTAGGGTTGCCAGATGGTTGCAAGAAAAATACTGGACACACTTGACGTTTCATCACAATCTACATTACATCTTATTTAGAAAATACCAGACATTTATATTTTCTCATTTATATTTTCTCAATTTGTTTCCCGAACAGAAAGCTCAAATACTGGACTGTCCAGTTCAAAACCAGACATCTGGCAATGCGAGGGGGGTCGTTAGTTGGGCGGTCGTAAGTCAGGGGTCGCCTGTAATCTCTCTAAGACCGATCTCCATTACAGCCAATCACCATGTTGCCAAAGGCACTGATAGGGTATTTCTGGGGAGGGCTTGAGAGGGTATGAGGGAAAGAGAAAGAATTCCCCACATGTCTGGCCTCTTACCCCAAAACCGCAGCTTTATCTGAAAGTGAAATATTTCACTGCAGCTGGGAAATTCTCAAAAAGAGACCAAATGGAATACTGTAGCAGGTGAAATTGAAAACTGGGCAGATAAGCAATTGCAAGGCACACATTCCCCCCTGGCACTTTTTAATCAGGAACCCAGGACCCTTCAGTGGAGGTAATATCACATACTTACACTGGATTATATGGTCCAAGTAATAGCCTTGCATTGGCAATAAATTAATTTTTTTTCAGATTAAAAGTTGGTTTCATTTTAACACAGATGTCTCTGCTGAGGGGTATGACTGGATATTTCCACATGAGCACGCAAGCCTAATGCAAAATGAGCAGCGCAGTCCCTCTTCTCAGCAGGAATAGCCCAAGACAAAGCCTACTTAATAAACTGGCTGTAAAGAGTCAGAAAGGACAGGCAAAGCACTGAGCCATGTATCAAATGGGCTTTGAACATACCAAGGGACTGCAAGGTAAATACGAACATGAAAGGCATCTTAGAAATAAGATAAAAGAGTTGATAAAAGTTAAAACGAGAAAGATAGGAGACATTTCCTAGACAGAAGGCAGAGGGAGTACAATTTTTAAAATCGTTGTATTCTATTTATGTTCCCACAGTGACCAGATGCAAGTGATTTTGACCTGGTATCTACTATATATTTGAGTATGTCTATTTGTCTGTCCATCTGTCTGTCTGTTCGTCTCCTAAATGGTAAGAGCTAGATATACAAATTTGGTATACAGCTTCTTCTTCCATAACTTAAAGCAAGGTAAGTTTTTGGTTCTGTCAGAAAAATAGGATGTGCCTGGAATGTGATTGCCTCTAATAAAACCACACAGGCAGGTGAAAGGAGCTAGCTGAGGGCTCACCCCTCCCCTGTCCAGGACTCCCTGAGCTTCACATCCACTAACATCTTTTAGAGAGGGCAGGGAGCTTAAATTCCCTCCCTCCATTTGTTCGGGAATATTGCTGGCTGTCCCCCTTTGTCAGTTTGCTGCATTCCTCACTCTGGTTGGGGAGCAAAAGGGGCAGATGAACCTTGACCGCTGACACAGCTAGGGGACATGTACCCCTCCCTTGGTTGTGCCCGCTGGAGCTGCAGCAGCCATGGAGAGGTATTTCTCGTCTGGCCCCATGCTGTTGTGGTTAAAGAGGATTAGGGTAGTATCCCTTCTCCCCAGGGCAGCTTCCATATTGAACTTCTCAGCCCTAGCCCCACTCCAGAGCATTGATTTAAATGAAGTATGTACATTTTCATTTACTTTCTGAAAAACAAAAATTAATTGAGCAACATTGGGTAAATCTTTTTGTATGCAATAAAAGCCCCCAACAAATCCTGCAGTGACTTACTGCAATTGCAGATTTTTTTTAAAAAAATCTTTGTTTCTATTTTCCTCTTATTGCACTGGAGATGAAAATATTTTACAACCTCCTTAGATTTTTGGTCTTAACATGTCCCCCTACCTTGACGTACTCCCCTCCCCCCGCCTGTTTTTTTCACAGTCTTTCCAGCAAAGGAGGGACTCTCCTTTTCTAGAATCTGTAATGCAGATGGAGGGTCACTGTGCACAAGCAGGAAGCAGCCCAGCCTCCTCCTAAAAATCTCAATTATCCAAAGCAAAATGCAGGACAATGTAGCACTTTAAAGACTAACAAGATGGTTTATTAGATGATGAGCTTTCGTGGGCCAGACCCACTTCCTCAGATCAAATAGTGGAAGAAAATAGTCACAACCATATATACCAAAGGCACTATATATGGTTGTGACTATTTTCTTCCACTATTTGATCTGAGGAAGTGGGTCTGGCCCACGAAAGCTCATCATCTAATAAACCATCTTGTTAGTCTTTAAAGTGCTACATTGTCCTGCATTTTGCTTCAGCTACCCCAGACTAACACGGCTACATTTCTATCTCAATTATCCAAAGTTCTCTATTATCTGAAACAGGGATATGACTTTTCTACATCTATTTGTTAACCTGAAAATTCCCTGTTAGTCCTCAGTAATATTTTCACATGCAATGTGCCTTTGACACACAGATGATCCAGGTGACCAATAGTCTCTCCAAATGCATGTATATAAAAAAAAATCCTGTGTGTAACTTTTGGGCTTTGCTTTCCCAAATACTCTGAGCCAGCCAGTTTCCCACCCTTTTTTTTTCATTCTCCCATCAACTCAGCTGCCATTGCACATTCAATAGCTCTTCAGCAGCAATGGTGTGAAGCTTTCAACTTTTTGATTTCCAGCAGGAAAGCTAGACTGACAAGTTATTTAATGCACCCAATTTAGAAACTGAACCTGAAAGCAGCCCAGCCATGAGTGAAAATTTGTTGAATACAGAGTAGGAAAGGTACTGCAGAGTTCTTTTTCTTTAAATTTTAATTTAATGTCGTAGAAGTCACTAAAGTGTCTTGTGTTCTTAGAGAAAAAATAAAATAATAGAGCATTTTATTCTTCTCCTAACATACAATAACTGTGGATTTATTTCATTAATTGATTTACAAAAGACACTCAATCACATACTCCCTGGTTGCTATGCGATTAGTCAACAAACTTTGTACTGAGTTAACGTGAAGAACTGGTATCCACAATTGCCCCTCCCTACACACAACTGTACCCCATCCACTCAAGCCCACAATATAGGGTTGTACCCCATCCACTGGCCCACAAGTTAGTGAATATCCATCCCACCATGAAGTTTCAAATATAGGGTGTGTTATGTAAGAGTGCTCCAGCAGGCCTCCACAGATATGCCAGAATTAGAAGGCCTTCTCTCACACACGCAGGATCCAAATCATCCAGGGCTTTGTAGGTCACCTTAAATTGCATCTGGAAGCAAATGGAATGCTTCTGAATGTTTGAAATAATTGGTGCTAAATGCTTTCTACGACCAACAATGCCAAGCACATGCATTCTGCTTCAGATTAGCTTCTGAGTTTTTTTTAATGGTAGCTGCATGTAACACGCCCCCAAGTTTTATGAAAGTTGGCTTATGAATATGAATATGCATAACTCAAAGATGCTTTAGGCAAAATGCTTCATGTAACATAGCATTTTTAAAGTTACAATCAGATTTGTTTATAATTCTAAATGTGCTAATGTGGGCCATTACTGATATTCTGGAAATGGCTTAGTATTCAAGGTAACGATCTGTAGATGGTTTTCTTTTTCCTGTAAGCCCAAACTCTGGAAGGTCCTAGAAAGTACCATGCCACTTGGTACTGCAATCCATCTTGAATCTGGTATTTTTCCATGGGGATGGGGAGACTAAACAAAGCTGACTTTTGAAACTGCTTTTGCACTTTCAGAGAATACACACGATAAATCTGAAAACAAAGAATCATAAAGAACTCTAAAAAACTGTAGACACATACCAGAGTGAAAGAACAACTCTATCTTGAAAGTTTTTGTCTGAACTCAGGATAAGGGGTGAGGAACATACTTTGGAACAATTTCTCTTTGTGTATTAGGCATAATTGGCATATTTTGTTTACTTTGGCTTAGTAACTTACTTTGAGCTGTTTCAGAAGCTTCAGGGGGTAGCCGAGTTAGTCTGTACAGGATAAACTAAGGCTTTTAGGCAATATGGCAATAATAATATAGGTGGAACCTTCCTGGTCCAATGCCCTCGGAAATCCCGAATGACAGAGTTGGCTGGACCAAGAGAGGCCCTGCTGGCTGTTGTCCCTGCTCTCTACCAGATCGGGATTTTAGCGGTTCAACATGTAATAAAATAATAATAAAATAATAATAATAAATGCAAAAGACATAAAAATACTAACTGTCTTCAAATTAAGATGGGATATCTTACTGGAATATATTCATGATCCCGACAAAAGTTTTCAGGCTCAGTACAGGGGTAATTAGATGAAATTTAATGATCTGTGACATACAGGAGATCAGACTAGATGATCTAATGGTCCCTTTTGGCCTTAAAAACCTAAGAACCTATTAATATAAGATTACTAAACAAGATACTGAGATAGCATTTCAAGTTGCTAAGTGTTAGTGTAACCCACCACCGCTCCTGGTGTAGTGTTCTGCGCCCTTTACTGGCACTGAAGCTACTTAGAGTATGTCTACACAGCAGGGCTAAAGTTGAATTAAGCTACACAACTTCAGCTAAGTCAATTGCATAGCTGAAGTCGAAATAGCTTAATTCGGATTTTTGCGCTGTCTACACAGCAGGAAGTTGAAGGAAGAACACTCTTCCTTTGACTTCCCTTACTCCTCATGAAATGAGGGTTACTGTGAGTCAGAGTAAGAAATCCCCCAGCTCGACATTATTTCAAAAATAACAGCTTGCAGTGTAGACATGCTCTTTGTTGTTTTGGAATAATGTCAGTTATTCTAAATAACACTGCGGTGTAGACTCACCCTTTGAGATTAATGAGTCTGCTATAGCCTTAGCTAAGAACTCCATGACTTTTTAGCTCATGCCATAAAGGCTCATGTATTAAGCTTCAGAGATCCCAGGTTCAATCCCACTCACCGACAACTAGCTTTGGGAAAATGTGATTATCACAAAGAGACTAGGGGATGATTGGGGCTGGACAAGACAGAAGTGACTGTGGTGGGAGATGGAGGCTGTGATGGCTGCAGGTGGCAGTAAGAGAATTATAGGAGTGTTAGAAATATCAGGGGAAGTAGTGTGATTGCAGAGATGTTGGAGGGCCACTTGATTCACTAAGGGCCCTGCTTTGATATCTCTGTGCTGCAAAGGTAAAACATCTTAGAGATCTGGGAGGTTCTAGCCTATTTCCCTCAATAGCACATTAAGTGTGACTACACTGCACCCGTAGCTCAAAATAAACTATGCAAATTGAATACTGCGTAAAGATGTGGTCGCCTTATCTCAAAAAAGATAGACCGGCATTGGAAAAGGTTCAGAAAAGGGCAACAAAAATGATTAGGAGTTTGGAACGGGTCCAATATGAAGAGAGATTAAAAAGACTTGGACTTTTCAGCTTAGAAAAGAGGAGACTAAGAGGAGGAGGGAACATATAATAGAGGTCTATAAAATCATGATTGGTGTGGAAAAAGTGAATAAGAAAAAGTTATTTACCTATTCCCACAATATAAGAACTAGGGGTTACCAAATAAAATTAATATTCAGCAGGTTTAAAACAAACAATAGAAAGTTTTTCTTCACTCAGTGCACAGTGAACCTGTGGAACTCCTTGCCAGGGGATGTGGTGAAGGTTAGGACTTTCACAGGGTTCAAAAATGAGCTAGATTGATTCATGGAGGTTAGGTCCATCAATGGCTATTAGCCAGGATGGGTAGCAATGGTGTTCCTAGCCTCTGTTTGTCTGGAAATGGTAGCAGGGGAGGGATCACATGAGGATTACCTGTTTGTTGTGTACCCTCCCTTTGGGGTATCTGGTATTGGCCACTGTCAGCATACAGGATACTCGGCTAGATGGATCGTTGGTCTAACCCAGTATGGCTGTTCTTATGAGTGTGTTTCGAAATAAACAGCTATTCCAAAATGTCCCATAATTCTCATGGAATGAGGTTTACAGGGATGTTGGAATAGCAAGTCCATTATGCCAAAAGCTATTTCAAAACAACAGGCTTGTTTAAAAGATGCGGAATAGCTATTTTGGGATACTATAAGTATCCCAAAATAGTGCTGCAGTGTAGATGTTCCCTAAATGGTTCATCAAGTTATGTATATCCATCCCAGCTTGCTTAATATGGATCCCTCCATGATGTGAAAATTTGTTATTAAACTGTTTTTTTCCTGTTAAAAACTCCATTTTGTTAGAAGACTACCTTATACACCATTCTATGAATGAAAAAATAATTTAGCAGTCAGCTTAGTTCAAACTTTGCCTCATTCCCTCTTCTCTAGGCTAAGGGTTTTTTTTCTGAAAAAAATTGGGTTTAAGGATTATTATATCAACACATGATAACATAACATATACCCACATCATGTATCATTTTCAGAGTTTTAAACTCTACTCTTTACTGAGAATATATCAGGGGAATAGCCTGAGATACTGGGGTAAATACCACATGAATAGTTTGGATCTGCAAAATTTTCACCAAACATTTTTCTTCTCTTAAGCTATTTTAACCATAGATGTTTTGGGGCAAAAAAAGTTTCCTACAAAATAAAAGCTAGGGAAAATAGAAAATTAGGGTTTTAAAATGGAAATTGGGACAAAACCTCACACATAGAGTTCGTAGAGTAGCCATTATAATACTGAATTCCTGTGCTGTATCATATAGAACGGTGAATCTTTCATTTTGTGTTCTGTTCCATTGGGTAAGAGACAGGCTAACACTGAATAACTAACACAGAGCGTTCTAGGCAAAGCACATTCCTGTAATGGATCCAGAATTTCTGAGCAGTTCATAACTCAACTCCCACATTAAACAAAAGGAGACAGCTGAGAGATAATGAAAAGGAATCCCCCCAGGAAACAGAGACATGCAATGGACATGACTGGCCACTTTGTATTTCTGCTACTCTCCGGTAAGGAAAGGCTGAATGCTTTGTTTTAAATTTTTGTGTAAATATTGGTACTTTTAGAGGTTAAACAACACGCTGTACTGGAAACTGCCAAACCTTTATTTATCCTCAGCCAGAGGACAGGGCAGGCAGTATGAACGTGTACTGACAACCTCTTTTAATCCTATCAGAGAGAAACCATTCCAGGAATGAGAAGTAATTTAGCAGTCAGGCTAGTCCAAACTTCTCCTCACTCCTTCCTCTTTAGGCTTAGATTTCTTTTTTTTAAATTGAGTTTTAGAATAAGCACATTAACACATGATAACATATCACACACTTAAACCATAAGTCTGTATAAATTACTGTACTAAACCTTAGGAAAGTGCTTCTCAAGTATAGACAGTTTTCACTCCCTACTATCATCAGCATTAAACTCTTCCAAATTCAGACTCATTCAAATTGACATAATTTGTGAACAGTCACTGTAGTAATCCTGATGTGTAATTCATCGGATCACACACACAATGCCAAATGGTGAAACAATATAATACACTAGTATAAGACTTTTTTAACCCCCTCAAACCCTATCAGTCATATACCTAAATCTAATCATGTGCATCAGTATTTGGAAAATCAGGGCCTAAATAAATCCTCTTTATATTGAAAGTTACAAATTTTTCAGTGTATTGCAGAGTGCAAATTACAATTCCATTTATAGTAAAATTCTATTATATATCACATGATTTATATACACAGTATTAATATTGTGTGTTGTATTTATTTCTTATGGGGCTGTCAATTACAGTTAACTCACACAACTCAAAAAGTGCTACCAGACCATTTGCTGTTTTTTTCTGTAACAGACTAACTCGGCTACCCCTTGAAGCTCCCAAAAATTAATTGTGATTAAAAAAGCAATCACAGTATTAACTATACTGTGAAACAATAGAATATCAATTGATATTTATTTATAAATATTTTAGGAGTTTTTCTATATTTTCAAATATATTGATTTCAATTCCAACATAATACAAAATATACAGTGCCACTTTATATTATTTTTGATTACATGTAGTTGCTCTGTAAAATGATAAATGAAAGAAATTGCATTTTTCAATTCACTTGATTTAGGCAATGTAGTGAAAATGCAACTTATAAATTTAGATTTTTTTTGTTATGTAACTGCACTCAAAAACAAAACAATGTAAAAATGTAGAGCCTGCAAGTGCACTCAGTCCTACTTCTTGTTCAGCCAAACACTAACACAAACAAGTTCGTTTACATTTATGTAACATAATGTTGCTGATTCTTGTTTATACTGTCACCTGAAAGTGAGGACAAGTGTTGCATTGCATTTTTGTAGCCAGCATTGTAAGGCATTTATGTGCCAGATATGCTAAATATTCATTTGCCCCTTCATGTTTCAGCTATCATTCCAGAGTACATACTTCTATGAAAGTGACATTTGTTAAAAACGTGTTAATTAGATTTGTGATTGAACTAATTGGGGGAGAACTGTATGTCTCCTGCTCTGTTTTATTCACTTTTTGCCATATATTTCATATTAAGCAGTCTTGGATGAAGAACCAGTGCATATTATCACTGCAGATTTGACAAAACCCAAAGAAGGTTCCAATGTAAGATTTCTAAAGAAAGCTATAGCACTTGACCCAAGATTTAAGAATCTGAAATGCTTCCAAAATCTGAGAGGTATGAGTAGCATGCACGAGGAGCACATATGTATCCTTAGTGCATCTGGAACATAAATATTTTGTTATGGCAGCTGTAAAAGTGACATGCGAACACCTATTTTCACTTTCAAATGACACTGGAAACAAGAAGCTGACAGCATTATCTCCTGCAACTGCAAACAAACATGTTTTCAAGCATTGGCTGAACAAGAAGTAGGACTAAATGGACTTGTAAGCCCTAACGTTTTATATTATTATATTTTTTAATGAATTTTTTGTATATAATTTTACATTTGCAAGTTCAACTTTCATGATAAAGACATTGCACTGTAGTTCTTGTAATAGATGGAATCAAAATACGATTTCTCTTGTTTTTAAAGTGCAAACATTTATAATAAAAATGAATGTAAAGTGAGCACTGTACACTTTGTATTCTGTGTTGTAACTGAAATCAACACACTTGAAAATGCAGAAAACATCCAAAATATTTAAATAAATGGTATTCAATTATTGTTTAAAAGCGCAACTGTTGACATGATTAACCACAGTTAATTTTTTTAATCGCTTGACAGCCCTAATTTATTGTAAATATACATCTGAAAGAGAGGGAACAATTGGCTATGCAAGGGTGCTGAGAATCAGAACTTCCAGATTCTATTCCTAGTTGTGTACAGATTTGCTGCGTGACCCTTGGCAAGTCACTGCAACTCTATGTTTTAGTTTCCCCATTAAAAAAATCGGGGTGGAGATGTAGTTATATCTGCCTTTGTAAAGCAACTGAGATCATTAAATAAAAAGAAACTAAAGACATTGGAGAGTTATTTTTAAAAGAGTATCTTGAATTGTTAGGATGAAGTTGGGGGGGAAGCAAAGCTTTGTTCTCCACCAGGGAGCTGCAGATTTGCTGAGGTCATGAAAATAGCCAGTACAATCAACTTATAAGCCATGCCAAGGACCAACTCCAGTATAATGATGAGACAATTCCTCCACAAATACTTAGCCCTAAGCAATTGCTACTCCCTAAGCTGTACTTTTAATTCAGACTACTCTGCACCATTCCAATTAACTGTATTTTATGCTCAACTGCATTATTCTTTATACCCATACAGCTAAAAGACATAGAGCCAAATCTCTCCCTCAATTACACCCAAAGCCAGTGGAATTCAGAAGAGAACAGCCTTTGGTCCTTACATTTTAGTTAAAGAAAAACAACCTGTCTTGACTTCCAAGGGCAATTTGGATTGGTCATAGAAAAAAGCAACAACAGCAAGTGATACAATTCACAATTTATAGACTTTTAAAAAATTCCTCAGGAGGAATAACTTTTTATTCAACCTTGCATTAAAAAACATAATCTCTAACAGACTGAAAATCCTATTACTCCATCCATCCACATTTGGGTATGGCCTACCACCTCCTTAATGAAGCGACTGGAGGAACACTGAAATGATGACTCTCACTTTAATAGCATGGTCGGTTTAGGAGAAGATTATCCCACAACTGTCTCATGAGTGGTTTCTTGCAGCTTCCTCTGAAGAATCAGCTTTGGCCATTGTTGGAGACAAAATACTGGACTAGACAGACCACAAGTGTGATCCAGAATAGCAACTCCTATGTTCCTTGGTATGCAGTTTGGTAAGCCAAAATATTTGGGTCAAAATTATTCAAACATTACTACACATATCTTTCTGAAAATCACACACACACACACACACACACACACACACACACACACACACCTCTTTCTGAAAATCAAACTTACACACACACGCGCACGCAAGCTAGGTCTGTAATAGTTCTGAAAAGACTAGAGTCAATTTTTCATGGTAAGTGTTTTGTTTAAGTAATGGTAAGTGATGTAGCAGGTAGATGTGAAAGGGAGAGATTTGTTTCTCACAAGCTCTAGAGTTTGTGGGCAAGTGGCTGGAATCCCACTTGAACTCCAGAGCTATGGTGACACGCTGAACTAGATCTCTTCAGAATCTGACCTTCTTTCTCTGGTTCCACTCATCATACTATGCTTTAAGGTCTGACGACTGAGGAATTCTTGTTCTGATACTAACCTATTACAAATACTAACCTATTACATATCTCAGAAGTTAGCAGACTATTTTTCCATGGTGAGAACAAACCATGTGCTGTAAAAGGATCTGGGAATTACCCATCACTATGTATTCTGGAACCATGGCCATGGCTTCTCCTGATACCACACTTTCAGGAGTCTCTACAAGTTTATCTGAACTTTTTCCCCTTAGACATTTCAGTGCTGGATAATATCTAAGGTTCTCAATAAGAATACTCTCTCCAAAAAGTCAGTTAGTAGCTCTTCAGTGAGGATGAGTCATATGACTCCAACTGGGCCACCCAGAGCAACATGGGCCGCAGTGGAAATAATGTGGATGACACTTGTATAGCATTACACCATTTGCCTTTATTTTTTCTACATAATGCACCTGTCCCACTGTGATGTGCTAACTGCTAATGTCATTTCTTGTTTTTTTAGTTGGAACATATTACCTATCAGAGATAATCTATGGCTATGTCTACACTTGCGGCTTCTTACATGAGTAATATGCAAATGAGGCTAAGCGTGGAATATCGCCAACCCTCATTTGCATACCTAATGAGCCATTTTTTTCAGAAGAGGCTCTTGCGCAAGAAGGAGCGTCTACACTGCCCCTTCTTGCGCAAGAAAAACTCTCTTGAGCAATGCCGTTCTTCCTGAAAAGTAATAGGTGAACGGCATTGTGCAAGAGGGTTTTTCTTGCACAATAAGTGGCAGTGTAGACGCTCCTTCTTACGCAAGAGCCTCTTCTGAAAAAAATGGTGGCTCATTAGGTATGCAAATGAGGCTCGGCGATATTCCACGCTTAGCCTCATTTGCATATTACTCACGCAAGAAGCCGCAAGTGTAGACATAGCCTATGTGTTTTTGAATTCCCGTTTTGGTATGTTTTCTTTCCTGGGACATCCTCAGATGCTTAAGACATCTCAACTCAGGAATTCTTTATAATTTTCCCAGTTGGGGATGTCTGTATATTTTAAACTAATGGCTGGGTTGAAAGCCTATCGCATAGCAGGAAAGCAGGGAGAGAGATCTGGTTAGCTGGATGTAAAGATTGCAATTATTCCTTCAGAGGGTGTATCTTGGCTGCCGAACTGTCTATTTGAATGCAGATTAAAGTGGAAACTTTGCCGTTTGTTTTTCTTATGTACCCATGCACAAATCAATAAGGTATGCAGTTTTTAAAAAAATGATCTTTAATTACTATTGAAGTATCAAAGAGTTTGTGTCTGAGATAGTACTTTCATTTCATAGCCTTAGAGCATTCTTAATACTAACAGAAAAAAACTGCTCTTATGAAACCATTCAGTTGCGGAGTTTTTTAACCATAGTGACATTAAAGAAAATTGAATTTGTTCTACAGGGAAGTTTTTAGAATTAAGATAAAGTGATGGTCAGAATTACTTCTTGGTTCAAGGGAAAAGCCAAGTTAAGCACAGGAAAGACACTGATGATAGCTGTACCATCAGAAGGCAATGCTACAATTCTGAGGACTTCAGAAGAAAGAAAGAAAGAAAGAAAGAAAGAAAGAAAGAAAGAAAGAAAGAAAGAAAGAAAGAAAGAAAGAAAGAAAGAAAGAACTTTATTACTAACCAAAATAGGGATGTAATCAACTAGCTGACTATCCGATAAGCATCAGATGGTCAACTAGTGAGGCGACAAGTTGCTTCCCCTCCTTGCTGCCTCTATCAGAGAGAGGCAGCAAGGAGAGAGAGCAGAAGCCAGTGCTGGGGGGAGTCGGCTTAAAAGCTGCAATTCTGCTTTTGAAATGTACAAGAGCCCTGATAGGGCTCTTGTTCATTTCAAAAGCAGAAGCCTGGCAGGGATTGCTGGGCCAGCAGGGGACTCCCCCACTGGCCCTGCACCCCCTGCTGGGCTTCCTTTTGAAATGTACAAGAGCCCAGGAGGGCTCTTGTACATTTCAAAAGCAGAATTGCAGCAGAACTGGCAGGAGCAGAAACTGCTTCAAAGGCTCAGGCACCGCAGGGAGTGCTGGGCCAGTGGGAGTGTCCCCCAATGGCCCGCCTTCCTTGCGGGGCTTCCTTTTGAAATGCACAAGAGCCCCACTGTGGCTGTTGTACATTTCAAATGCTTAGGCTCTGGCCTCATGCTCCCTGTGGGGCATCTGCTTTTGAACTATAGAAATTCCGTCAGGCTCTTCCTACAGTTCGAAGGCAGAGGCACCCTTATCAACTAATTGAATAGTCGGTGTAAATCTCACAAATGAATCTAAATTTAACACCCCTAAAACAAAGCTAAAATTTACTCCAGCACTTTAAAGGATGATTTCGCTAAGGGAATTCTAAAATATATACAGGCACTCTCTTAGTTACAAACATCCAACTTATGAACATCCATACATAGAAAGAAAAGTTCACTGCAGCCGGCTTCAGGGGAGCATGCAAGAGGCACAAGTGGTGGCGAGCAGCATAAGTGCTGTCCGGAGGAGCAGGGAGCAGTCACACAACCAGCGGCTGGGGAGACGCAGAACTCCGAAGGGGAAACCACCACTTCTGTCCAGCCACTGGCTACACAGCCATCCTCTGCTCCACCAGAGTCCTCTGGCCTGCACTCACGCTGCTCGTGGTACCACCTCCAGAATTTCAGCTCTTGTTACATCTGAGTGGGGAGCTGCCCCGGAGCAGAGGGGGGCACAGCTGGGTTACATCTGAGTGGGGCTGGCTGCAGGAGATGGCACAGAACCTGTGGGGTGAGGGAACGTGGCAGCTAGGGGATGCCTAGAAAACCCCTACAGAATCTCTACCTACCATCTCATATTCCTCTAAATAAACCTGCCTTTTCTCAAGCACAGCTATTCAAGGTTAAATTTAAAAAAAACTATTTCTACCATTTTAAATTGAAAATATACAGTATTTGAGGTACATTATGGGTTAAAATAGGCTTTTGTATGCTAACTGGGAACCTAACTACCATTTGGAACATTGTTTCTCTGGGAAACGGCATCCCAAGTTCCAAACAACTGACTTATAGAATCATAGAATACTAGGATTGGAAGGGACCTCGAGAGGTCATCGAGTCCAGTCCCCTGCCCTCATGGCAGGACCAAATACTGTCTAGACCATCCCTGATAGACATTTATCTAACTTACCCTTAAATATCTTCAGAGATGGAGATTCCGTAACCTCCCTGGGCAATTTATTCCAGTGTTTGACTACCCTGACAGTTAGGAACTTTTTCCTAACGTCCAACCTAAACCTCCCTTGCTGCAGTTTAAGCCCATTGCTTCTTGTTTGATACTCAGAGGCCAAGATGAACAAGTTTTCTCCCTCCTCCTTATGACACCCTTTTAGATACCTGGAAACGGCTATCATGTCCCCCCTTAGCCTTCTCTTTTCTAAACTAAACAAACCCAATTCTTTCAGCCTTCCTTCATAGATCATGTTCTCTAGACCTTTAATCATTCTTGTTGCTCTTCTCTGGACTCTCTCCAATTTTTCCACATCCTTCTTGAAATGCGGTGCCCAGAACTGGACACAATACTCCAACTGAGGCCTAACCAGCGCAGAGTAGAGCGGAAGAATGACTTCTCGTGTCTTGCTCACAACACACCTGTTAATGCATCCAAGAATCATGTTTTTTTGCAACAGCATCACACTGCTGACTCATATTCAGCTTGTGGTCCACTATAACCCCTATAACAAACAAACTTTTGGAACACAAACTGTTCATGAGGTGGAGGTTTCCTGGACTGAGAGATTCCAGAAGATGCTGGAACTTAATTTCAGATATAGCTGAAGATTTTTAGCATTGCATGATACAACCTCTTTGTGAAGATGAAATAAATATTCTTTATGTTACTTTTTTGTACATGGAACATTGTGGGTCAGGCTATGAAGCCAAGAGACCTGTGAAACCCCACCACACCTCCATAGGACTGCTCAGAGTTTTAATGAACTGGGTGGACTTTCACATTTTGTTTATCATACATTTTCCATGAATAACTTGGGACTGATAAATCACAACCCAGCCTTGCAGACCTTTTATCTTTCCCCAGCATTAGCTCAGGGGAAGCAAGAGAATAGCTTTGAACAAGGACTGATAAGATGTCTATTGACAAAGGATAAAGCTGAACCATGCTGAGAAAGCAACACAATTCATGGTGATTTCTTAAAATTAGTGCCTCAGTGGTCAGAAGAAACCTCTGAAACATTCTAAAATTACATCTGTCTCAAGGGTCCAGATGAATGAAAAATACCATTAGGCCCAAGTTCCAGCCAAAGTAAAGTACCATTATGAAGCTTTCTAGAAAGAAAGTACTGGATAAATATATGAAAGCCTGGCCTTGGCTCAAAAATATTCTGCCTCTGAACACTGGATTTTGGTGATAAGCAGTGTAACAAGATTGGCTTGTGATCTCCCCTGAGATGCCTTTACTTCAACATTTTTGCTCTCAAGCATTTCTGTCTGCTAGTGCTAAAAACATCTTGTACCTTGAGTGTTTGTATTGCTGAAAGGTTTTTTTTATTGTAAAATAAACATTCACAGACATATATTGCTGCCATCTCATTACAGAAATTCTAATATTCAGTGTGCTAGTTAAAAGAAAGAGACCAGACAGCGCTTTCCAGTTTTGAATATGATTAATACTTTCTAGAGCAGAAGCTGTAACATGAAGGGAAAGAACTCTGTCTTCAAGAGGCACTCTTGAAGATAAAGCAAACATGACTTAAGGTCATCAGTAACACCATTAACTTAGAGAAAACTAAGCTTGACGCAGATGTAACAGAAAGTAGACTCTACAGTCTACTACAGCTTCAACTTCAGGGACTATAATATGAGAAATTGGTAACTGTTAACTTTTAAAATCTAGCAAATGCAGAAAACCAAACCAAACCAAGGACAAAGCCTTCATGGAGGTCACCCATTTTTTCCTATAAAAATATATATTGTAACCATTAGAAAACAGATACTTCAACAAGAAAGAAAGAAAGAAAGAAAGAAAGAAAGAAAGAAAGAAAGAAAGAAAGAAAGAAAGAAAGAAAGAAAGAAAGAAAGAAAAATTCCTTTTTCTGACAGAGAATCTGCTTCCAAAAAACTAATGAGATCTCCCAACTGACTTCAACCGTCTTATAAATGTCTCCAACAATCCCTTACCTGCAGTGATTTGTGCTTGCTCCTTGCATGGGTAACTCCGTGACATGCTTAACCTTATGTCTACACAGGGTGTCAGATAAGGACACTGGAATAGATGCACTAAAAAAATTCAGACTTTTGCTTTTTTTTTATTTTCTGAAATTGAGGAGGATGAGAAAGAAAGTGCAGATAAAAGTTAGAAATCCATGTCAGTCCACAGTTTGTGTTTACTGCTGTGGTATTCTTTGAATGTTCAAAGAAAAACGCCTCTGGAAGTGGTATCATTTAAAAATATTCTGACATGAACATGCTAATCAATAGACTCTCTATAGGAGTGTGTCCTTTAAGCCATATAAAGTGCCCAGTTTCCTAATGAAAATGAGACTTTTAAAATTAATTCAATATTTTATACTGAGTTTTTTGGGGGGAGAGAAAGCCACCAAAAACCCAATTTCTCCTGAGAGAAGATTAGCCAACACGATTTAACTGTAAGGCATGCATCTAAAATGATGCAGCTAATATGCTTGTCTGACTGCCATGTTGCAAGCCAAGCTAAGTGCATTATAGAATCTATCAGGGTGTTGCTCAGAAACGCTATGGTCTGATCAATTCTCACTGCAGGCACTGTTTCTTGAGTTTTGAAAGCAGGAAAAAAATCCGTCCAGGAATCAACATGCCATTGCACTGCTAAGAGAAAATCAGCTGAGAATTTCTGATAGTATAACAAAAATCCTACATTTAAAATATTAATTTGTGATCATTTGCAAGGAACCTCACAAAAACAAGTAACAAAATGGTATCTGCCTTCAACAACTTGCAACTTAAATCCAGAGAGGACTTGCCAAGTGAGGATTGCAAACTGACAAGGTGTGGAGCGGAGAGGCAGGATGCCTTAGTGCAGTAAAGTAAGTGTAACACAGACTATTGTGTCATGTCGCCCTTTAATGGCTGGTACATTCAGGTTATGCCTACATGGTGCACAGTTGTTTTTTATAGTGTTACCATGAGTCCAACTAGACTGGGTCTGTCAACGCAGGCTAGTAGTTCTTGCTGCTGTGCACTATGTATAAATATACGCATTGAGGATGAGATTTAGTTCAACCAACAGAGATGAATGATTTAGAGCTGAAAAATCAGAGTTCTATCTTCACTGACAAATGGTGATTCAGAGGGAGTTTGCAGCATATTGGCTAAGCGAATCTATCCTAATCTATGGCAATCTAATACACAAGGTAGGAGCTACTGCTTGCTAGCCACTGAGAGTCACTCAGTTCACTTGAGTGGGAGAGGTCTGTGTTTTAGAAAGGAATTCACCGTTGTTTTTTTCTGGTGACAGGTGGTGAATTAGTGGCAGTCACTAATTTTGTATATGAATGAAGAAGGCACAGGCAACATTTGTGACAGAAAGAACTGGAAGAGGCACAATACATGTGTCATATATAGAACAGATGTGAGAGGAGATCAGGTCCAGTAAATAAGGAGAGATGGCAATTATGTAGCATCTTGAAAGTAGTGCTGGCTAGAACATACAAATTTAGGTTCATGCAAATTAAAAAGTTTCCAGAGTTTGTTTCTATTCTGCACTCAAGTGAATATGAGAATTTCACTCGATTTGCAAAAAAGCAGAGAGGCCTATTCCAAAACAGCAACAACCCAGTAATTAGAACATTCACATAGAAGGTGAGAAAGCCAGATATGTGCTCCCCTGGTGGCTATTTTGAGGTGGGCCTCTCTGTCCGTCTCCCCCATTCTCCATTGAATCCTGGAACTGAGAAACTACAGAATTAAGTTTAATCAAAACCCAAATATTTTATCAAAAAATTCCTGACCAGCTCTACTTGAAAACTAATTACAATGTTTACGCTACTGTAAATATTAGTGGGGCGTATTCCTTCACCTGGGAAAACACAGGATGTGTAATATATACTGGCCATATGGGAAATGATATGTTAAGATATCACAAAGGAGGCAGAGCTTAGTAATCTCTGCTAAAATGTAGAGTATGTTGAGAAGTGGTACTCCATTTATTTATAGTTTTTTAATTTTAAAATTAGCAGACTTACCTGGCATTGCCCAGATCTAGCTGTGAGAGGGGATAGGGGTGCAGGCCTCCCGACGGTACTTCCCGAACCAGCTGGGGGCCGATTCAGGGGCTGTGGGTGTTGCACATGGACAGGGGTTGGGGAGGGGGCTGGCCTGGGGCTGGGGGAAGTTGCTGGGATTGGGGAGGGGAACAGGAAGAGAGAGGCCATGCAGGTTGGCCCACAGTGTCCACACTAGGCGGGGCCCAGAGGTGCAGGTGGGGAAGGAGCGCCAGTCGTTCCTGTGGGGGACGGTTAGGACAGTGCTGCCTAGTGCTGGTGGTGCTCCCAGGGGGCCAACACAGTGGTGGAGCCGTGGGTGGCCTATGTACTCATCCAGTCCGGTGCTGGGGCTGAGGGCAGAGGGAGGATGGGTTTGAGGCAGGGAGGCCACTTACCTGGGCCAGTGGTAGACAAGATGGTGAGCCCCATCCCCAGCGGGCCACTCCGTTGGTGCAGGTGCTTCCAGTAGTAACTCTGCAGTATAGCTGTTCCCCGTGCTTGCTGCCCCCAGTGGTGACATCCCTCCTCTCTCTGTACCTTCCCTTTCTATGTTGTGGAAAAGAATCAAATTCCAGGCACATCCCATTTTCCTAGCATAACCAAACCCTTACCTTGTTTTAAGTTAAGATAAGAGGAAGCTGCATATCAAATTCGGTGGTCCTAGTTCTTACCGTTTAGAAGTTCTTGAACATACATACAGACAGATGGACTCAGAGTCAGACGTACAAATCTCTAAAATATATAGAGAGATTGGATAGCAACACCTAATAAAAGCACAGATACCTCAGTAAGTTCTATTCACTTGCAAGGAGTTTTTCTGTGAAGCAATTTGTTAAGTTGCTGGGCAGCTAAATGGCTCCAAATACATTAGGAAAATGTATGTTTATCTGCAGCTGAATGGAGTTTCCTGAAGCATGTGTGCATACACACACGTGCCCATACAAGCACACACATACACAAAAACAGCAGAAAAAAAAATCACACTGGGACTGAGACCAAACGTGGAAAGTTTTAAGTTCCACAGAAGAATTTTTCACAATATCATGAGCCTATGAAAGGCTAAGGTTAGAAAAATTCCAAGATAAAATTAGCTAATGAAGTTGCTACCCCTCACACACAGGGAAACATCTCTGCCCCTTGAAATATTGAATTACGTGAGACTCTATTATGGAAACATATAGGAGCTCCAATTTGCCTTCATTTGCACCCTTAAAAATGATCTTTTGCATTTGTATACTGGCCTATTCTTGTTTCTCTGAGCCTTGGAGAAAACTTGTATGTCCAGCATTCTTTCCAATTCTGTAAGAATCAGTAAAAGAAAGGCCAAAAAGAGCAGAGAGCTCAGAGGCCAAACTTCACACGATCCTGCTCGCTGGTGAAGAGAAAGTTTACAAAGAGGGGATTTTAAGTCCAGTAGCAGCTATCCTTTCGAAGCTATGGCTTTACTCATCTAATTTATTTGAAAAATGGAGCTGCGACTGCTACAATTGATAGTTGAACTGGATTTAAGGAATAGGACTGTTCAAATGACCCCTGGCACAAAGATGGAAACCTGAGCTTTGCACTTGGGAACAGGAGCCTGAACTTAGAAACTAGCGCAGACCAATAAATTTTCTGTTAACTTGCAGACAAGACATGTAAGGAGACAGAACATTGCTAAGAGACCTAGGAGACATAATGGGAGCATAACTAAGATCACAGGGTAAGAATAGACTAAAGAGAGTGTTTGTGAGGATGTTTTGACCAGCATTGAGACAAACAATCTCTAGAACCTTATGACTTTTTCCTGTTGTAAATGTAATTGCAGTCTCATGTAGAAATGTAGGACTTCATCCAGCAAATACTTATGACCACATTTAGCACATACTGGGTATAAACACATTGATTTTACTGGGGCTATTCATAATAACAAGCACCATATCTGGTTATCCATGTGGTAGAATTGGACTCTTAAATGGCAAATTCATTGTGGCAATGGACTAGTATTTTTGTATGCTTGTTCTCCTGGACAGAATAACTAAATGATAATAAATATAATAGTGGGATGGCTATGAAATAAACTGTGGCAAGGAGTGTGGGGTAGAAAAGAGCCACTTTTATGAGTGGTTTAGGAGAGAAACAGTAATACTGAGGTTTTCTAGCACTGCTGAAATATTTTTGTTGCTTTTCTTACATAGTTTGATAAGGCTGCGTTTTAGTTAATTCTACTATTAACTATGGCAGGGGTGAGGAATCTTTTTTGAGTCGGGGGCTGCTGGCCCATGGAAAAATCAGTCAGGGGCTGCTCACAAATTAGAACCAAAACCAAAACCAAACATGCAAATGAAAAAAAAACAAACACCTCAAAACAAAATAAAAAAAAACAAATCTTGGCTGAGAATGAGAAAGACACCACCCTTGTTCTCCTCGCATACCAGAGCCTAGGTGGGCCCAGGCTAATATATTTTGTGTGCTCCAACCGTACAGGGGTGGCTGATGAGCTAGCAAGGGCTCTCCAATGCTGGGGTGGGGGGATCCCTGAGCCTCGGAGGCTGGATCCTGGCAAGCTAGGGGCCTTTGGTTCCCCACCCCTGATCTATGGATTATCTTTTCCCCGGATTAAACTTGAGGAAAAGGTTACAAATAATAAACCCTAAAGATGAAGCTCAGAAAGTGACTTCTAATTTTAAAAATAGCTGTGGTACGTTAATCTAGATTTGGCGAGGATTCCAACAGTGGATTCCATTCCCAAGTAATAAGTCACTGATTAGTAACAGACATGATTCCTGGAAGCCTAAATTAGCCAATGAAACCCATTTAAGATTCACCCACCAGTCCAATGGGATGAACTGGGACTGTCTCAGACCAAAAGGTTCTTTCTTTCAGATCCTCTCATCTTAAATTACCTCAAAATCCTGTTCTATAGTTCACACGGGACCACCAGAAAAGCAGGCTGTCTTGCAGCCCATCCCTCACGTGATTCTATTTCCTTTAAGTTGTTGTTTCAGTCTTTGTCTTCTGGTAGTAAGTTGGAAAAGCAGATTTACCTGACAAGTCAGAGTCTATAAGAACGACCATACTGGGTCAGACAAACAGTCCATCTAGCCCAGTTTCCTGTCTTCTGAGGAAATGAACCAGATACTTCATAAGGAATGGACAGAACAGGACAATTACAAGTGATTCATCTCCTGTAGTACAGTCCCAGCCCTTGGCAGCTGGAGATTTAGGGCAGCTAGAGCAAGCAGGGTGGACAGCTGGTCCCCTGGGCAAGGTGGGAAGGTGGCTCCATGCTCCCAGAAGGGGCAGGGTTGGGGAAGCCAGCCTTCAGTGTCCCCCACACAACGTTGTACCACATTCCGTATTCAGAGAGTAGTTATTAATGGTTCACAATCCTGCTGGAAAGGTATAACAAGTGGGGCTCCTCAGGGGTCTGTCTTGGGACCGGCTCTATTCAATATCTTCGTCAACGATTTAGATATTGGCATAGAAAGTACGCTTATTAAGTTTGCAGATGATACCAAGCTGAGAGGGGTTGCGACTGCTCTGGAGGATAGGGTCATAATTCAAAATGATCTGGACAAACTGGAGAAATGGTCTGAGGTAAACAGGATGAAGTTTAATAATGACTAATGTAAAGTGCTCCACTTAGAAAGGAACAATCAGTTTCACACATACAGAATGGGAAGCGACTGTCTAGGAAGGAGTATGGCAGAAAGGGATCTAGGGGTTATAGTGGACCACAAGCTGAATATGAGTTAGCAGTGTGATGCTGTTGCAAAGAAAGCAAACATGATTCTGGGATGCATTAACAGGTGTGTTGTGAGCAAGACACGAGAAGTCATTCTTCCGCTCTACTCTGTGCTGGTTAGGCCTTAGTTGGAGTATTGTGTCCAGTTCTGGGCACCGAATTTCAAGAAGGATGTGGAGAAATTGGAGAGAGTCCAGAGAAGAGCAACAAGAATGATTAAAGGTCTAGAGAACATGACCTATGAAGGAAGGCTGAAAGAATTGGGTTTGTTTAGTTTAGAAAAGGGAAGATTGAGGGGGGATATGATAGCCGTTTTCAGATATCTAAAAGGGTATCACAAGGAGGAGGGAGAAAACTTGTTCATCTTGGCCTCTGAGGATTGAACAAGAAGCAATGGGCTTAAACAGCAGCAAGGGAGGTTTAGGTTGGACGTTAGGAAAAAGTTTCTAACTGTCAGGGTAGTCAAACACTGGAATAAATTGCCCAGGGAGGTTGTGGAATCCCCATCTCTGGAGCTATTTAAGAGTAGGTTAGATAAATGTCTATCAGGGATGGTCTAGACATTTGGTCCTGCCATGGGGGTAGGGGACTGGACTTGATGACCTCTCGAGATCCCTTCCAGTCCTAGTATTCTATGATTCTATCCCCTTTTCCCTCCAGCCAGCCCTTAGTGATGCCAAAACTGCAGCACAACGTTGGAGATTTAAAGGGCTTGGGTCTCTGGCCGCCGCCACTATTAGAGTAGCAGTGGCTGAAAGCCAGAGGCTCTTTTGAATCACCAGGCCCCTGGGGAACTGCCTCCTTTGTCTCCCCCTGTCAGCGGGCCTGAGAGCATGGGTTGCATCCCTGACCATCTTAGGCTAATAGCTAGTGTTAACCCTATACTTCAGGGCTACTCAACTTTGGAAGCTCCAGGGGCCACAATGATATTCACAGCACATGCCAAAGGCTGCAATTTAAGTGTGGTTGCATATACATACAAATAATATGCAAATATATGCAAATAGCTCCTTTCACACTGATGGGCATGAATACAAAGATTAATGCAAGACACACAGGCCACATTTAAGCCAGTTCTGCTGATATTAATAAAATTCAGTATTTACCCAATTTCCACCCATATGACAGCACTTTTAATGAGCAATGACAGTCCAGGAATTGAACTACTAAAACACCTATCAACAGAAGACCAATATATTGACTACTTTTTTGTTTTGGCTCCCATCTGCGGGCCACGTGTTGAGCCCTGTGTAAACTCATACTGCATTGTGGGCCGCAAAAAAATGGGCCATGGGCCACATGTTGAGTAGCCCTGTTATACTTGTATTTTTTGGACCCAATAATGCTCATGGCTTTTACAACATCCTATGAGCATGAGTTCAGAGATTCACTTTGTGTGTTTATCCTAAACTCGCTTCCTATTAATTTTATTGGTAACCCTTATTTTTTGCATTCTATAAAAGGGTAAATAACACTTTCCCTTTATTCGGCTCTGGTGAGGCCACATCTGGAGTATTGTGTCCAGTTCTGGGCCCCCCACTACAAAGAGGATGTGAATGCATTGGAGAGGGTCCAGCGGAGGGCAACCAAAACGATTTGGGAGCTGGAACGTATGACCTACAAGGAGAGGCTGAGGGAGTTGGGTCTGTTTACTCTGCAGAAGCGAAGAGTGAGGGGGGATTTGATAGCAGCCTTCAACTTCCTGAAGGGAGGTTCCAAAGTAGATGGAGAAAGGCTGTTCTCAGTAGTGACAGATGGCAGAACAAGGAGCAATGGTCTCAAGTTGTGGTGGGAAAGGTCCAGGTTGGATATTAGGAAAAACTATTTCACTAGGAGAGTGGTGAAGCACTGGAATGGGTTACCTAGGGAAGTAGTGGAGTCTCCATCCCTAGAAGTGTTTAAGTCTCGGCTTGACAAAGCCCTGGCCGGGTTGATTTATTTGGAATTGGTCCTGCCTAGAACAGGGGGCTGGACTTGATGACCTTCTGAGGTCTCTTCCAGTTCTATGATTATATGATAAGTCTCTGAAAACATCCACTCAATGTGCAATGTCAGTAAAACAGAATCATTAGAAAATAATATAATGTCAGTATATAAATCCTGCATCTTGAATACTGCACGCAGTACTGGTTGCCCCATCTCAAAAAACGTAGAGAGAAGGGAAACAAAAATTATACTTCTATATGTGGAAAGATCAAAAAGAACCATTCGTCTTTGAAAAGAGACGAGCAACGGGGGATAGGACAAAAGACTATCAAATCATGAATGGTGTAGAGCAAGTGAATAAGGAATAATCACTTCTCTGGATCTGCTGGCAATGCTCCTCTTAATGCAACCTAATATGCCATTAGCCTTCTTGGCTACAGGGGCACACTGTTGACTCCTGTCCAGCTTACCCATGACGACTCCAAGACTGATTTCTTGAATTGTACTAGCTAATTTAGACCCCATCTTTTTGATTGTGTAGTTGGAAATAGGTTTTCCAATGTTCATTACTTTGCATTTATCAACAATTGATTTCAACAGCCATTTTGTTACCTTGCTTCCCAGTGCAAAAGAGCTTTTTAGTACGCATGGTGATTTAGCCAATTTGCATTAAAAAATAGTAAAGGTAATTTAATAAAGCCCAATAAAAATAATTTACTTAAGTGATAAGCACTATGGAACTAGTGGCAACAAACACTTGTTATCCATCCTAATTTTCCAAGACTGACCTGTTCATTAGCTTTCCTTTTACTGTAGCTCAGGAGTGTTGTGAAAACATGTTATTTAATTTAAAAAAATAATTTTAGAAAACCTTGCTGAGCTAAAGTGGGTAAAAGGTGACAAAATTCAATGTGACCATTAAACAGGTATTTTTTATTTTAGATAGACAGATAAATAGATAGATAAATTAATTACCAAAGAGAGCTAAAGCATGAACTGACTTGCTTTAGGCTTAAACATATTGGTAAACTGACCTTGAAGGACACTTGGGGAGAAATAACATATTTTGAAAATATAATTCCCGAAATAATAATTTTGAAATAGCATGGCCACACTGTGGGGAAGACTTGAAATTAGTCCGATGCAGGCTCCATTAATGTGAATGCACTCCCTCGACTTAGAGCCCCAGTAAGCACTGGGGAGTAATTAGTCTGAATTACTCTGGGGAGTAGTTATTTCAAAATAGCAGCAGCTGAGCATCCCATACGACCGCTATTTCAAAATAACTACTTCAAAATTAGGCTCATTCCTCATGGAATAAGCAGGAGTTATTATTTTGAAATAACCAGTCTCTTATTTTGAAATAATGGGCTTGGTAGTATAGATACTCTGCTTGTTATTTTGAAATAAGGGAGACCAGGGCTTATATGGTCAAAAGTTGGTAGAGAGTATTATTTATAGTACAATAGGAACTACAATTCTAATCAAAGAGAATTTCCCTATTTTATAGCAAAATGACAGTCCATGCCTCAAAGAGATAACAGTCTACTGCTCCAATCTTGCAAATGACTCTGAAGTCAAACTCCAGTACCCACACACTCCACTGAGTCCAATGGGGCTTTGTAAATGCACAGGGGGCTGCTCGTATGCAAACAGTTCCAGGGATAGAGCTTTGGATGTAACGTTAGCTGTGTGAATAATGGATTTTTTTGATTCATTGGAAACTCTGAAGGGTTTTTTTTTTAAATTGTTTCAGTTTAAACAGAAAATGATTTTTTTTCTGCATTTCTGGCAAATCAAAAAGTTAAATAGTTAACCAGTCCCCTTCTAGACGTTCTAGTTAGAAAAGCACAGATGGTTGCTTAGGGTTGTGGAGGTCCTATTGGGGATCTTGTTCTCTTGTTGAATAGGCACTAGCACTGCTTTGGGTTTTGGGTATGACTTCTTGTAAACTCAGGCTGCAAGAGGAATAGCGTGGATGTCAGACTATTGCTGTCAAACTGAATGGATCCCGAGCAACCTTTAAGTATATGCTGCGTTGTAATATCTGTATCAGTCTCTGGACATGCAAGTTTTAACATTCCTGTGTTACCCTGAATGTGAGTTTTATGCTGACAAGGGCATACAAAACGGAGTCCACAGAACTTTCATTTTGTTTAAGGAATGCTTTCTCCCTCAGATACAGCTTCCCGCCAAAACCACAGCTTTGTACACTCGACCCCACCTATGCACCCATCCCTAAGTCATGTGCACTCAGTTCTAACAGCTGCACTCAGCCCTAACATCTCTGCACTCATTCCTAAAATGTGCACTCACTCCACTCACCAGCTACACACGGCCCTAATTCTGCACCCAGCTCATCAACATCTTTTCCCCGCCTCAGAGCCTATATAAGCTCTGGCTTGAGAGGAGTTTGGTTGGTTCCTCTGGTTTCTTTGATCTTTCCAAGTTCCTGTGGTTCCAATCCTTTCCCCTGTCATCTTTGGATTAATAACTTTGATTTGGTGAGGCCTTGGTTTTGACTCATTAGCCACCTTGCGTGTGGGAACGCCCCACATGGAGGGTATTTGGCTAGAGTCGTTGGACTGAGACTGGACTTACAATCTACCACCTTCTGGGTACCTTCTGGACCGGAGGGTTTAGCCGCAGTACCGTATCCTGAGGAGCCATTCTCCCAGCGATTGAGGGTCATTCCAGCATTCTTCCGCCAAGAGGCGAGGATTATCGCTTCGAGGGATCTCCCCGCTTGACCTCCTTCAAGGCTTCCAATTAGCCATGAAGTAGAAGGTCGCGGGCGCCAATCGCAACATATTTTGTAAAGTATACCTTTCTTTGTATTGGGATCTTTCCTATTTTCGTGGTTTCTAGGGATAGGGTGGGTGAGTTGTGTTTATTATTCCTGTTTGTACTGTTCATTCAAAATACATGGTTTGGCCCCAAACTTTGTGTTGCCTGATTATTGGGTCCATAAATCGCTGGTGATAGAGATACAGATTACCAGGTGAACCTCGCTTCTGACTCTAGAATCTAGTCAGAACAGGTCTAATTTCATTCTAAATTAACGTGTTACATCGTTCCCATTGTAACACCTGATATTCCTCATCCCACTGCGCTACTTCATAGCTATTTTTTTCTCCATTTCCCATCTTCCTTTCTGTCTTCTGTCTAATTGATTCCAAGCCTGACCAGCTTTGAAATCTATTTAACTGCAGGGTGTCATCACCATAACCAGTATAACAGCATGAGCTTCCTTGGCCCAGTGCAAAAGCGTAGAGGTGGGAGGAAACCAGGGCACACCAGCCAGATGTCATCCTAGAATGGGGAAGTGAGATCGGATCTGGAGGCTAACACACACCTGTTTGCAACTGACCTGTCTGCGGACCAGATGCTGTGCAGCGTGTGAATAAAGCAAGAATCAGTGAGACAGATGTTTACATTTCTTCTCTGTCCTTTCTCTTCTTCTCGTTTATATAAAGAGCAGAAGTAATCTTAACATCAGAAGCTCAGAGCCTCCTAAAACCGAGTCACTCTTTTTTCCGCAGCAAGGACATTTGATACTATCTGAGAGTCTGTGAAGCAAGGGGCTTTTCCTCTATGCACAGCAAGAAGGGCACTCAGATAGTATTCTAAGAGGGCCATGTATGTACTTAGATAAAATGGAAAAGAAATAAAGTAGTTTATCAAAATGATAATTGGTCTCTAGGATTTCTTTTTATTTTCCTTCACTTAGACAATGAGGAAAATTCAACCATCTTTTTCAAGCATGGGCAAAATGGAGGGCTTGTTAAACTGTTGTCCATACATTTTTAAAACAGTGCACAGCATTTCATTATCAACTCCCTAAGTTAAGTCATGTGATTAACTAAAAAAACTCTTCTAGTTATTTTAACCACACTGTTAAATCGAATATCATTTGAAATTGATTAAATATTTTTGATGTTTTTCTACATTGTCAAATATATTGAATTAAATTACAATACAGAATACAAACTGTACAGTGATCACTTTATATTATTTTTATTACAACTATTTGCATTGTAAATATGATAAACAAAAGAAATAGCATACACTCAATTCACCTCATACAAACACTGTAGTGCTATCTCTTTACTGTGAAAGTGCAAATTACAAGTGTATTTTTGTGTGTGTTATATACCTGCACTCAAAACCAAAACATATAAAACTTAGAGTTCACTCAATCCTACTTCTTGTTCAGGCAATCAATCAGAGAACCCTCATGCCTTGGCCACCAATCCAGAGAATATACCGCAGTGATGATTACGCTTGTTAAAAAATATGTTAATTACATCTGTGACTGAACACTATGTAGGAGAATTGTATGTCTCGAGTTCTGTTTTACCCATATTTTACCCATAACATATATTTCATTTTACAGCAGTCTCAGATGATGACCCAGCACATTATTAATAAAATGAACATGCATCAGTCCACTTTGCTTTGGACCATTATCTAGCAGAACCTGTCATCAGTATGGCTACATGTCCTGTGGAATGGTGGTTGAAGCATGAAGAGACATATGAATCCTTAGCACAGATGGCACATAAACATCTTGTGATACCAACTACAACAATGCCATGTAAGTGCCTGTTCTCACTTTCAGGTGACATTGTGAATGAGAAGGAGACAGCATTATTTCTTGCCAAGGTTTCCTCTAAGCTGCGCAGTAGCACAACTCTGCAGCTGCTTAATGAGCCCCGCCCAAAGGCTCAGAGCTCCGCGCATGGAGCTGCCCGGCTGGGGGAGAGGCACTTGTCCCTCAGCTACATCTGCTGCTCCCTGCTGAGGACAGAGTAGAGAGTGTCTCCCAGTCGGTAGGGAGGAGACATCCTCAGCAGGGAGCTGCTGCTATAGCTGAGGGAGAAGTGCCCCTCCTCAAGCCAGGTGGCTCAGTGCATGGCAGCTCTGAGCCCCTGAGCAGGGCTCATTAAGCAGCTATGGGGCTGAATGGATTTGTTGGCTCTAAAACTTTTACATTATTTTAGTTTTGAATGCAATTATTTTTGTGTACATACATAGTGCCACAATTGCAAATTCAACTTTCAGGTAAAGAGAGTAAACTACAGCACTTGTAATGGGGGAATTGAAAAATACTATTTATTTTGGTTTTTACAGTGTAAATATTTGCAATAAAAATATAGAGAGAACACTCTACAATGTATATTCTGTCTTGTTATTTAAATCAATCTATTTGAAAAGGTAGAATATATCCAAAATATGTAAATAAATGATATATCATTATTGTTTAGCAATGCAATTAATCACACAATTAATCGTGATTAATTTTAAATTAATTGACAGCCCTAGTATTAGAACTTTCATATTCACATACTGGTGCTAAATGACCACATTATTAGGTGACAGTTTCTAGGGCTCTCTACAGGAATACAGTGCCCCTGTGTTGGGTTACTTTATGCTGAGGGACTAGAGCTCTGCATCAGGATGCAGAGAAATTTCTGTTGAGTCATGCACTGGAGCATGAATCAATGAAAGAGGAGTGGATTGTCCCTTGAGGGCAGCAGAAACTAGGGGCTGAGACTGAAGACATTTTGCAAGGAGTTTCTAGGAAACTCAAGTTTGGGGACAAAACCTGGTTTGGTTAATATTTTGTTATGGTTATTCGAGTAAACAATATAGCCAAACATTAGGAAGGGATAAGTTTGCAACATATACAATGGGCTGGATCCTCAGTTGATTTATATTGGTATAACTCCATTGACTTCAATAGAACTACGTTGATTTACACCAACTGAGAAGGTAGTCCACTGTGCATAATTTTTCTGGACCGGTTTGGGAAATCCATCTGTTCATATATTGTTTCATCTGTAATAAAATAAGAATCATGACCACTTTGAAACAGATTTTAAAACTGTCTCGTTTCTCTTCAGCTTTGGCAAAAGCCTTGGCATCCTCTGCAGAAACATTGCTATATTGCTTTTTATTGGACCATTCTTCAGTGAATCACAATGGCTGCCATAGCTGTGGAGAGAGGTACTATATTTTCAGAGTGATAAGTGGTAAAAGCATACCCCAGTTTAGTAAAAAAAAAGTGGTGTTATTGTATACAATCGCTGTAGTTCACTCCAGATTGCTACAGATAGTTGCGGTACTTAAAGTGGACAATAATGGTAATTTACAAGGACTCCGTGGCTGACTCACACAACATAGCCTCTTGAGACTGTAATGAACTCATAATTAGTGTTATTAATCACGGACCTAGTGTAGGAGGTACATACCATGAATTCCATGTCAAAGGTTTTTATTAATAAACATTTTTCAATTTCTCAGCTGAGGAGAGATAACAGGCTGCCAGAAATCTTTCCATCATGCCTATATCTCATAAATACTAACAGGGGTCAATCCTGGAAACATCTCAATTCATTGAGACTTCAGGGTGGTCAGCTGCTTATGGGAGGCACTCAGTATGTTAACTGGTCTTCACTGACAGAGTTCTGTAAGCAATGTACACTTGGGTGAATGAGGCCTGACAAGAATCTCACAAAATGCCATACAGCCTCGTTTCTCAAACTGCGGGTCCCAACCCCCCCAGGGAGTCACAAGCAACTTAGAGGGGGGTCGCAGCTGGATTCTGTTTTTCTCTTGCAAAAATGTGTGTGTCTCCGGCATCTCAACTGGCAATCCATTGACACTGATCATGTGACACTGATCATGTGATCATGGGATCAGTTTCTCTCGCAAATGTTCACATGTCTCCTATGTCACCACTGACGACCTAAGCGCCGATCCCGTGATCTCAGATGGTCAGGTTCAGCTTCTTTCACAAATATTCGTGTGTCTCCAGTGTCTCTGTCGACACGGCGTAGTATTTACTAGTACAATGTCTTTAGTAGTCCTTTGAGTGTATGTGACATTCCATTCTTTTATCAATTATTATATATTTATAAAAACTTGTATCTGTTATTTTAAATTTTTAGCCTTACAACATGGAAAGGTTTTTGTTGAGTGGTAAGCAAAAAGCTGATGACAAATCTACTGATATTGCTGATAAAAATAGGCCTAAATCAAGAAAGTATGATGAAAGTTACATATATTTTGGTTTCACGAGTGTTTTTGTTACGGGAATAGAACAGCCTCAATGTGTTATTTGTCAGAAAATGCTATCCGCTGAAAGTATGAAGCCAAGCAAACTAAAACAACATCTGGAAACAAGTCATGCACACTTAACTAACAAACCTCGAGATTTTTTCATTCGAAAAAGAGATGAAATGAAACAACAAAATGTGAGTCTAGTTAAATATATAAGCGCCCTTCAAAATCACTTTTAGCTTCTTATCAAGTTGGATACAAAATTGCTCAGTGCAAAAAGCCCCACACGATTGGAGAAAATTTAATACTTCCATCACCTATTGATATGGTTACAACTACGTTGGGGGAGTTTAGTGCTAAACAGCTTTTAAGTATCCCTTTGTCTAATGACACTGTTTGCTGCCGAATTGCAGATATGGCAGAAGATCTTAAAGAGCAACTAAATGAAAAAATAAGAAGCAAATCATTTGCCATTCAGATAGATGAGGCAACAGATAATGCCAAAGATGCTCATTTAATAACATACTTTAGATTCTTTGATGATGGTAAAATAAATTAGGATTTACTTTTCCGTAAAGAAATTACAGGGACAAGTAAAGTTGAGGATCTTTTCGATATACTGTGATTGATAGCTTTATGAAATCAAATCTCTTACAGTGGTTGAACTGCGTGGGCATATGCACTGACGGAGCATGCTCTAGGCCAGGCTGTGATAGAGGACTTCAAGTATTAATATGCCAAAAATCTCGTGGTGTTGTTTGGACACACTGTATGATTCATAGGCAAGCTCTTGCTTCGAAATATTTGAGCTCGGCATTGGTGTAAGTTCTACAAGCAACCATAAATGTTGTGAACTATATAAAAACCAGGCCTGAAAAGGCAAGGATGTTTGCAAGGTTTCGCGGAGAGATGGGCGTTGAACACACTTCCTTGCTGTTTTACTGTGAGTCAAGATGGCTGTCTCACGGAAACGTTTTGACACGTGTTTTCGAACTAAGGAATGAACGTCACCAGTATTTAATTGAGGAAAGGTGTAGTAGTGTACACATGTTTATCGACTGTGATTTCAATATGCAGTTAGCATATTTAAGTGACATATTCAATAAGCTGAACACTCTTAATACCGCAATGCAAGGTGGTAATAATCATATTCTTTAATTCTATGATAAATTGAAAGCGTTTATTAGGAAAGTTGAACTGTGGCAGAGCAAAATGGAAAATTCAAATTTAGACATGTTTCCTACTTTAAAGCAATTTATTGAAAGCAATAACACACATATTAGTGAAGATGTGAAATTTTGTATTTTAAATCACCATTCTTCTTTAAAATTTCATTTTAAGAACTATTTCTCAGATATGGATACGGAAAAATTTGATTGGATAAGGAACCCACTCGACACTAAACTAATAGCTGGTACACTCACTACTAACAAGGAGGAGCAAATCATTGATATCTCTTGTGACACTGCTTTAAAAATAAAATTCTCAACAATGTCTCTGAATTTTGGATTGGTGTGCAAAATGAGTACAAAGAATTAAGCGAGAAGGCTATGAACATACTGATCCTGTTTGCAACATCATATTTGTGCGAGTCAGGGTTTTCTGCAGTTGCTGCTATAAAAAGCAAGTATCGATCAAAAGTAAATGTGGAACGAGAAATGAGAGTGGCTATCTCAACAATGAAACCCAGATTTCAAAAATTATGCAACAATAAACAAGTTCATCCTTCACATTAAATAATATGATTGCAAATTTGATATTTTTTGTCTATTTCCAATAAAAATGTAGTTATCAAATGATATTGGATTATTTATTTCTTGTCCAATCCTAATCACAATAAAACGATTAGTTTTACTTGTGAAGCAGTGAGGGTGGGCTCACACAAATTCATTTAGCATTTTACGGGGTCGTGGTATCACAAAGTTTGAGAATCCCTGCCATACAGTAAAATAATAAGGCCTAAATTTTTAAAAGGGATTATTTAGGGACTTGCAAAAGTAGGATTGTACTCTGATTATAACTCTTGCTGATTTACATAGGCTAAGGGGAGTAAGTGAGCTTCATAAGAACGAGAGGTATAGTCATAGCTAAAACCCTGTACGTTATGAATATCCTCTCTAACCAATAGATAACATTTCCTCTCTGTTCTCACATTATTGTCAAACCCTTTCAGCCTATTAAAGGTTCAGCAGACTGAAAATCCTCATCTTTCAGGCCAGCTAGCATTTAACTTAAAATTTTAACATAATTTTTAATTTGAAGTTTTGTGTATTACATTTCCTTTTATTTTTCTATGGTAAAATACGAATATCAATCACAGAGATATCACTGAAATCCTATGTTCTTCCTATGTATGATCATAGCAGTGTCTGCCAAGGATAGCTCTAATCCACACATCACTGACAAGATAATGGCTTCATTATTGTGCACTTCGGGAACCTTAATCCATTCATCAGTGATATAGATCCTTTGTAGTTGCTACAGTTTGTTGTATCAGGGCCTGCTTTATGTAGCATGGAATCTGTGGATCCTAAAATGCACAAGTATTGTGAACTAAGGCTTTGTCTACACAAAGATTTATAAGGAATGCTGAGTCAGGCTGTGATTTTTTACTGCAACATTTGTATTGGTTCAGCTCCTCATATGGACGCATTTATACCGCTATACCTTATCGCATAAGCATACATGTAGACAAGCCCTAAAAGTCCTTTTGAAAATCTGATGTTAAAAAGTGGATTTCTGAGGGCAGAATGGGTATGATTGTCCAAGTTCTTATCTGAGCCCCACAAAAAATCATCCAGGCTCAAGTCTGAGCCCCAAGTCCTTCTTTATTGCCCCGAACCCTAATTTCAATTTCCTCTTCAATGCTAGTGTTGCACTAGCGAAGAGAGCTGTCTATCTGTTGTTCCCTCTGGGCTTTGTTTTTTAAGCAAACAGAGGGGCTGTGATGAGAAACTGGAACCTGTGATCTCATTCCTGCTCTATACAAGGAATCTAACTCATTCTCAACAATGGCTGGGACTCCTGAACTTCTGTTGTATTTGGCTTGTGGACACGACAAAACTGCTTTCAGTGTGGCTCCAGCCACGGAGTGCAAATGAAGCACAGTCACTTAGGCTGATACCATATCCTTAATCCCTCTGGGTATGTCTACACTACAAAGTTAGTTCGAACTAACGGACGTTAGTTCGAACTAACTTTCATAGGCGCTACACTAGCGCTCCGTTAGTTCGAATTTAATTCGAACTAACGGAGCGCTTAGTTTGAACTAGGTAATCCTCATTCCACGAGGATTAAGCAAAGTTCGAATTTACTAGTTCGAATTAAGGGCTGTGTAGACCCTAAATTCGAACTAGTGGGAGGCTAGCCCTCCCCAGGTTACCCTGGTGGCCACTCTGGCCAACACCAGGGAAACTCTACTGCCCCCCTCCCGGCCCCGGACCCCTTAAAGGGGCACGGGCTGGCTACGGTGCCCGTGCCAGGTGCAAGCCTGCCAGCACCCAGCCAGCAGACCCTGCACCTGGCACGGCTCGAGCCACCCACCCGATGCCCCCTAGCCCTCCCCCTCTTCCCAGGACCAGGCTGGCGGCTCCCGGGAGCTTGCCCGGGACCGCAAGAGGCGGGCACCCGCCTGGGCTAGTGTGGACATCGTGGACCTCATCCACGATCTCTGCACTAGGCACAGGAAAGTGGCCGGCTAGGGCAGGAGAGCTGCCAGCCTGGCCACCCAGGAGCAGGTGTGCAAGAGAATCAAGGGGGTCCACTGAGACCCCCGACCCTGAGCTTACAATGGCCGTACTGGGTCAGACCAAAGGTCCATCTAGCCCAGTAGCCTGTCTGCCGACAGCGGCCAACCCTAGGGACCCTGGAAGGGATGGACCGAAGACAGTGACCAAGCCATTTGTCTCGTGCCATCCCTCTCCAGCCTTCCACAAACCTTGGGCAGGGACACCACTCCTACCTCCTGGCTAATACCACTCCATGGACCCAACCTCCATGACTTGATCTCACTTCCCTTTAAACTCTGTTCTAGTTGTAGCCTTCACAGCCTCCTGCAGCAAGGAGTTCCACAGGTTGACTCTTTGCTTTGTGAAGAACAACTTTCTGTTACTAGTTTGAAGCCTGCTACCCATTCCTTTCCTTTGGTGTCCTCTAGTCCTTCTTTATGGGAACTAATGAAGAACTTTTCTGTATGCACCCTCTCCACCCAACTCCTGCTTTTAGAGACCTCTATCCTGTCCCCCCTCCGTCTCCTCTTTTCTAAGCTGAAAAGTCCCAGTCTCTTTAGCCTCTCTTCATATGGGACCTGTTCCCAACCCCTGATCATTTTAGTTGCCCTCCCCTCTCCTAGCCTCTCTTTTCCCCTCTCCCACCTCCTTTTCCCAGTCTCCCCCAGTTTTGTTCAATAAAGACAAATTCCATTTTGGAAGACACGTTATCTTTATTTTGTACATCAAGAAGAGGGGCTAGAGAAGGATAAGTGGAAGGAGGTGAGGGAGGAATGGGGCACGAGCCCCCGATGGGGAGGCCTGGGCTGGCTCTGCGGGCTTCTGGGGGTGGAAGCTCTCCTGCAGCCCCCCAATTGCCCCCTCTCCCCAGATGGCAGCCTGCGGCAAGTGCAGCCGGGCTGATGGCCGAGTGGTGTGATGTGCCCAGTGTGGGTAGTCCGGGCACTCCAAGCCAGGGCTGCTCTGCAAGCGGGGAACCCCTGAGAACTGTCTGTCTGGGGTGGGGGTCAGGACCCTTTAAGCACAGCCCTCGGCTAGCCTGAGACAGCATCTCCATGCTCTAAGTCCTCCTCTGATGCCCTGCCGGCACTGCTTCCGGCCATCCTTAACCCCGGTTCAGGGTCCACTTAATGTGGACATGCTAGTTCGAATTAGCAAAACGCTAATTCGAACTAGTTTTTTAGTCTGGATCCGTTAGTTCGAATTAGCTTAGTTCAAATTAACTAATTCGAACTAAGTTAGTTCGAATTAGCGCTGTAGTGTACACATACCCTCTCTTAGGGTATGTCTACACTAGCACCCTAGTTCGAACTATGGAGGCTAATGAGGGCGACCGAAATTGCAAATGAAGCGTGGGATTTAAATATCCCACGCTTCATTAGCATGTTCCTGGGTGGTCGCCATTTTGGAAATTGACTAGCCCGGAATAACTGCCCACGTCTACAAGTGGCAGTGAAACGGGAGTTCAAAGTAAATCCCTTAATTCGAATTAGCTGTTAAACCTCATTCCAGGAGGAATAACAGCTAATTCGAGTTAGGGCTTTACTTCAAACTCCCGTTTCACTGCCACGTGTAGACGCGGGCAGTTACTTCGGGCTAGTCAATTTCCAAAATGGCGACTGCCCGGGGGAACATGCTAATGAAGCGCGGGATATTTAAATCCCACGCTTCATTAACAATTTTGGTCGCCCTCATTAGCCTCCCTAGTTCGAAGTAGGGGGCTAGTGTAGACATAACCTTACTGTGCCATGTCCCAGCCACATTGCCAGTTAAACTGTCTTCTTCACCAGTTCAGGAAGCGCTGTTGCTGACAACTCCTGTCAATCAGAGAAGCAACTGGCCAGCTCTTTCATGTGCACTGACTACTGCTAATGGATCCAGGTAGCCGGGGACTGCACGGAGCTCTGGGAATTGGATATATTCAGTGTGGCTAGAACACTGACACAGCACCTTTCCAACTATCCAGACAGCATGTGACCAGGTCTTCGCTCCCACTGTGGTCCCTCAGAACTCTTCCAAGCACCAAACCTGGCTCTCCTCAGCTGCAATCAGTGGGAGCGGAAAGCAGCTCCCTCCACCGATGCTGAGAGGCATTATGCAGGTAACAGGGATAGGGAGGCCTACAACCTTCTCCTTCAAGAACTGAAACAAGAAAGTAGGGAAAGAAAGAGAGCCTGACATAAGGCCTAGGGCAGGGCAGGACGGGGTGGGGAGAGGGATAAGGAGAAGCTCAATGAGGGGTGCTCCCCTCCCCACAGAATGTGGGCAGTTCTCATCTCTCTGGTCCCAGAGACATGGGAGAGAGTGGAGAAAAGGTTAAAGGTTTTTTCAGACAACTTGAGGGTCTGAAATTCTAGCACCCACTCATTCAGTCACTGGCTGAGAGACAGACAGACAGACAGACAATATAAGAGCACACTCTAATCATTCCAGTAAAATTTTGGTGATTTTCTCTGTCCTTCCTAACCCTTCTAAAAAGAAAATGAGTAAAATGTCTTTTACCAAATGCTTGTAAAAGAAAATCCCTCTCTCCCAGACCCCGCTCTGCTCCCAAACAGCCCCATTGTGAAAACTTGTCCATAGAAAAAGGTTCCAAATGTTGGCAAAGAGGGAGGATGAAGAGGCGGAAAAGTGGCTGTAGGGAGCTGTATATTAAACAAGAACCCTTTTCCTTCTTTATTCAGCTTGCCACTTAGACTAATTAACATGACTCATTTGTGCCAGCTATAGAGGTTTTTTGACATTATTGTATGTGACTCTATTAAAATACTCGCTGGAAAGGATGAGATGTATTTCTAGTGTATATCTCAGTTTCAAAAGTTAACTCTTCCTACTCTGTTAGGAGCAGGCGGTCATGGTATTGATCAGCAGAAAATTAAATCCCCTTCCTTGGATTTGCAATGTGCTTAGATTTTATCTGGTTCCTCAAATATTAATTATTTCTACTCAGTTAAAATGCAGTCAAAACATGCAATTTGGGGGACAGAGTTGCTAAAGTTATATAAATTCAGAAGGATACATTCAACTTGTAGAGCTCATTAGTAATGTCATTTATTTGTCCTGAATATACCCATTTCTTTGACTGAGGAGCTCCATTTGTATAAAAATGTTGGCCACAGCAACAAAGAAAATGCTGTTACTGTCATTTCTCTAAAGTTAAATAACTTTGATATTTATTTGTTTTATGTTTAATTAGAATATCTAAAACCATGAAAACCAAAATATGGGGCAGATGCTTCTGCAGAATTTAATAAAAAATATGGTCTGAAATTAAAAATGATATTTCCCCTTATCTTGGTTAACCCAGGCACAAATTATTTCATGTCCCATCCCTAACTATAATAATTTAATTATCAGAGAACATGACCTATGAAGAACATGACCTATGAAGCCAGGCTTCATGAACTGTGCTTGTTTAGTTTGGAAAAAAGAAGATTAAGGGGGGACATGATAGCGGTTTTCAAATACCTAAAAGGGTGTTACAAGGAGGAAGGAGATAATTTGTTCCTCTTGGTTTCTGAGGACAGGACAAGGAGTAATTGGCTTTAAAGTGCAGCAGGGGAGGTTTAGATTGGACATTAGGAAAAAATTCCTAACTGTCAGGGTGGTCAAATATTGGAATAAATTGCCAAGGGAGGTGGTGGAATCTCCCTCTCTGGAGATATTTAAGAACAGGTTAGATAGACATCTGTCAGGGATGGTGTAGATGGAGCTTGGTCCTGCCTTGAGGGCAGGGGGCTGGACTCAATGATCTCTCGAGGTGCCTTCCAGTCCTATTATTCTATGATTCTATAACTAGCTATAGCAAAGTCTAACAGTGCTCTCTTTCTAGTCCTGGGTCTATCCTCTATCTAGGCATGTTGGTTTGCTTAATGCTGTGCTTTAATTTCACTGTAGTATTAAGACTAATAAAGGAGAAAATGAATACATTGCATGTCATTACCTGTATCATATCACTGAGGTATTCAACACAGACAATATGAAAGCAGCCAATGCAATTTTCATGCTGTTTTCATTTTTTATATTATAGTGGCTAAAAGCAGTGTCACACAAAAGCAATGCTTTCATCATTTCCAATGTGAGGATCATAGTAATTACATCATTTCTCATCATGATACAGCTAAACAAAACTTTTCTTTAAAAGAAAACTGTCATTTAGCCAATTAATGGGTAATTACCAGTAATAGAAGACTGAAACTTGGACTTATATTAACATTAGTTTGATTTCTATTTTCCTCTAATTCGTGCCCTTAGTGTTTCAAGTAAAACTTGAGAGGAAGAGAATCTATTTAATTTGTAAGTGGCCCAGCTGCACTTGGAGTTACTACTAGACTACTGATACAAAAACAACTCACTTAAAACACTTAATTCTGCACAACACAATACAAATAGTTTATCAAGCCAATGCAAACCATAATTTATCACACCAAGACAACAGAAATTCTCTTTGGTCCCAGAGTTAGGCACGCAAAAGTGGGCAAACATATCTGCTTGCAAATACCTGATATATGCACAAGGAATCAGGTATTTAATGCACTGAGCCAATTTGGTTCCAAGTGATCATGTGGATGTGCACCAATATTGGAATCAGAAATGTGAATATATACCCCAGTGAATGCAAGTGTAGTTGAAGGATTAACCATGTATGTCTTTACTTAGAAAACCTGGCCATTGACTAGCCAGGATTAGTATCAAAGTCCAGGATGGTGCATTTTGGCTTGAGAGACACAACTCAGCAGTTCCGATTCCATCCCCTGTGTTCAATGCTTAGCATGCATGCATGTTCACTGATTCACTGTTTCATCATACACCAGAAAAAGAAGACATCTTTTCCCAAAAAAACACATCCAGATAGAATTTCACCTCTACAGAAGACCACTCAATTTTACAGAGATCCCCCAGCAAAATGCAGGACAATGAAGCACTTTAAAGACTAACAAGATGGTTTATTAGATGATGAGCTTTCGTGGGCCAGACCCACTTCCTCAGATCAGATTTGATCTGAGGAAGTGGGTCTGGCCCACGAAAGCTCATCATCTAATAAACCATCTTGTTAGTCTTTAAAGTGCTACATTGTCCTGCATTTTGCTTCAGCTACCCAAGACTAACACGGCTACATTTCTATCACAGAGATCCCCGTCTATGATGTTTCCACTACATTATAAATGCCAAGAAACAATATATCTGGCTCTAGAGGTAAATATCTAAAGGACCTCTGTATGGAGAGTTCTTTGCATAAAGCAGTCTGGCCAAACCTATGCCTGGAAAAAGAGAGTGTAGTGACATACAATCAAATCTCATAAACTGATCAAGTTTGGAGCTGAGTCAAAATTTGAATAGGAAACAATCAGTGGAAGTGGTGTTGGCAGTTCAAATTGACACACTTTTCTCTAAGTTAGGACTGAACCAAACTTAAATGGTTAGGGGATGTGATGCTGTTAGAAGCACTGCCTCTTGAATGAGATAGAACACCCAAATTCTAATTAGATGCAGTAGCCATTATATATCCCATGTCATTACTTCCCAAAAGTTATCATATTATTCTAAGCTTCTTGGATAATTATAATCTATATTCCTAAAATTCTCACCTTTGATCCAATGTACATCTTCACTTCCTTTCATAAACTTTTATAGTGTTGCCACATTTCACCTCAGAGATATCTACACTCCAATGATGAGTAAAATAATTCCTCATGTCTAATCTTGCTCCCCATAAATTTAAAGTTATTAGGATCAAGCCTACAGTTGATAACTCAGTAAAATCAGCAAAGATACTTTAGTATCAAAAGCACTATATTAAATCATTTTGATTAATACACATGAAGCAGCCATTTCTCCGAAACAGCTTTATTTTCTGTAGTAAATATGTATATATGTATATTGTGCACTGTAATTATAGTAAGAAATTATTTCTGTCCATTTATATAGCCATGTTTCACTTTATAACTAATAACTACAGTATTGTACTTTGTACAAGGATTTTCTATGTTACTCTTTCCCAAGGCTTTGAAAAGAAAGAGTTTAACTTTAAGGAACATCAAGTCTTATTAAAATAATAGCTAAGGGTTTCCTTCACGTCCCATGGATTTAAGTTTTTTTCTTCCAAGAGTTTGAACAGAAAAGGAAATGGTAAAATGCTTTCCTGGCTTTGGTAAAATTCTGAACTGACCTTAAAGATAAAGTCAGGAGGCATTCTCAGTACCACTTTACTACTGGGAAAATAAATTAAAGGATCTTTGATTGATAAAGCCTTGAGTTCACTTGTTTGTATTGCCGCACGTGATGTGTCAAGAAGGCAGTCTTCACAAGAAGGTAAAATAATGAGGCATTACATAAAGGCTTACATGGTGCTTCTATCAAGAACTGTGGAACTCAGTTAAGCTTCTGTGAAAGGGAATCTTGCTGGTGTCAGTCTTTATCAGATAAATGACCCCTGCAATATACTTGATTTTTGTATATAAGTACATGTGTGTATTCTTGGACAAAGCACTATCTTGAGTCTCTGGCTCATGAAAACATTCTCTGGGTTTTTCTTCCACAGAGGTGAGGGTTTTACTTGAAAAGCAAATTGCTTTTGACATATGCTATGACTTCTGAACTCATTTGACAGAGGTAATATTTCAGGGGCTTTATGTGTGGCTCTGGCCCAGGAATATATACATGTAAAAGAATCATTGCTGTTATCTCATGTACTTCATTGCTCATGCAGAATTTACCCTACTTTCACTCTTCCCAGAATATCCAAGTGGGAAAGCAACTGTTCTAAATTACAAACATAAAGACGGAGTAGCGTCACTGGGGATGGAGGAGGGGAAGGGTGGTGATAGATACATTGTCAACTTCAGGGATATAATTAGCACAATTACAGGTTTTGAATATACTCATAACAGAAGACAGATTGACTAGAAGTTTGCACAGATCATTAAACTCGTATATTGCTACATGGAGGACTCAGTATCACATCATTGTGGCAAATGTGCAGAAATGCATCAGAAAAACCTAAAAAACCTAGTGCTGGTAAAAATTATCTCACAAACCACTATGACTTCTTCCTACTTTGTAAAATGTATGTTTATGGATTTCAAACATGAAGAACAGAAATCTGTTATTACTTTAGTATATCACATATGAGATCACATTAACACACACACACACAAAACATTTCAAATAAGCAGTTGTCTATATCTTTATTCCAAATCTAATTTTATAATAGTTACTCTGGCTTTTGCTTCAGACAAGGTCCTGATGTCCCTTTGTCTTACAAAACCTGAACATCAACTATTTTCAGTTAAGCAGTTCATTTTTTAAAATTAATGTTTGCAAGTGCTTTGAAGATGTAAAACACTATTTTCATTTTATAGTATTCATATTATTTAAAACAGCTGCTGTTCATCATCTGTAATCTTAAAGCACAGCAGGGTGAGCAGAGTTTCTGTGGTAAAATGTTTCTATTTCATAAACCTGTTGAAACTTTAAAAAACATTTAGTATGGGATAGAATCCTTCTTGTTGACAAAAGAGAAGGAAATAATTCCTTCCACTTCCTCAGAAGAAAGTTTAGCCACTTCTCTATTTCAGATTTGTAAGCACTGGCCTCCAATATGCCAATCATTTTGAGGGAGACCCCCCCCCCAAATTTGAACTTCAATAAATCCATGTATGCAGAGACCTCTGGTTCTCTTCTAAGATAGTCCACTTTAAAATCTCACACAATATAGCTCCATAAATGTGTAATGCACTATACAGATAAAGTATAAAGCAGAGAATCATAAAAGGATGGCAGGACTCTTTTCTTGACTCTACCATTATAATAATCAAGGCAAATCCCAAAGCAATGTGGCCTTGAATGCTGTCTGGACTGATCTCTAGCTAAGATGTTCTGGTTGGATGTTCAGTCTATGCCCATTATTGGTAGTCTTACTGTGTCAGTAAGGCTTCCATGTGGTTGCCAACCATATCCCTTCATCAATGTACTTTGTAATTTGGTGGTCTTCCATACTAATCCTATATTTGCACCAAGAAAACAGCCAAAACCAAATCAGCGGCAATTAAGGGATCTGCTGGGTTTATATATGAATATCCTCATTGCTGATCTTGTCTTAGCATTTGATGAAGATGACAAGGATCATCAATACACTGCTCCTCAGCACCCAAACTTCACTGCTGTCCAATATAGCTGGCACATCCATGATTCTAATCTGTTGCTTTGATGTCTTGTTGTCTTTGTGACCAACTGAGAATTTTCTGAAATATTTTTTATTAATCCTATGTATGCCTCAGTTTCCCACTGTACATTGCACTGTAGAACAAACAAACAAATAAACAAACAAACCCACCACTGTCTTTGCCAAAACCGTGCAGAGGCATGAGGTTTGGATGTCACCTGACTGTGGGTGGAGTAAGTTAGGTCCTTAAAAAACTGGTTGAAACTGACTCTACATCAGAGAATTCAGCAAGACAAAGGGAGGCCTCAGTGACTGAACCATCAGCCGTGGAAAACCCTGGGAAGGCAAATAAGGAAATGGATGAGGGGAAAAAAGAGAGAAAGTTGCAGATGGAGACCATGACAGCTTGGATGATTAATTATAGCATTGGCTTGGCCAGGGTGCACTCTGAACTTTTGCCTCTCTGGGCTAACCTAAGGACTTTTAGCTTGTGTGTGCTGTCTAATAAATGATGATCATATTTTGAAAAAGCTGCTTGTGGCACTCATTCAGAGCACTGTGCCCTGACGGGGCACGGCACAGTCCAAACCTCTTGCAGGAGTCTGGCTTAGATGGATTTGCTGAAAGGAGCCATGGATGACTGGTACCAAAGGCCCAATCTCAGAGTCTCCTGTGGACCCATGTATATGTCCTTGGGCATGGTATACTAAATGAGTCACTGCCAGGAGACAGGTTACCAGCTAAGGCGTAGACCAGATCCTATGACTCCATGACAGTCTCCACAGAAGCTGGTGAAGAGTTAAGAACATGGCGGTGGCTGCTGCTATAAAAGTATCCGCATCTACTGAGCATCCTCCAGCATAGTCTGTGATGATTCCCATGTATTTGACAATTGTCACCTGCCTGATATGCTGCCTGCCCAAGTTAACAGTGGGCTGGTAATGTGCTGAAGTTCTCCTGACTCAGTATATTTTAGTACACCTTGTTAACTCTACTAGATAATTAAAGGTATAAAGGATGTGGAAGTGGCTCCTATGGTAAGGGAAAAAATTCTGAAGGAAGCCTCAGAGATATACAAGCTCAGGGAAGGAAGTTATAGTTTACCTCATTACTGTGTCTTAGTCACTGATAAAACAAAAGTCAAGGAAGATTGCTCTGAGTGTATGGACTAGCATGAAAGCAGGTAGACAGGTGACCATTTGAAAGGAGACAAATGAAACAGCTATATAAGTGGCATGCGTTTAACAAAGATGGACAAAGAAGAGGAAGAACAAAGGGAGATAAGATCAGAGGAATTAGAAATGAATTTAAAGGCCTTGAATGGAAGAGGAACGTCTGGATTTTATTTGGGAAGATACAGGGAGACAATGACAAGATTTTAAGGTGCTCCAAATGAACTCTGAAACAGAGTTCTGAATTGTTCAGGAGGGTGAAATCAGTGTGTCAGGAAGACCAGAGAGGAGGAAAATGCAGTAGCCAAGGCATGAGGATTAATGCAGTCACATTATTTTGCAAATAATCCATGGGACATTGCTGCTCACATGGTGTTAATCCAAAGAGTGACCTGGATTTGCTGATACTGGTAAGACCCTAAAAAAAATCCATATTTTGTTCCATGTGGCTACAGTACTGAATGGCCAGGACCAAATTATAGAGCAAGCAGTGTTTGAAAAAAAAATTAAACAAAGGTTAGCCATGACTCTCCCTAAATGTATTTTGAAAATACAGTAGTTGGCAGACATTGATGTGGGCAGGGCTAACAGGGTTCAGAAACCACATTTTGGGGAAACTCATCTTGAGGATGGTTTTTCAAAACCATTTTGGACATAGTTAGACCTGGTCCACACTCAATTGCCATTCATATTCTAAAGCATTTCTCCTCTTCAAAGCCTTCTTCCTGCCCAATGTCTGAAGGAGTTTGCCAGGGAGCAATTGTTTAAATTCTACAGACTTTTTAAAATCATATTTTCAGATATTTCCACATTTCTATCATGGACAGAGTCTTAAAGTGGCTGAACCACACCGTCTACTAATACTAGACATAAGCAAGGTAAGATTCTTCACACCGAATCATTACTTTCAGAAGGAAGTGAACTCGAGAGAACCAGCTCTGGTACCTGAAACTCAATTTAAAAAAGCAGCACTAACAAGTAGGGATGTTAAAATGCATGTAATTAAATCAATGTGTAACTGCTGAAAATGTCAGTGATTACACTATTACACATGGGCCGGGGGTGCGGGTGGGGGACTTGGCTGATACACAGGCAGCAGCAGCATGAGAGGGCCAGATGGCTCCCCAGAAGCCAGGATACATAGAGACCCAGCTTTTAAGCTGGGTCTCTGTGTGTACCAGGAGCCCAAGCTCATTGGTTAACCATGTATACAGTTACACTTTCCCATCCCTAGTAACAAGGTATCAGGCAGCAGATTACATTTAAGAAAGTTAGGCAACTCTCATTAATTTAGGGCTCTCAAGTAGCCTTCAAAGATAAAATATGGTAAAACTTTAGAGCCTATGGTCCATGCAGTCCTATATCTTGTTCTAATTGCTCAGACAAACAGATTTGGTTACAATTTGCAGGAGATAATACTGAATACTTCTTGTTTACAATGCTACCTAAAAGTGAGAAGTGGCGTTCACATGGCAGTGTTGTATCCAACGTCGCAAGATATTTACATGCCAGATATGTTAAAGATTCATATATCCCTTCATGCTTCAATCCACATGGGCATGCTTCATGCTCATAGCAGGTTCTCCTTGATAACATTTCAAAGCAGAATGGACCAACACATGTTTGTTTTCACAGTTAATTTTCTTTTTTGGTGGTTCTGGTTCTGTAATTTCCACATTGGAGTGTTGCTCTTTTAGACTTCTGAAATCATGCTCCACACCTGGTCCCTCTCCAATTTGGATGGCAGTCAAGATTCTTGAAGCTTAGAAAGTGCTATAGCTATTTTTAGAAATCTCACATTAGTACCTTCTTTTATCAAGTTTGCATTGAAAGTATTCTTAAAACAAACATGAGCTGTGTCATCATCTAAGATGATCACATGAAATATAGAGCAGAATATAGGAAAAACAGACCAGGAAACATGCACTCTCTCCCTCAAGGAGTTGAGTCACAAACTTAATTAATGCATGAGTTTATTAATGAGCATCATCAGCATGGAAGCATGACTTCTGGAATGGTGGTCGAAGCATTAAGGGACATACAAACATTCAGTATCTCTGATACGTTAAATACCTTGCAAATACCAGGTACAAAATGTCATCCTACTGCTTCTTCTCACTTCTCACTTTCAAGTGACATTGTAAATAAGAAGTGGCAGCATTATGTCCCATAAACGTAAACAAACTTGTTTGTCTTAGTGATTGGCTGAACAGGAAGTAGGAGTGAGTGGATGTGTACGCTCTAAAGTGTTTCATTGTTTTATTTTCAAATGCAGTTCTGTAACAAAAAAATTCTACATTTATAAGTTGTACTTCCACAATAAAGACATTGCACTACTGTACTTGTAAGAGGGGAACTGAAAAAGACCATTTCTTTTGTTCATCATTTTACAGTGTAAATATAAGTAATAAAATTATAACATAAAGTGACCACTCTATACTTTATATTCTGTGTTGTAATAGAAATCAATATATTTGAAAATGTAGAAAAACATCCAAAATATTTCATACATTTCAATGAGTATTCTGTTGTTTAACCATGTGATTAACTTGAGTTAATTGCATGAGTTAAATGCAAGTAATCAACAGCCTTAGTTAATTTGTAAATGTCCTAATAAAATACATTGTACAGTAAAACTCCAATTGTCTGGCATCCAGTGGTCTGGCACTCCTGATAGTCCGGCACCAACTGGAACCCGGATGTGCTCCAGCCAGCCGGACAATTTGAGCTGCCTGTGAGCCCCATGGGTGCTCACGGCTGTGAAAGGAAAGGAGAGAAGAGGGGAAGGGGATTATACCCCTGTGTTGGGTCTGCCAGGACCCACACTGCATCCGGCAAGGGGGTGGGTGGTGGGCGGGGAATGGCGTGGCGAGGGGCGAACCCTCCGCCATTTTGCAGGAAGGTGGGGGAAGTCCCGCACGGCTGCCGGTGACAGGCCAGCTGGGGAAAGCCAGCCGCTGGCCTGGCGAGAGCTAAGTCCCCAAACTTGCCCCATTCCGGCTGCACTCAGAACCATGCCGCCGCCGAGAGTTTCCAGGAGGGGAGCGGGCTCCCCGCCCCTCAGACTGTAGTAGTTATCACTGAGCAGGGGGTGAGGGGTGATCGCCGCACTGTTCCCTGTCCACCCCCCCCAGACACAGTGTGGGTCCAGGCAGACCCGTCACAGCCCCCTGCCAGAGTACTTCCCAATACTCCGGCATATCCGATAATCCAGCACCACCTAGGTCCCAAAGGTGCCAGATTATCAGAAGTCTACTGTAATAATTAGATCAGCAATGGGCAACCGAGGCTAATGAGCAGGCCACATGAGTGGCCCTCCATCCCCCTGTGCTGCAAGATTGTCATAAACAAGACAATCTCCTTTTAACTGCACTTGTGTACCTAGAATTTGCAGGGTCTGCCGATTGAACCATAGCAGCGGTTTCATTGGATATAGAGAGAGAGCATACAGCTCTCTCAGCCAGTGTTGCGTGCATAGGGTTGCCAGGTGTCCAGTTTTGAACTGCACAGTCCAGTATTTGAGCTTTCTGTTCGGGAAACAAATTGAGAACATTTAAATGAGAAAATATAAATGTCCAGTATTTTCTAAATAAGATGTAATGTAGATTGAAATGTAATGTCAAGTATGTCCAATATTTTTGTTGAAACCATCTGGCAACCGTATGTGTGCAATCAGCATTGACCTCACTTCATGTGCCCTCGGTTTATGTGCTTGTCATTTTAGGAAAATACTCATAGGAAAAACAGTGCAAATGGAAACCAGTGGAATCTGGCAATCTTACATGTGGACAACAGTAAACAAAATGTCTCGTGGGCCCCACATAGAACCCCAATGGGCCACATATGGCCCTCAGGCTGCAGGTTGCCCACCACTGACTTTGATGCTCATATTCTGGTGGGAAGTCAGAAATTAGAAGGTATGCACTTGCACTGGATTGCCAGTTCATTGATGAAAAAAAAACCCAAAACCTGACTACAGATCAAATACCTATCCTTTATGCTATGCATTCAGTAACTGATGCAGGACTCTTACAAAGTCACTTTGACCATTCCACTCAGAACTCTCCATATGTGAAGAACTGACATATTGTGTTATTAACATACAGTGAACTTTGAAAACAATCCTACTGGAGCATGAACTGGTTAAAATTATTATTGCAGTCGCCTTCTTCTGCTTATTGTGGTGGCTGAGTGCCTACAGGTTATATAAAATCATAATTAATCTTCGAAAGATATTTTAAAGGGTCTGATATTGTATATGCAATTATTTGTGAGTTAAAACAGTGAGAAAATGTACTTGAATGTTAATACTGTACCTTGTTACCACATTGGGCATACAGTTATTATGTATTTGTATATTGAGCTCAGAAGATCAAGACATCATTGTCCTAAGCACTTACAAACATACAGTAAAAGACATTTACTTCCTTGAAGAGTTTACATTCTAAACAGACAAAACAGATAAAGGAGATTAGAGCCGATATATTAGCATCATAATTATAGAAACAGGGAAGTGTGACATGTGGAATAAGTAACTTTTCCAAACTATCTGTGGCAAAGTCAAGGATTGAATTTGTATCGTCTGTATTCCAGTTCAGAGTCATAACCACAGGACCGTCCTCTTAGGTCGTTTGAGGGCTAAAAAGTTAACTTCTGCATCTGCATTTAGTTTTCCAATTTTCTGTTCAAAATTAGTTACAGTCACAAAACTGCAGGTCTAGCTGAAGCTCCTTTTAAGCCCTAAGTCAGTAAACATTTTTTTTTGCATAAAAAGAGAAATGGATGATTGTCAACAAAACCCTTTGTTCTACAAAATCAATATTTACAAAGAGACATTAGTGTTATTTGAGGGCTAGTCAGAGTTCCAGTATAACAAAGTCAAGGTTGACAAAGGTGAAAGGTATAAATGCTCCATTTGATTAGGTCAGAGGTGGTGCAACAGTATTCATCTGTAGGCATTACATTGGTTTTAATTCATGATGTTTGATAATGCTTGAAAATGAAGTGTTGTGCAATTAGTATTCAGGGTACAAAATGCTCAGATTTTATTTCTTTATCTATTATGACTTCTATAGTTATTACTTTCTGAACCACAATTAGCATTTGATTTATCTTCTCTGGGAGTTAAAAATGCAAACCAATAAAATATAAATGAAAAATACTTGGAAATAAACAGCAATACTATCCATCAAAATTCATAAATTAAAACCAAAGCCTCTCAAGACTAAATTATAAATTGCAGAGAAAGAAATGCAGCACAAAACCTGTTTAGTCTTCATAGTTGAAGTTATATGAGATTGCTTTACAAATACACTTTCAAATACTGAGAAGTTCTCAGAGCTTGTCTTGGAAGTTTAATGTAGTACACATATCAGGGCTATTCACATGCGTTAGACTGTGGATTTTCCACATGTCCTTACAGTAAGAGGAAGCATTCAGTTGTGATGCCCCATGAGGAATCATTTTCAGTTTAGTATATAGTAACCCCATAACTCCAGAAGGGATGCAATCTATTCCAGTCCTTTATCTGATACATATTATTTCCACCTATCCCACATGTTGACTCAGCTGTGCTCTGCCCCACTCCATGCCCAACAGTGCAGAAGGTAATATAGCAGTCCTGAAGAAGTTGCTTTCCATTACTAGGCAATGATACACAATGCAGGTAGCCTGTGTGAGAGAATATAGGGGTGACTTATATCCCCTTACACCTCAAGGCAGGTGGGCTGAGCAAGTGACAATCTAGTTGAAGATACTAAAATGAGACTTGAAAATTCTTGTTGACTCACTATAATTTCATATTCTACAGCAAGCATGTACTCATTTATCTCTCTGAGCTTCCGAAGATCCTCAGTGACTAGCTCTGAATATACTTCCCTTTCTAATTTCCTTGACACTTATCTCTCCAAGACAGAACAGGACTCAAAACAAGGAGGGAGTGAAATAGCTAATTCTGTACTAAAATATTTGTGTGACATTTCTGTATTAAGTTTACATGGCTTTGGATGATGGCTAGAAATGCTTACCGTAAATTCAGCCCAAAGGCAGTTACTGCCTAAACCAGTCATATCTCATTACTACCATTGGTTGTGTGTGACAATAGATCCCACACATTTCACAAAGCACAGAGATGCAATTATTCACACGTGGTGCAAAAAAAAAAAAAGAAAGAATATTTTAAATACTATTTTCCTATAAGTTAGATGCTTTCTAAATATGAAATCAATTTGATTAATGAAGCTAAATATAAAAAAAATCATATTAAATGTTTTACAAAAACAAACAACAAAAACCCGTCATATGATCTACCCACAACCCAGTAAGGAAGAAAGATTTAGAGGCCAATCCTGCAACCTTGACTCATGTGAGTTAATCTCTATTTATGCAAAAAGTCACATTAAAATTAATGGGAATACTCCCATGAGTTAATATCATAAGAATGGTCCTTTACATCATAAATAGAGAGAAAATCCTCTATATTCAATAATTGTTAACAGTCAAGAAACCATGTAGACTATTTGACTTCTTCAGTCATACATTACAGAAGATCACTTTGACCTATTGCAAATGAAACAGTATATTAACAGTGTCTTTAACTTTTTGTGATCTGTTTAGCTTAAATAAAAGTAGACAATTAAGAAACACAGGTTTTAGTGAATGTGTTCTAGCTTGGCCCCAACAGGAATACAACTCAGCCAAATGAAACATAATTATAGGAAACAAAATGTGAAATTTCAAATCAGTTCACTAATAAACTCTAAAAATATCAGTACTCCATTCATTCTGACTGAAAGACCTGTTCTTTCACTTAGGGGATTGTTCTGTAATTACTCAGACCTGTGCAAGACTGGACTGTCAAGTCAAACAATAAAATAGAAAATCTCAGGAATTTAATAAAATAGATCCTAAGGCTATCTGCAGCAGATCTTATTAGGCTGCTGACCAAGGTTCCCCCCCAAAAGAAAGAAAATATTTTAAATAACTGGTAAAATTCTGACTTTAAATATTTGAACAGCTTGATAACATCACACTGTTTCCATTCCTTCTCTGAGAGCAAGCTGTCTATCATGTAAAAGCATGAAATCAATTGGGCTGCAGAGCTTTAAATCCCGTAGGGGGGAATTATTTTTTTTTAAATGACCCACATCCAAACCCACATGGTTTCAATAAGAATCCTACACTTACCACAGCAAGTTTTTAATATTTGGTTTTAAAACACAATTGTCTTCTCCCTTCTTTCCTCCCTGTCCTGCTCCCCCTTTAAAAAAAGCAAATAATGTATATGCTTGTTTGACATTACATTTGCTAAGGGGAATTATAGTTTTATAAGTAAAGGCTTTCAGAATTAGAAGTGGAGGAAGAAATGCTTTTTTTGGAGGGAGGAGGGACAAGCTCTGCTTTTGAAGCATTTGTATATGCATGCTTCATCGTCTCTCTTTAGCATTAAAAGACAGGGAATAAATTAGTTGCTGATGACCCTAAGTAGAGAAGCTAGTTAAATCTAATTCCTGGGAAAACAGCTGTCTAGCCAGCAATTTATGAAAAATAGTCTAGCTCATCTGTTAGCAGTTGTCATCAGTTCAAATTGGTGGTTTTTCTCTACATTCTGCTTTTGAACATGTCCTAGGAACAAAGTTCCTAATCACACAGAAAGGTACAAGGTTCTTCTTTGGCCTTGTGTGGCTGTCATGTTCTGTACCCTATTCCTAACTTTAACTATTAGCATCTCCGAATTCAAGTATCTCACTGTTTCCCTGCCTTTCATTCATATGCGTATGTTCTAAAACACAACAGTGCTGAGACCACTTTTACAATTGTAAGCCTAAAGTCTGGAGCAGTCTTAGCATCATTGACAGTCAAGAGTTTGAAAACCAATATTAAATGCTTGCCAGGATAAAAACATTTTCTGCCATGAAATCAGACTACAGTTTAAAGCAACCAGAGTTATACTGCAAGTTAAATGCCCACAATAGAATGGGGAGTGAGAACACCATAAGATACTGGCAATAACTAAGGTTTTAAAGCATATGTCTAACTTTAGGTAAATAATCAATCCCATTGACTTCAGTGGAACTAGACAGGTATTTAAGCAGATGCTTAATCAGGGCCTTAGGTATGGTCTACGCCAGTGTTTCTCAACCTTTTTTTTTTTTTTTTAAATAAAGAATCCCTGTTTTTTTTAAAAAAAAAACCTTTAAAAAATTATAATTATCCCCACTACCTATAGTTTTCAGACACACAAAAATCTTTTCCACCATCACAAACACATTTATTTAAACAACTTAATCACAGCCGGGCAGGCGATGAAATTTTTGGGTGTAAAAAGTACAAAAATAATAAACCGCCGTAAAACTTAAAACAAAAATTCTATTTTCTCGATATTTCAATTATCTTGACATGCCCCCCAGACTTCTCTCAAGTACCCTAAGGGTACTTGTAACACTGGTTGAGAAACACTGGTCTACGCTAAAAATTAAATAGATCATTGCTGAGCGCTGTGAATAATTTTATGCCCAGATCAATGCAGGTAGGTCAAACTAAACCCAGTGTGAATATAGCTAGGTCAATGGAAGAATTCTTTTAGCTACTGCCTTTTAAAGAGATGGATTCACAACACTGATGGAAAATCTCTTCTGTCAATGTAGGAGGCACCTAAACTATAGCATTACAGAGACACATCTGCAGCAATGTAGTTGTACTGCTGTATCAGTTGTAAAGCAATCATGCCACTTGTCTGGTAAACTGACCATAAAGGCTGAGAAACATTGCTCAGGGAAAGGCATGGCTTCAGTATCATAGAAAGGAATCTAATAAAACCACCACATCTAAGGATCTCTCAGGTTTTGTCTAGAAGTTCCTTTTTTCCAATGGGCTATAACATGTAAAACCAATTGGGAAAACAAACTCCTGGACGGGATGGATTTGTTTTAAGGGAAACAATTGACCAAAGCCACTTAAAACACCAGTTTACTATTTCCCACTATACTTCTGTCACTCTGAGCCCATCTATATTTACAGGAGAGAAAAATAAGGAAGGCAAACAGCCTGTAATAGAGTCTAGTTGTATTTGGTAGTTTGGGACTGAAAAACTAAAAAATTAGTCAACATATTTTGCTTTGGAAAATAACTGCTGAGCATGTTCAGAGCTGGCTTTTCAAGACATGTTGGTAGGGGTTTGCACATGCCAAAATATAATTTATATAATAAGCAGCGAAGGTTATAGGGCTAACCACTTTTTACTAAGAATCCCTTGGCCTCAATACAGATCTACACAATAGACCTTAAGTGAATACATAATTTACACATGGGCTTTGCCTAAATACAAATATAAAAATAACACCACTGACCTAATAGATTCTTTGTGATCTTTTGCTTCAGTTAAACAGATTTAGCTGACAGGTATGTTTGCGCTTTCGTAACCCACATTTTCTTTTTAGCTTCATACACAGCATTTAATGATATTTAAAAAAACTGGGTAAAACCCCAAAAGTGAAAAAAATGATTACCACGCAGGTATTAGATTAAAACATTCCAAAATTTGAATCAGAGTGGAACTCTGAACATAAGATTCCATTGTACCTGGGTATTGTGACACATTTAGCAGCTATTCTTCTGGAAAGATCAACCTTTGAGGATCCACTATTCACAGACTATTGTAACACTTAAGCCCAATGAAGTGGATAGTGCAATAGGCCTTCACCTTTAACACTGAATTTGCTGGCTTTCTTTGGCTCTAGTTAATAATGCAACTTTAGCTTGTTTGGTTCCCTTTGAGATGCACAGGGTGGAAACAGTTAAAAACAAGTTTTTACTCTTGTAAGTCAGGCTCAACTCAAGCCAAAGAAAGTGGTCTGACTTATAAATAAATATATTACTTCTCAAAAGGAATCATAGAAACTGTGCAGCATAGAGCAGCTGCTATCTCCTGTGCTTAGAGATGTGGAATACCAGATTCTTTGATGGACCCTAAAAGGTGTCATTCAATACTAAAAAAAGGCTTAGCTTTTCTTTTTCCCCCCTCTTAAGAATTGGTTTTGTCATCTTTAATTCATAAAAGCTACTGCAGAGCACAAGACAGGAAACTGATGCTGGAGTACTGGCACAAGTACAACAACAGTAAAGATGTTTTTATTGGCTAGACTGCATCTCTTTTACAGTTTTCTTGGCACAACTTGAATACTATGGCCCAATTCATTCCTGAAAGCCCGTGTATTGTAGCACCATGTACCAAAAACAACATTAAGAGGTCCAGTTTGACTTACCTTTTGGATGCCAAGGGTCTGTGAACTCGTACTTCCCCACGCCAATAGTCCGTAGCATTTGTACCCCATTTGTGTTGTCTTGATTGCCCGTCTGGTTGGGAGGAAGCTGAGCAGCAGCCTGCCCATTGGTAGCTGGAACACTATTGGGTAGGGCAGCTGAAGGCAGAGCAGGTGGTGGTGGAGGCAGAATAGGGCAAGTCATATGACCATTCCCTACTGCAGTGTGGCCTGGGTGAGTCACCTGACCAACCCCAGTCATAGAGGACATGATTGGCTGGCTGTTAGTGTACAAAGGCTGGTTTTGTAGGTTCACAACCATGTTACTCAGCGGTTGTGAAGGCTGCTGTTGAAGCTGGTAATGAGCTGGCATTAATGGAAGCTGGGGGGTAACGTGAGGAGGGAGTGAGGGTGTAACTCCAATGACAGGGGCCTGGACGTTCACTGCTGGGCTGAAGGTTGGAGGCTGAGTCATTCCATATGAATGAGTTATAAGAGTTGGCTGGCTACCGGCTGGAACTGTTGTAACCCATGGCGCTGTACCTGGGACACAGAGGAAAAAAGAAAGCTAGCAAGAACAATTTTGGCAAAATACACACACACACATTTTCTCTTGATGCAAATGCTGTCCATAAAGGAACCTTTTAGTCACACCGAAGGTTTCTTTTTCTTTACATTATATAAAGTGATTCAGGATCTGGAACTATTCCAAACTGATAAGTGCCTAAAATTGCTGCAGTGATGTGTGCAATTGTTAAAATACTGATCAGGTAACATGCAGAATGTTTACAATTTTATGCATTTTGTGCTTTATGCAGCTAAAGTATATGCTTCCAAGAAAATTAACCTCTTTCCCCACCGAGCTTTCATGGCTCCCTGACAAACACTCTGCGTGTGTGATAGTGGTGCTCCAGCCACTACAAAGAGGTTGTAATTAGGCTTCTGGCATAGCTGCACAATGTACAATGTGTGTCTGGAAGCTGGAAATCATTTCAGGTAGTTCTGGACATAAAAGGGATCTTAAAGTACTACACAGTGCCTTTTACTCTGGCAAAAACAGAAAAAGGGGAAAAACACTTTAAAGAACTTGCAAGTATCTTAATACACACATATTGGCCCTGGTGTAGAAGAAACTTGAGGGGGTCTTTACAGCGAGAGAGAAAAATCCAGCTGCAGCATCTATAATAAAAAAAGGACTCACAATAAAGTCTAATTTAGAGAGATAATTGGCGCTAGTGTATTGAATTTGCTTTGAACTATTTTCCCTTGTAGAAGAACAAATAAGATTGAAAACATACCTGGGTTTTCATTCTCCCTCATCTGTTTAGAGGGTGGTTCATCTGTGTCCCAGGGTGTAGACTGATTGATGGGTGTCTGTCCCCACCTAACACTAGTTGCAAGTCCTTGAGGCTGATTTTCAGTCTTGGAAATGCAAGGCGTCTACCAGAAAGAAAAAGAATATATATGGAATAAAAATGTTAGGAATAGATGGGATAATAATCAAACCTGACAGCAGTTTTTACTGTTGTAGTACAAGAATATATTTTAAGATCTTTAACTAACATTTTTACCCAGACTTGCACTAAATGTCAGTATTGCAATGTAAACAGCATTTGAAAAAAATATTTCTGGAAAATTTAATAGAACCACCATTAACCTTCCCACCTCCGGATTTTCAGAAATAAATGGCCCTTGCTCTTTTCTTAACTTTGATAATATCTGTTCATATAATCACAATTTATATAGAAATGGGTCAATTTTCTGTTTGCTCAGTCTCTTAAAAAAATAAAAGATGATTTTTTGTTTAGCAGGAAACAGGAGGAAAGAAGAACTACTTTACAACAGTAGTACAAAGCACCGTAGATTTGCAAAGAGAAGACTTAGTAGTTAGTGTCTGGCAACCCCAAAATTTGAACACCAATAATAATAATAATAAAAGCAGAGTGTCACTGTTCTCTGCTGCTAACGTGGCTATGCTGGCAGTTCTTCAGAGCTGTTAACATAACTGTAAAGTAGTGAAAGGATCAGGGCTCACTAATAATGGAGGGGGCATAATCAGAATGATAATCATGTAAACAATCACACAGGATTAAATGTTCCACAAGGCACCCATTTAGTTTTACTGGTTCCTCCCAAACAACTGAAAAGATGCCTTTGAGTGCTCCAGAAGGTCCAGATTATCTATGTCATCGCAGGGAGATTAAAAGCATTCATTGGTATTAGCAACCATAAAACAAATGGAACAAGCTGCCTATTAGTCAGTAAATGAGCATTGAGGAAACAGCATTTTAGAGCCTTCAAGCACATAAGTCATGCCTGCCAGGATGACCTTTCGTTGCCATTTGTTCAGAGGAGTAATTTGGCCCCTAAGCTGAGGGATAAGAAGCTGGCTCTACCGAGACTCTTGATGCTGCTGTCCCTGTTACAAGTTCTGTCTTAACTGCAAACCTCTTTGCCCCCAGCAGTACCTCAAATCCCCTCTATCAAACCCATCAAATCCCCCATCTCCAGCCTCTCAAAATACATCTCCACCAAGTCCATCATATTTCTCACTACTCCTCTTACCCTTGAATGTCCCTCTGTCCGGTAACCAGAATCTCTCCCCCTGAGTCTGCTAGGAGGCAAACAGCCTGTGCTGCTTTCCTTGCTGGCCACTATTCAGTGGATAGGCACAGTAGAGCTGATAGGGGCTCCTTAAGAGAGACAAGGTGGTTGTGGCAGCATCTTTTTACCGGACCAATTTCAGTTGCTGAGAGAGCTCACCTGAATTAGAGCTCTGTTTAAGCTTGAAAGGTTGTATTTCTCAGCAACAGAGTGGTCCAGCAAAAGGTATCACCTCACCCGCCTTGTGTCTCTAATATCCTGGGACTGACACGGCTACATCAACATTTCTCTTGACAGAAACATTTTCTGGCTAAACCAGCATTTTTTCCTGTGAAAATGTCATTTTTTATGGGAACCAATGAAAACTTTGGTTTTTAATTGAATTTTTTTCAAAATCAATAGTTACTTAAATTTTATTTTTTAACTACTTTCCCCATCTTCTTCTTTCCCCATTATTCCTAATAAGTGCAATAAAATGAGTAATGTCCAGACTTTGATTTTCTTGTTTATTCACATTTTTTCCTTCTTCTATTCTGTAATTTTGCAGAACGTTTTTGACATGGAAAATGGCAACAGGAGGGAAAAAATAAACAGAAAGAAGAAAATGTGAGGAGAAAATATCCTTGGATAGTATTAATTCTAATCTATAATTCAGTCGCAAAAACAGAGGAGAGAACAATAAGAATTCTAAACATTTTTCAGTTTGGAAATTTGCCTTTGAAAAATCTCAAATGAAAATGTGTTAGATATTTTTCACAAGGGGGGGAAAAATGTGTTTTTAAATTTTGTAACCAGCTGTTCTGCAGAGACATCTGTGTGTGCAGCTGCACTGCTCCATGGCTGCACCACTCAACAGCTGCCAAGCCACTCTGCCTAGGCAACAGAGCACTGCAGCATACCACATGGAGCACTGGCATCCTGCCAGTGGCAGGGTAGAAGAAATGCAATACTGTTGTTCCTTGCCAGTAGCATATATTTTCCTGGTCCTTGAGATTTACCCTACATGTACAACTATGTTCTATACGAGCAAATGCAGAGGATAGGAGGCTGGCCATTTCCAGAAAGAACTCAACATTCCTATTCAATATCTATATAGGACATATCTATGGCATGTTATTCAATGCTCAAAAATACGGTGTTCCTATTTTAATTTTGGCAGCTGTGTGTTGTGATTCATTGTTGTAAGTATTGGGGCTGGCTGAAGTGTTCATAAAGCATTTAAAAAATAAATTTAACAACATCATCAAAAGACGCAGAAAATAACGGCCATTTTTGGTGCAACCTTTGTCACACCCTAATAAACACTGAAATGGATTTACTGTAATAGCTGAGTAGATCTAAAGGCAGATGAAATTATATCTGTGTTCTGAAGGATACAGGGCAGCAAGAACCCACAATGCATATCCAGAATCATAGAATCACTGCGTTGGACGAGACCTCAGGAGATTATTGAGTCCAAACCCCTGTTTTAGCAGACCAATTCCAACTAAATCATCCCAGCCAGGGCTTTGTCCAGTCTGGACTTAAAAAACTCTAGGGATGGAGCTTCTACTACCGCCATAGGTAACCCATTCCAGTGCTTCACCATACAGAAGTGGGTTGAACACAGAGCATTAGGTCAATCCCCTTTCATCCTTTAGGAAAATTCAGCCCCAAATTTCACAGCTTGAGGCTGTCTCTCCAGCAGGTCAAACCACAGCATTAAATGCAAACACATCCTGAAACTGAAGGAAGTTTTCATTTGCATCTGAACCCAAATTCTATAGCTTAATCCTATTTCTAATTCCAACTATGAAATGTAGGAAAGACATTTACTTAGACCAAGGGAAACAAAAAAGCATGATCAAAATGGGAAGAACCTTGCTGGTTCAGCTACCAATAACCAATTTATTCTGCTTCAATAAAATATTAGAACTTTCTCAAGAGCATATTTTCACAAAGCATTCTCGCTTACTGTCTCTTAATGGCTCAGTGGATTAAAATGCACAAATCCAGCACATTGATTTCAAACTGCAATCTTAGCTTGTATTTATTTGACCAGAAACAGCTACAAATTAGTCAGTATGAAACCACAACACACACTAATGAGGAACAATTTAGACAATACTGGATGGACAAATGAGAAAGCCGCTAACAAAATTTACTCATATTTGCTATCTTTCCAGACTGATCTAAATTCCAGGTTATTTTTCTTACTCTGCAAAGGTTACATTACAAGTGTTACATGTCTCTGACTTGATTGCAGAATATTACTTTGCATATTTGGAAAGCTTAATTATTTCCAATATTATCAGACACGGGGAGCTTGGTTGTGTAAGTGAGGGTGCACGGAAGTGCTCATTTCAGGCTTCTCATGTATAACACAAATGACTAAAAAATGGCCTGCATTATGCTAGTTGTGCATAGGGAAGAGATGTGTTCCATTAGTTTTTCGCAGACTTCACAGAAGCTAATTGTACCATGTCACACTTTTATCTTTAGCTTTCATGTCAGATGCTTGTTTGAATTAAACAAGGAACACATGAAAAAAGTGAAATGCATTAAACAAAATTGTATCAGGTATGCATTTTAAAATGCTGCCAAATGCCTATTTACATGAAAAGACAAGAAGGTCTTCGGAAGGTCTATATAACCCATCTCATCAATAGCACACATTTCAGGAAAACCTGAAGCATACAATAGAATACAGAGAATACTCAATCAAAACTCAGCATATTTTCAATGTCCCTGTATTCTTAATTACAGGTAAATTGCACACAATCTAGGTAGGATTTTTTCCACTTTTTTGTTTTGTTTAGTTTAATTTTAAAAGGCATATGCATTGTAGTTGAAGGTTTTATTCCGCCAGAAACTGGCTATATTATGAACACTCTGAACATTGACTGATTTTATATTTTCAAGATAAAATTATAAAACAACAATCTGGTAGCATCTTATAGACTAACATAACATTTAGATGATATCATGAGCTTTCGTGGGCACAGCCCACTTCTTCAGATGACCGGAGTTCACCATAGAGAGGTGACCAGAAGTCCAGCTGTGTCATAAGCAAAAATCTTTGTGAGACTCCACCAAGTCCAGACAGTCCCAGCATTCGAGCCTGGACAAGCCCAGTACAAGGGCAGAAATCTCAGTACTTATGTAAATGTATTTCCCATTACAATGATGTACTGATTGGACTCCCAACTTAGTAAGATACAGCTATTGACATTTCCTTAATTTACTCGTACTAGAAGAAGCAGCCTTGCCACAAAGAGAGGCAGTGTTGTTATCTGCTTTTCATTCCACTTTAGAGTGAGGTGGAGGGGAAAGAAGAAGGCATGCGGAGCAGGTTGTTTATGTAAACAGGGATGTCTCTTGAATCTTCCTGAGATATCTTGTTTAAATTTTCATGGTGGTACTCTGCAATCTTCCCAAGGTTTCGGAGAGTAGCAGCCTTATTTCTTCCTCCATGCTAGAACATCTTCCCACACCCCTCTGCAAAAACTTTGGCAGCCACCACTGCAACAAACAGGCTAGCAACAAATGGGCCTTGGTGGCTTTGGGATGCCAGCAGCAGCTGTGCTCTGTGACGTTGTTACCCCCCGAAGCCAGATATCAGCTAAAATCCCCGTGGCTTGTGGAAAATGATGGCAGCGTTCAGTGCCATTGACCTATGCTCAGAGTTTCATTCAACCAAGCAATTCTCTCCTCCAGTCCCTGACTCTACAGTCTACACAGTGTCTCCTGGGGTGACTTCCCTTATCACTTTTCTTCACATCTGGGCCAGCTGCAAGTGGCACGTCCATCACCTCCAACAACATCTTCCCAACTCTGCAGGATCTGCAGGAGGAAATAAACTAGAGAATACCTGCTGCGGGACCAGATGGCCTGCCTCCAGTTCCTCAACCAGCGGTTCGATAGTTCAATGAAGAGTGCTGGGAGCAAGCCGCTGAGTTCCGGGCTGACTGGGAGCAGTTGAAGGCCATGTGGGTCCAGCTGGTGCACCAACACGAGACCATGTGCTCCAGCCTCACCTCTGTGATGGAGCACATGGCCCTGTGCATGGAGTGGGCAACCAGCCACTTCTCCACCCTCACCCCCCCAAATCCCCACCCCCACAACTCCCTGCCCCCATGCCCACCCTCCCAACTCCCTGCACCTGCATCCACACACGCTCCCCTGGCTTCTCCTGCTAGCTGCCCAGGGGCCACTGGGTCCCCTAAACATGTGGTGGTGGGACCTCTTGGGCAGCTGAAGCCTCCCAAGCGACTTGAGACAGGTGCCAGTCCCATCCCCATCTCTGAGCCCCTCTCCCACCTTCCCGTTCCAGGTTCATTCTCCAGTCCCTCCCCTCTTGTATATCCCCTAAATTTAAAAAAAAAAAAGAGTTGTATTTTCTAAACAAAGAGGCTTTTTCATTTGCTCTGGAGCGGTGGGGGAAAAGATGGGAAGGGTGGGGTGGGGGAAGAAAGACACACAGAGGCAATGCAGAGACCCCTTGTGGAGAGGCCTGGTGGGGAGAGTCTCACAGGTGGCCTTAGCTGAAACTCTCCCTCAAGGCTTTCCAAGTGAGCACTGCCCCCTGAAGTGCTCGCCTGATGGGCACTAGTGTCCGGCTGGTCATATGCCCTGGCCAGCTGGCCAGCCTTTACCCCTACCCTGGCAGGAAAGTCTCCTCCTTGTTCTCACAAAGGTTGTGGAGCACACAATATGCCACCACCCGATAGGGGATGTTAAGGTTGCTGAGGTCCATGCAGGTGAGGAGACTCCTGAACCTCCCCTTTAGGCAGCCGAGCGCACACTTCACCACCATGCGGCACCTGCTGAGCCTGGCGTTGAAGTTCTCCTTGGTGGGGTCCAGGCTTCCTCTGTAGGGCTTCATAAGGCAGGGGAGCAAAGGGTAGGCTGAGTCGCCCAGGATGCACATGAGCATGTCCACATCCCTGACCCTGCTGGTGTGGTCGGGTAGAAAATTGCCAGCATGAATCTTTTAGAACAGGCCTGAGTTCTAGAAGATGCGGGCATCGTGCACCTTCCCTGACCAGCCAAAGTGAATGCCCGTGAACCGTCCCTTGTGGTCCACCAGGGCCTGCGGCATCATTGAGAAGTATCCCTTTCTGCTGATATAGTCGTAGGCCCAGTGGTTGGGAGCCAGGATGTGGATGTATGTGCCATCTATGACCCTCACCCCCAGCTGGGGAAGCCCATGGCAACAAAGCTATCCACGAGGGGGGTTGACATTTCCCAGAGTGGATGACCTTCCTCAGCCGCATGGTGTTGATGGCCCTGTAGGAGCATGATCCTGACCGTGGATTTCCCCATGCCAAAATGGTCCCCATGGAGCAGTAACTGTCTGGCGTGGCGAGCTTCCAAAGGCCAATGGCAATGTGCTTCTGCAGGGGATTATAGGTCTCATACGGGTGTCCTGTTGCCTGAGGGCAGGGGCGAGCCACTCACAGAACTCCAGGAAGGTGGCCTTCCACATGCAGAAGTTCTGGAGCCACTGCTGGTTGGCCCATTGCTGCAGGATGATGTGGTCCCACCAGTCGGAACCGGTCTCCCTCTGCCAGAAGCAACATTCCACGGCGTCCTGAGGTTTGAGGATGATTTGCTGCAGCGGGAGTGCCAGGGCCTGGGCAAAGGGGTCCTTCAGTTCAGGTTGGTCGTCATCATCCTGAAGCAGCTTGTGAACAGTCCGGATCAACTGCGCCATGTAGCACAAGGCCCATGAGCCTGGCACTGCTTTGCAGCAGCTCCGGCTCCATGTTGGAAGTGCTGTGGCATCTGCAAGGGCAACCAGAGTGCATGGCATGTGTTTGGTGTCCTGCGAGGGGGTAGGCACGGAGGAGCAGTGTGTGAGACACGGCCATAGAGAGGAGTGCCTGGAAGCATGTGTCTCAGCTAGCCTCAGCTAGCAGACACAGGAAGTGTCCGCCCTCTTGGTGTCCTCCCTGGAGTGCTTCTGGCGGCTTTAAATCCAGTACAGGCTCCAATCAGTGTGGACTTGCTATTTTAAAATAATTCTGAGCTATTTCGATGGTGCCTTGTAGTGTGGACGCGTTCTTTTGAAATTATTATTTTGGGAGTTTTTATTTCAAAATAACTTGTTTTGAAATAATGTCGTATCGCAGACATGTCCTAATAATTGTCAAGGTAGCCTACTTTTGAATAGCTTTTGCAACCTTAAAGTAACATGGTTCAGAACTCTGCACTGGAATGACACCTAGACTTTTGGTCAATGACGCCTTTACCGTCAGTGAGAATCCAGGATCAAATACTATCAATAACACACTATACAATATTAGCCGAATTAAAAAAAATCAAGAACCTGAAGCACTTCCTGGGAGGTCCTTACAGTGCACTTTAGCAATTCCCTAAGAGGCTTGTAAAACTGCTGACATGCCTCCTGATGCTGCTCAAAGTGCTAAAACCTCTTCAAACAGTTTCATGGTCAAAAGGGAACTGAAATGGATACAGTGCTCTTATTTGTGGTTCCCAGCAGCCAGAGCTATTTTACTATGGACTTCATTTAAAGTGATGGATGAAGAGTGGCGATTCTCTGTTCCAATTATCCAAAAGAGATTGGGAAAGGCAGTTTAATACTGAGATAATGTATCCAATATGCAACCTACTTTATTTTCCCCCTTCACTGAAAATAAAAAGACACAGACAGATAAATGCATAGAGGCAAAAATCCCTTCCCTCCAAGGCAATCAAGGATCAAAACAACTACCATTTTAATGAGCTTAAAACAGTTAGTTATTACTAGCTGTAACCAGCAACAATTCAAAGCCCTAATGAGGATTTGAACCCTGCTGTGCTGATGCTGTACAAAAAACTACTTGTGGATGGGGTCCCTACCCCAAAGAGTTTACAATCTAATTTGCAGTACTCGCTCCTAAATATCGTATAAAGTAGGTATTTTCAGCAAGCACATACAATTTTAACATATCCAGAGGCAGATCCTCAACTGGTGAAAATTGTCATAGGTTACTGGATAAGATCCTGACTTTGCTTCTCAATCCAACTCAGTGGCTGAATAACTTGCTAAGGAAGCACACACAATCTTTTAGAGGTATGATGGTGAAACCAACACAGCAGAACCTCACAGTTACGAACACCTTGCAAATGGAGGTTGTTCATAATTCTGAAATTCTTGTAACTCTGAACAACTGAAAATTGACTTAATATAGCGCTGGAATTTTACTATGCAGAAAAAAATGCTGCTCCCCCACTTTTTAAGCAGTTTGTACTTAACACAGCACTCTACTGAATTTGCTTTTCTTTTCATTTTTTGGCTCTGATTCTATCCTTCTGGTTATAAATGAGCTATATGGACGATGGGTCAGTTTGTAACTCTGGTGTTCATAACTTTGAGGTTCTACTGTAGCACTTCAGTGAAGAGAAGCTAGCAAACACAACAAGGAGCTAACAAAGAGGAGCAGTAAATAGGGGAGTTTTATGAGGGAGTTTAGAGCGGGAGCATAAGAGCTAGATATACTTAATGAACATTCTAAATTTAGGCCAGAAATGCCCTTCCCCTCTCTCCTAAATCAGCAAAGAAAAACAAGCAAGTCCCAACAAGAGTAAAAATAAGGCATGTGGAAGTCCAACAGCGGAGTGGGGGCCATGTGGTTTATTGCACTGAAGACAATATATAGTATTACCTGCCTGTGGACTGGTGGCACGTGTGTACATCTAGTGCAAGCAGCTCATGGCCATCAGAACCCAATAAAAGCTCTTGAGACCAGAATGGCTGAACTAGAGAAGGAATGGAAGGCAGAGGGTAGAGATGAGATTTACCAGGACACAATAGAGCAGTCCACCCACCGCCCAACAGCCCCTTACTGCTGTTGAGGAAGATCAAAGTCTTGGGAAAGACCATCAAGCTGGAGCAGAGGGAAATGTTCACAGAGTTGGGATCTTCCTTCCAAATGATGTCAAGGCATCCTTTCCTCCTAAGGATACCTCTCCAGGGCAAGGGACTCTTGTTGTTGGGAAGAGAGAAGGTATAGTAAAGAGAGATAATATTATTAGAAATATAGATATTTGGGTTTATGATGATTCTGAGAACAGCATGATGAATTGCCTGTAAGGTGGAAAGGTTACAGATCTCCTAAGACAATATACAGGCTTATGTGCTATGCTGGGGTTGAGCTGGTAGTCTTGGTATATCTAATTTCCAGCGACATAGGAGAAAGTAAGAGAGAGATCCTGAAGACCAAATTTAGGCTACTAGGTAATAGATAAAAGTCCAGGTCACCTCCATGGTACCATTATGTGAAATGCTTCCAGTTCCATGTGCAGGGCAAGTAAGACTGGCAGAACAACAGGGTCTCAATGCATAGCAGAGACGATGGTGTTTGGAAGAGATATTAGGTTTATTAATAACTGGGAAACCTTTTGGGAAAGAAAGAGACTATAAAGGAAGAATGAGCTCCATCGAAACCAAAACAGCAGATGAAATTCAATGCTAGTAAATACAAAGTAATGTCCTTGGAAAACATAATCCCAGCTGTGGATACAAAATGACAGGGTCTAAGTTGTCTGTTACCTTTCAAGAAAGAGATTTTGGAGTAGATAGTTCTCTGAAAACATCTGTTCAGTGTGTAGCTGCAGTCAAAAAAGCTAACAGACTATCAGCAACCAATTAAAAGGTAATATCACTATATAAATCCATGGTTCAACTATCCCTTGAATACCATATGCAGTTGCCATCACTCCATTTCAAAAAAGATATATTAGAACTGGAAAAAGAACAGAGATAAGGCCAAGAAAAATGATCAGGGATTATCTCAAAGGTCCATAAAATCATACATGGCACGGAGAAAATGAATAAAGTATTATTTTCACCTTCACATAACATAACAGTGAATAGAATTAATAGGCAGCAGATTTAAAACAAACATAAAAATACTTCTTCACATAAGTTTTGGGTTCTGTTCAATATCTTCATCAAAGAGTGAGATGATGGCATAGAGAATCACAGCTCTGGTTTGCCTCAAATCACAGTTTCCAGCCAAAGCAAGTGGCGAGAAGCGTCATGGACTGGAATGCTGCTTCCTGTCGCATGCATTGGTTGCAAATGGTGATTCAGAGCCAACCAGAACTGCGATCCTCCAATACCTGTGGAAATGCAGGTAAACATGGAGGTGGGGGCTCGGCAGGGACTAACCCTGCAGAGCGGACCCACCCCTCAGGCCAGAATTTGCCCACCCCTGGCATAGAGAGACTGGGTATGTCTATATTTGCAGCCTAATTCGAACTAGGGCCGGAAATGTAGGCATTCGGAATTGCAAATCAAGCCCAGGTTTTAAATATCCTGTGCTTGATTTGCATCTTCCCGGCTGGGTGCCATTTTTGAAATTTACAAGCCCAAAGTAACTACCCGTGTCTACACGCATTTGAAATAAAGCCCTAGTTTGAACTACCTGTTAAACCTCATTGCAGGAGGAATAATAGGTAGTTCGAACTAGGGCTTTATTTCGAACGCCCGTTTCACTGCTGCGTGTAGATGCAGGCAGTTACTTCGGGCTTGTAAATTTCAAAAAATGGCGCCCGGCCGGGAAGATGCAAATCAAGTGCAGGATATTTAAATCCCGGGCTTGATTTGCAGTTCCAAATGCCTACATTTGCAGCCCTAGTTCAAATTAGGCTGCAAGTGTAGACATACCCTCTACTAATAGTTTGCAGATACCAAACTGGGAGGGGTTGAAAGTGCTTTGGAGGATAGGGTCATAATTCAAAATGATCTGGACAAACTGGAGAAATAGTCTGAGGTAAATAGGATGAAGTTTAATAAGGACAAATGCAAAGTACTCCACTTAGGAAGGAACAATCAGTTTCACACATACAGAAAGAGAAGTGACTATCTAGGAAGGAGTACTGCAGAAAGAGATCTACAGGTTATAGTGGATCACAAGCTAAATATGAGTCAGCAGTGTGATACTGTTGCAAAAAAAGCAAACATCATTCTGAGATGCATAACAGGAGTGATATAAGCAAGACACGAGAAGTAATTTTTCCTTTCTGCTCTGTGCTGATTAGGCCTCAATTGGAGTATTTCAGCATTTCCCAAACTATGGGCTGTGGGCCTCAGTGTGGCTGCAGGAGTATTCCGGGCTCCCGGAGTGCCCGTGGAGCACCGGGTTCCCCAAGCCCTCGGCCGGGCTGGGCGGAGTCTGCAGCCAGATGTTCTGGGCTCCCAGCAGAGGCCTAGATAGGGTTACCAGGTGAGTTAAAAAAATGCGGGACACACTTGATCTCAGATGGGGGGGCCGGGAGGAAGTGTGGGGGAACCGGCCACTGGGAAGCAGGGCTGGGCGGGAGGTTGGGGACAGTGGGGCTGGCCAGGGGAGGTCGGGAGGAGGAGGGGAGAATTGGCCACCGGAAGCAGCGCTGGACGGGGGTAGTGGGGCTGGATGGGAAGATGCGGGGGGAATCAGCCGGCGGAAGCAGAGCTATCTGGGTGGGCCAGGGTCAGGGGTAGGGGGCTGGCCAGAGGAGATCGGGAGGAGAAGTGGGGGAGAACTGACTAGCTGGGAGGGGGCCGGGGGGGAGCAGGGCTAGTCAGGGGGAGGATCATCGGGGGGCAGCGGGGTGGCTGGGGGAGATCAGGGGGCCTGCAGAAGCAGGGCTCACAGAGGGCGCGAGGTTGGAGGTAGCAGGGCTGGCCGGGGAAGATGGGGGTTCATAGAATCATAGGACTGGAAGTGACCTCGAGAGGTCATCGAGTCCAGCCCCCCGCCCTCAAGGCAGGACCAATCTCCGTCTACACCATCCCTGATAGATGTCTATCTAACCTGTTCTTAAATATCTCCAGAGAGGGAGATTCCACCACCTCCCTTGGCAATTTATTCCAATATTTGACCACCCTGACAGTTAGGAATTTTTTCCTAATGTCCAATCTAAACCTCCCCTGCTGCACTTTAAGCCCATTACTCCTTGTCCTTTCCTCAGAAACCAAGAGGAACAAATTTTCTCCTTCCTCCTTGTGACATCCTTTTAGATATTTGAAAACCGCTATCATGTCCCCCCTTAATCTTCTTTTTTCCAAACTAAACAAGTCCAGTTCATGAAGCCTGGCTTCATAGGTCATGTTCTCTAGACCTTTAATCATTCTCGTCGCTCTTCTCTGTACCCTTTCCAATTTCTCCACATCTTTCTTGAAATGTGGCGCCCAGAACTGGACACAGTACTCCAGCTGAGGCCTAACTAGTGCAGAGTAGAGCGGCAGAATGACTTCACGAGTTTTGGTTACAACACACCTGTTGTGTGGGGAGAACTGGCTGCCAGAAGCAGGACTGGATGCAGGCAGTGGGGCTGGCTGGGAGAGATCGGGAGGGGAAGTAGGGGAGAACCGGCCGGCCGGGAGGGGTCTGGGGGAAGTGGGGCTGGCCGGAGGGGCAGTGGGGGGGGGGGGGAGTGAATTGGCCAGTGGGGAATGGGACTGACCCAGGCGCACACAGATCTCGGGGCACTGCCCATCCCGTGCACGGTCCTGGCGAAGCATGAGTGAATCCGGCTCTGGGGATTCCATATTACCCTCCCCCCCACGCCCCTCGAGTAGTTGTGAACTGTCTGGCTAGTAGATACGCTCACACAGCCTGAGCACATTTACCAGCCAGGCAGTTCGCAATTACAAACTGATACACTTAATAATAATAAAACATACCTAATGAGAAAATACCAGACATTTTATATGTCAGGTATTTTCTCAATTTGTTTCCTGGACAGAAGCCTCAACTATTGGACTGTCCGGTACAAAACTGGACACCTGGCAACCCTACCCCTCCTTGCACCCTCCCTCCTAGCCAGATACCCTACCCCCAGTCTGCTCCTGCCTCCCGGAGTGCCAGTGCAGTGCCGGGTCCACCAAGCCCTGGCCTGGGCTGGATGGAAGATGCAGCTGGGTGAAACAGTCAACATTTATTCATTTTTCATTCTTTTTAAATATGTGTTTATACTTTTGGGCTGTAAAAAACAGTACTGAAAAAAACGGGTTCCAACTAATGTAAACCCGTTTGGGAAAAAGTTTGGGAAACCCTGGTCTAGCCAGCTGTCTGTCTGTCTTACAGTCTATTTATCCAATCCATCTTCCCTTAATTTTCTGGCAAGAATATTGTGGGTGACCGTATCAAAAGATTTGCTACAGCTGGCACTGGGGGCTTTGGGAGGACCAGAAACAACTTATTTGAATATTCATCATTTGCTTAATGAATATGCAAATGAATGTTACCTCTCCTGCAAAAGCTAGTGAATGGATTTACTGGTACCTGTGTCAAAAAGTTTGGGAACCCCTGGAGTACTGTATCCAGTTCTGGGCACCACATTTTAGGAAAGATGTGGAGAAATTGGAGAAGGTCCAGAGAAGAGTAACAAAAACAATTAAAGGTCTAGAACTACAGCCAATGGGAGCTGTGAGCGCTGTGGCTACAGAGACTTGAATAAACAAACATTGTGGGTCTGCCAGGAGCTTACCCAGGTAGACCCAAGACTCAAGTTTGAAAACCGTGATCTAGACAGTGTTTGGTGCCCTCATCAGGGCAGGAGACTGGATCTGATGACCTCTCAAGGTCCCTACAAGTTGTGGTATACTGTTATTCTATGATAACATGTAGTCAATCTGTGGAACTCATTGCCAAGAGATGTTGTGAAGACCAAGAATAAAGCAAGCTCCAGAAAATAATTAAATAAATTAATGAAAGGTAGCTGTATGAAGGGCTATTAGCCAAGTTTACCAGGAACACAGTCCCATTCTCTGTGTGTCCTTACACCTTTGATTTGCAGAAAGTGGGATTGGACAAAAGTGGATGAATCACTTGAAATATTATTGTGTTTTGTTCAGTCCCTCTGAAGCATTCGGCACTGGCCCCTGTTGGAAAGCAGGGTACTGGGCTGGATGGACATTCAGTCTGATTCAGTATGGTCATTCTTATGTTCTTAAGTAGGCCTTTAAATTGGTCCATTGAGAGAAAATAATGCTTTTTAAAGGGAAATGAATGTATTAAAAATCTAGTGGAATAAATTAAAAATCTAAAACATGGGGGCTGTGTCTACACTGGCATCCCTTCCGGAAAAGTGATGCTAATGTAGCACTTTGGAATAGGCAAATCTGCGGGAAATTTAAATATCCCCCGCGGTATTTGCATTAACATGGCTGTCGCTTTTTTCCGGCTTGGAGATAAGCCGGAGAAAAGCGCCAGTCTAGACGTGATTCTCCGGAAAATAAAGCCTTTTCCGGAGGATCTCTTATTCCTACTTTCCCGCCCTACCAATCAACATCAAATTAATCTTATCTGGACTATGCATCAGCTGTCCCAATCACTACCATCACATTCCATACCATAGCCATTCAATTAAATCCACTAGATCTGACAACGTAGAGAGAGCTGAACATAATTAAGAAATTAAAAATATGTCAACTCCCACCCCTTCCTTGGCTAAGACTTCACATTCATTAGAAGAAGTCATGCAATACAATGCAATGTGAGGCTGTGTCCAGACTCCATGCCTCCGTCGACGGAGGCATGTAGATTAGCCAGCTCGGAAGAGGGAAATGAAGCCGCGATTAAAATAATCGCGGCTTCATTTAAATTTAAATGGCTGCCCCGATCTGCCGATCAGCTGTTTGTCGGCAGATCGGGAGAGTCTGGACGCGATGCCCCGACAAAGAAGCCTTTCTTCATCGACACAGGTAAGCCTCGTGAAACCAGGTTTACCTGTGTCGATGAAGAAAGGCTTCTTTGTCGGGGCATCGCGTCCAGACTCTCCCGATCTGCCGACAAACAGCTGATCGGCAGATCGGGGCAGCCATTTAAATTTAAATGAAGCCGCGATTATTTTAATCGCGGCTTCATTTCCCTCTTCCGATCTGGCTAATCTACATGCCTCCGTCGACGGAGGCATGGAGTCTGGACACAGCCTGAGACTGCCATGGGCCAGAAAAGCAATTACCCAGCCCAGCCTTCTCTGATGCTTCAGAAGGAACAAGAATCAAACCATCACAAGACAATCTCAACTCTGCCAGTTTGGGTCTACAGGCAAGTCAGTAGTCCCCCCTCATTCATTATATTGAAGCCACATGATAGATCTAATAGTATCAGCATGGGCACCTGATTTTTATCCATCGCAACAAGAAAGTCATTGACCAATACTGCCAATGAATCTCAGTGCCATACAAAGGTCTGAAGCCATATTGCTATAGGTCAAGGAGATCCAACATGTCTAAATATTGAGGGGTGTCTCATGACAGTTTTCTCCGATATCTTAATCAGAACTGGAAGATAGAAAAAGTTCTACAGTGGCATAGATTGTCAGCACGAAGTGATGGTTTCTCGAACAAAGAAGATTTAGTAACATCTACCACGAAAGGGTCATATATTTGACCACTGATGTTCAGCAATCTGTAGGAATAGTGCTGGCATGTGGCTCCAAAGCCTAACTTGGGAATCTAAGTTTTCCCAGAACATTGAGAACTTCATCCTAACATTGGCCTAAACTCATGCAGGAGAGCTCTGCTTCAATTCAAGCAGTTCCTACCTGGCTACCATGGATATGCACAACCTAACCCAAATTAATGAAATCTAGATAACAAAAACATTTCACACAATAAGAAGCCAGTGAATCATCACACTGAAGAACATAGCTTGTCTTACAGATGCTATCTGCTACAAAAGTTTTCTCTTTTTGATCTTGCAGATACTAGAATGGAGGCAGGAACCCCATTTTACCATAGATATTTATTTTAATGAGTAAGAATGGAGCACTTTTTTATCTGAGTACATTTCCACAGGCATGAAATTAACATACCAGTTGACTTCTGAGTGAGTCAGCAAAGCAACCCTGGAATGGCCCAACAAGGGACCATGCTGAAAATTAAAGAACTGTCCTGAACTCCTTACTCTGCTTTATGCCACCATCAATAAGGATTACAGCATTAGTGAAATACAGAAGGGTGTTTTAAAAAGAAAAGCGATGTCACTTAAAACTCCAATTTGTGCATTAAATTGTTTCTACAGTCTTTGCTTTTGTTGGTCTAGATGCAAATCTTTTACATTCAGTCATTTCAGTGTTTTGGTGTAGTGTACTCTCTTTGGCAGGAAAATGCATGTTCCTTGACTACAAAGCAGGATCATAATAAAAGAATATAAAAGTGGATAGTTGAATAGTGTTGCACGATTCTGCTGATTTATTAACTTCGCATGATGGAATCATGTATTGTCAAGGGCATATTTAGTCTCTTCGGAAATTTGACTTCCTAACTAGTACTTACACACATTCACCTAAGTTTCCATAGTTTGATCCAGTTCTCAGGAGAGCATCACAGAATCATAGAACTGGAAGGAACCTCAAGATATCATCAAGTCCAGTCCCCTGCCCTCACGGCAGGACTAAGCACTGTCTAGATCATCCCTGACAGGTGTCTGTCTAACCTGCTCTTAAATACCTCCAGTGATGGAGATTCTACAACACCCCTAGGCAATTTATTCCAGTGTTTAACTACCCTGACAGATAGGAAGTTTTTTCTAATGTCCACCCTAAACCTCCCTTGCTGCAATTAAAGCCCATTGCTTCTTGTCCTATCCTCAGAGGCCAAGGAGAACAATTTTTCTCCCTCCTTCTTGTAACACCCTTTTAGATACTTGAAAACTGTCATCATGTCCCCTCTCAGTTTTCTCTTTTCTAAACTAAACAAGCCCAGTTCTTTCAGTCGTCCCTCACAGGTCAAGTTTTCTAAACCTTTAATCATTTTTGTTGCTCTTCTCTGGATTTTCTCCAATGTTTCCACATCTTTCTTGAAATGTGGTACCCAGAACTGGACACAATACTCCAATTGAGGCCTAATCAGCACATAGTAGAGCAGAAGAATGACTTTTCATGACCTGCTCACAACACTCCTCCTGTTAATGAATCCCAGAATCATGTTTGCTTTTTTTGCAACAGTGTCACACTTTTGACTCATGTTAACTTGTCATCTTTAATGGTTTCTTTAATGGAAAACAGAGAATACTTTTTTCTAAAAGTGGGATCAAAGTATATTTAGTCAATTCTCAAACACCTTTTTTTCAACGAAAGGATAAGTTCAAAATATTTTGGAGACATCCATGTTCAAAGCACTGGCATCTTCTCGACTACAACATAGTTTGTGCTTGAGATCATCGCCTCATTCGATCCACAATGAAAATTAGGATCACCCTCAAATAGAGGTTGCAAAAGAAGCAGGTCAGGTTCAAGATGAAGGTTCAAGATCTGAAGGATCCCATTAAGCATGACCTCTTCCAAGCAGTTTTAAAAGAAAAGCTTCCACCAGAGTTTCCAGAAGAAATTGAGGAACATTGGAGCCAGCTGAAAGCAGCAATCATCAACACCTTTGAGGAAACCATAGGCTACCATACCAGAAAGCATCACGAATGGTTTGATCAGAATTATGTTGAAATTGAGCAACTCAGCAATGAGAAGAGAATGGCATTTTGTGCTTCGCAGAATGATATAAACTGCAATACAAAGAGAGAAGCCATAAGGCAAAGGCAGAAGTCTAACATAAAACCAGAGAAATCAAGAACAAATGGTGGACCAAGAAGGCGTAAGAACTCCAACATTTTGTGGATATCCATAATACATATGGTTTCTTTAATGCCATTAAGGTTGTTTATGGACTAGCTTGTAATGGCACAAACCCCCTTCACACTAAGGATAGAACCATACTTCTGAAGGACAATGAAGTCATTAATGAATGTATTAATTTATTTATTTTTGGCTTTTAGTGATCTAACTAACGCCTTTGACTCAGTGAATCGCCATGGCCTTCGGACTGTACTTTCGAAGATTGGATGTCCTGATAAACACATGAGTGTCCTAAAGGTGCTTCATGACAAAATGAAAGTGACTCTTCTGAGCAGCACTGGCTCCTAGCGTGAACTTTTCAAAGTACAAACAGGAGTCGAACAGGACTGTATCGTCACCCCAACCATGTTTGCCATCTTCATTGCAGTAATTTTTTACCTAATTGCTGGGAAGTTCCCAGCTGGTGTTGAAATCAACTACAGACGGAAAGCTGTTTAGGCGTAGCAGGCTGAAAGCTAGAGTAAGATTTCCACCACATCTATCATGGAACTTCAGTATGCTGATGAAAATGAAGTTTTTTCCCCACTCTGAGAAAGATCTTCAACTGATCCTGAATACATCTGCTGATGCTTACGCAAGTCTTGGTCTCACCCTCGTCATCAATAAGACAAAAGTGCTCCATTAGCCCTCTCCAAATGAGGAACTATTCCCCCCCATCTATTAAAATTTATTAAAATAAATGGAGAGGCACTGAAGAATGTTGATCATGTTCTCTACCTTGGAAGTTATCTTTCAGCTATGGCAGAAATTGATGTAGAAACCCAACATTGTCTGAGCTGTGCCAGTGAAGCCTTTGCTCATTTATGGCACAGGATTTATGAAGATCACAACATTCAAACAGACACCAAACTTCTTGGCTATCAAGCCATCATTCTCCCAACACTATTGTCCAGGTTCAGACCCATACAACCTACAGACATCACTTGAAAGTGCTTGAGAGGTATCAACAACATTGCCTCTACACGGTCTTGCACATCAAATGGGAAGACAGGCACATTAACATCAGTGTTCCGGAAGAGGCAAAGACCATGAGTATCAAAACAATGATCATCTATCAGCAACTTTGCTGGACTGGTCATATTGTTTGGATGCTAGACCATCACCTCTCAAAATGGGTCCTGTTTTCTCAGCTTACTGAAGGATACTATAACATGGGAGGACAATGGAAACATTATAAGTACTTGCTAAAGGATAACTTAAAGAAATACAACATTGACATTGACACTTGGGAGATACTCGCCCAGGATCACTCTAAACGGAGAGAAGGCCTATGCAATGACTCCCTGCATTTTGACAAGCTGAGGGGGAGAAAAAGCACAGGAGGAAGGGGAGACTGGCTTCTAGTCATGATCAACAGCCTTGTGCTGTACCTGGAAACATCTGTCCTCGCTGTAAAAGAACTTGTGGTTCAAGGATCAGCTTTATCAGTCGCTTTAGGGTCCACAACTCCCATGGAAGATGATCATACTTAGCAACGAGTGTTCACCATCATCACATTTTAAATAAAAACCACCTGAAGGATGATGGGAAACTGACTCATAAGATAAAACACTTCACTCTGGACATGTATGTATATTATGTCCAATACATTTCACATCATACATTAACAGGGCATGGAAGAAACCCCATGTATTAGAATTTACTCAAATTCAGTATGAATGTTCAATTAACACATCTTCTAAAGGTGAGTTATATGGTCACTAAAATTAAGAGATGCAAAATTAGAATTAGAGAGCTGTACATGACAAGAATACACATTTTAATACTCCATTTTTTCATGCATACATAATAACACTCAAAATACTGTTTTTTTGCTGGAGCTGCATGAATCACGCTAAACATCTGGCAACACAGAGCAAAAATAATCATGTTTTACAGCAAAAATATTAAGATAATATTCTTAATTTTTTTAATCCAAAATCATATATCTGGATAGTTCTTATTACAAGCTTCTCTTCTGATTGGACTGAAAAAAATGCACTTGAAGGCTTTTCTACATTTGAAATGCTGCAGTGCTTCATGTAGACACTACCTATACCGATGGGAGCATATGTAGTCGACATCCCCCAGAGGCGGTAGCTGGGTTGACAGAAGAATTCTTATGTCAGCATAGTGTTGTCCATACTATGGGGTTAGGTTGGCTTAACTACCTGCTGCTGAAGGGTATGGATTTTTCAAATCTCCCTCTGGAGCTAGGACTAATTTTAGTGTAGACCAGGCCTTAGGATTCCAACAGATCTGTTCAAAACACCACTCTTAGGACTGATCTACACTCAGAACCTACATCTACATATTTACATCTCTCAGGCATGTGAAAAAGCCAAACTCTTGAGAGCAGTATTCCCTCTAAGCTGGGTGGCAGCACAGCTTCACAGGTGATGAACCAGTCTCGCCCTGTTGGTTTCCTCTGTGCACTGAGCCCTGAGCCTCTGATTAGGTGGGACTGATTAATCACCTGTGAAGCTGTGCTGCCACACAGCTTAGAGGAACACTGTTTGAGAGATGTAGCAATGTTAACCTAACCCCCCATCTAGACACTGCGAGGATGACAAAAGAATTCTTCCCTTAACCCAGCTACTGCGTCTTGGGCAGGTGAATTAACTACAGCGATGGGATAGCCCTTCCCATCGCTGTAGTGAGTGGCTACACTGAAGCACCCCAACGGTGCAGGTTCGACACCCCAGTTGTCGCATTATATGTGTAGACATATACTTACCCTTGAATTTCTCTGTTGGTTTCTGAAAGGAAATTAAAATCCAGAAGTTGTTCTGATCATGTTCCCAAAAGGGTTCAGCCAATCAGACATAAAGTCTAAGGGCTCAATCCTGTTTTCATTCAGTCATCTAACTTTCATCATGTATGTAATTCAATGCAGGATCAGATCCTTTATTGATTATTTAGACTGACTTATAAGACATTGCTTGCATATAGGCATTCATGCTTATATAGAACTTTTCTTCAGGTTCTTAAGACCTGAAGAAAAGCTCAGAGAAAACTCAAAAGCTACAGAAGTTGTATCCAATAAAATATATTAACTCAACTTGCCCACTTTGTCTCTGTAATACTTTGCTCTCCGCAGCCACACAATTTAAATAAAACATATAATGGTGTTGCTGTTACTGGCAGATATACAATTCACGTGGGGTGGAATTTTCAAAAGTGCTTATTTGTGGCCATTGGAGTCCAGAGAAAAAATATCATTGAGTACAGCAGGAGCAGCATTAGGACAATGGTAAGTGCTTTTGAATATTCTACCCTTTTTATTTATCTTCAAGTAAATTTTATTGCACTCAATAAAACATAACAGTTGTGATTTCTTTCTTCAAGAAGCTAAAAACAATGAAAAGGACATTCACGAACACCAGGAGAAGCCTACCACACATATCCCACTACCTCAAGGACAATCAGGGGTAGGGTGGGAGGAAGGGGACCTGGCTGACCCAAAAATATTAGAGACTAGCTCTGTCAGCATTAAAGGAATCAAATTTCCCAGTTAAAGAGCTCTCCATTGGGGACAACCCATCATTATTCCTAAATGTATAAGCCGATGGACTATTATTGTGCTTTCCCAAAATGACCTCAAGTACTGATTAGGAAATTGGGTTAGATCTGGCTGCTTGAGACACCACCTTATTGGGATTTATAGATCAAAGTCAATACTCTGAATTGCTCTCTGAAGTAGATAGGAAGCTAGAGGAGAACTCAGACACTGTATTCATTTTGGGTAATAATACATAACAGGCAACTGCATCCTGCTCTAACTATAAATGTTAAGTGGTCTACATGTAGTCTCATACACAGCATGTGTAATAATTTGATCTAGATGTCACAAAGGCTTGGTTTGCTATGATACTCTCTAGATTAGAAAGAAAGGGTGAAAAGGTCTTGCTAACTGACTATCAAAATGGTACTCTTGGTCACAAATGGCAACTAGGATTAGAGAAATTCCAAAGAGCACTGAAAATTGTGAAACTATAGGATGGAATAACCTCCTTCTTCTTCAACAACTAGGGATAGAAACCATCCTTCTTGTATCATAGAGGTCCCTGCCCCAATCCATCCACTCCACCACTGTCTATTCTGGACTGACGTTTGTCAGTTGCGGCCCCAGCCATTGGCCACCACTTAGAAAACACACATTAGAACACCCATCTTGCTAGAATGAAACACAGAGCTGTGTCTCATTTATATTATGATAATCCCACATTATATTGGCTTAATATGGATTAACTCCCAATCCTCCTAAAATTAATCAAAATCCCACTGAGGTCATAGGCAACAGGACCATGCCCTATCTCCCTTATAGCAAAATCACATACACATGAAACATAAAAGGTAACAATATAGTGCTCATACATAAGGTTGAGCCATCAAAAGGAAATGGATTTGTGTGTCTGGCCACAGTATGGGTGTGTCTAGACTACAGGGTTTTGTTGACAAAAGTGGACTTTTGTCGACAAAACTATATCTGCGTCTACACTACCACCGAGTTCTGTCGACATAACGTCAACAGAACTCGGTAGTTTTGTCGACTGCAGTAAACCTCATTCTATGAGGAATAACGCCTTTTGTTGACAGAGTTCTGTCGACAGAAGGCGTTATTGCATCAATACTGTCCTTTGTGTCTACACTCTCATGTGGACAAAGCAGTTTACTTTGTCAACAGAACTGGATGTAGTCTAGACGCTCTTTGTTGACAGAAGCTTTGTCGACAGTATCTGTCGAGAAAGCCTTTGTTGACAAAAGCCTGTAGTTTAGACGTATCTATGAGTGCTATGAAAATTTTTATCTCTAGCTCCTCCCAAGGAAATCCCTATCCTTTGTACTAATGCAGGAGGAGAAGGGGAAAAAGGGGAATTAAAACAGTGCTACATGTCTGTTTTTCTAATGTTGCATGTGATTATGTAATTCATTTTCAACGACTGTTTCAATCAATCCTGATCAAATTAAGAGCTGAAAAAATCAAAATACCAGGGAAAATACAATAGAAATGATTTGGCTCCTGAGGAGCCAATCAAACAAAACAGGATTTAGTTAACCAGGAATTAGATTAAGTAGAAGTCACCTTATAAAATAAGACACATTTCTGTGCTTCTGGGAATTTTTTGGATCTGTAATGTCAAAATTTTCCCTCTCTGTAATAGAATACATTAGCCATTTTAAATTAAATTGTTTTTTGTTACACAAGAATTCTTCACACATTACAAGGAAAGCCTTCCTACTGGAGTATTATTTTTTATAATTTGTATTGTGGCGGCACCATGGAGCACAGGGAATCTACGTCCCATTTTGCTAAACTATGTAAAAACACACAACAAAAAGACTGTGTCTAACTCAAAGAGTTTACAACCTCTGTATAAGGCAAGAGACAAGGGAGTACATGGTAACAGAAATGAGTGTAGAAGAAAATATTTGGTGATGCATTAACAGGAGTGTTGTAAAGCAAGACACGAGAAGTAATTCTTCTGTTTTACTCTGAGCTCATTAGGCTTCAACTGGAATACTGTGTCCAGTTCTGTGCACCACATGTCAGGAAAGATGTGGACAAACTGAAGAATGTCCAGAGAAGAGCAACAAAATTACTCAAGGTCTAGAAAACATTACTTTTGAGGGAAAAATTAGATCTGTTTAGTCTGAAAAAGAGAAGATTTGAGAGGAGCCAAGATAGTAGTAGGGATGTAAGCGACTAGTTGATAAGCAAAACCTTATCTGATAGTTGACTAGTCCATTGACTACTAGCTTCCCCTCCCCTTGCTACCTCTCTTAATCCATTTAAAAGATTAGTGCACAATGGTGGGGACTGTCCCTGTGCTGGGAATCAGCTGTCCCAGCTCCTGCTGGGTCCCTCCTGCTGCACTTTAACCTTTAAACTTCTGATGATAGGACAAGAAGCAATTGGGTAAAATTGCAGCATGGAAGGATTAGGCTGGACATTAGGAAAAACTTCCTTTCGGGAGGTCAAGCTTTGGAATAAATCTCCATCATTGGAGATAGTTAAGAACAGGTTAGATAAACATCTGCCAGGGATGATCTAGACCAGTGGTCCCCAACCTTTTTGTGGCCAATAGCACATTCATGTTTTCAGAAGACTGTGGCGGGCGCCAACAAAGAAAGGCATCAAATGTGAAATTGAAGGCTATTTTCATATTAAATGTGAATTGGGTAAATTTGATAGAAACTTAATTTAATTGGATAATTTTTATTTTAATTATATTGTAATTCATTTTTAAACAAAATTCTGCATTAATAAAAAGGGGGGAATGTCCAAATGTTGCTGTTGCTGCCTCACAGCCAGACCCGACCAACGTGGGGTTTGCTCCGGCTACTGAAGCGCCTGCGCGGGCTGCCTGCTGCAGTGGGGGCTGGGCTCAAGCCTCCACAGCACTGCGTCGGGCTCCCTCGTGGGCCCCAGGCTGCTGGCCCTGTTCTAAGCAGGGGTGAATGTGAGTAGTTTTAAAACGCTGGCGCGGGTGCACATAAATGCCCCCGCGGGCGTCATGGCACCCGCGGGCACGGTGTTGGGGACCACGGATCTAGATGATGCTTGGTCCTGCCATGAGTGCAGGGGACTGGACTGATGACCTCTCAGTGCTAGGTCCCTTCTAGTTCTAGTACTTGATGAGTCTACTACTCTAGTAATTCTAGTGTTCTATGACAATTGCAGGACTGGCACAGAAATCTTACATTACAACACAGAATCTTATTTACTGCTGTGATACAAGCAGCAGGTTTGAATGGAGAGACCACAAAGATACTACTCTCCAACACAAAGCAATTATGAGAGACCCGAGTCCACCAAAAATGCAGCTGCCAACAAGCTTCATAACTATGAAATCAAAGTACAAATATCACACAAATACTGGCTTTCATTTTTAATCCCTGACCTAGGTCTCTATTCCAGAGACCACTGAGATTCCCCACAGAGATAAAGGAGTGCCACCTGACACAACTTTGACAGCTCGTCCACAAGAAGGCAGCGTAGACAGGCAACATGAATTTCTTGCACAAGAAACCCCTATGGCTAAAATGGCCTTCAGAGCTTTCTTGCGCAAAAGCCCATGGCAGTGTGGACACGCTCTTGTAGAAGACCTTTTGCACAAGAGCTCTTGCGCAAAACAGTTCTTGCGCAAGAAGCCTGCAATGTAGACATAGCCTGAGAGTATCCCACACAGAATATACTTGCCATATACCAAGGAGCATTCCATAGAATATTTCAGTAAAACAGACAGTCACTGGCAGCTCTTATTGATGGGGCAGTATGGGAAAAACTTCCACTGCCACAACCATGCTGTACATATTCAGCAAACGAAAGAAAACGAAGTTCCTCAGTCCTTAGCACTATCAGTCTTGTGTCTTTATGAGCACCAAATTTACTGAAAAAGTTGAAATCCTGAAAGATCTGTCAAACAACCTTGTGCATATGTGAGCATGACTTCCTCTCCCTTCAAAGAGGCAGGTTACAAATGAAACAGCTGCACACGGACTGCTCTGGATTCTAATAACAGACAAGACTAGATGAATTAACTTGGTGTCATCAGAAGCCCTTGGGGTTCAGGCACATGTGTGCGAGCGTGCCTGTGTATTGTACCCGCGTAGCTCACAGTTAGTCTTCAGTGCGTTTTAGATGCTAATTAATAAGGACAGGTGATCCTCTTGGGGTTTAAGGTTTTGCAAACTTCTCTATTTATTGAGCTTGCAACACTAATTCATGATTGCAAATGTCTTTTTTTTCCTCCTGTAATTTAAGGCTATTTTGCTTTTTGTTCCTTTCCTCCCCCACAGTGTGAATATATTTTTAAACATCAGATTTTTCTAGCCACAGACACATTAGTATTTGGAATAAGAACCTCTTTCCACAAAAAAAGCATCCTGTGAGTATGCAAAATATATTTTTAATTCTTTTCCTTCTGCTCCTTTCTTCACAGTCTCCCTGTATTTGTTTTCTTCCTGATAAAGTGGAACTCGATTTTTTTAATTTTATTTTTACAAGTTTTTGTTCCTCCCTATGCCCTTTTAACTACACTTTTTCTTATGTGGAATGAAAACCCAATTACATTCATGTTAGAATTGCTCTTTCATATCTCCAGTGTGCAAGCGGACTCTAAGTTAGGAAAATAAATTCACTCAGCCCTACAGATTAAACAGAGACTTTGTATAAGTTCTTTGAAGAGAGCTAAGATGTCAAGGACTCAACAAACTGTCACAAAAATATGATGAGCAGGCAATTTGTATTCAAACAGACTCTCCAAATGTTTGCCAGATTAAATAGAAATGCTAACAGATGAGAATACAAATACTAATCTATCCCAAATATCTGGTTATATTTTTTACTACAGTGCTGCTTAAGGTCACCAATCAAGGATCAGGGTTATATTCTTGCGTATAATTTATATATTAATTACATTTTTGAAAGGCTTGGAATTCTTTTGATTGAAGATGGAAAGTTAACTGTAATTATTTTAAATGTGCTTTATCTGCTATGGAACTAGTGCTCAGGAACTCTCACATCTGTTTTTAATTTCTTTCCATTTTATGAATGAATCTGTGTTCATACATTAGTAACCAAATTTCATTTGTGCAAGGCTCAATAGGAGAGAGAAATATGTCCCCCTTGACTTCAAATAGCTTTCTAATACATAAATTCAGATACCTGGCACCTTTCTAAAGCTGGCCATGAGTTCTGATCCCACTGGGAAGCTTGAAATCTTCCCTTCTCAGTGGAATAAAGCTGCAATTTCTGGCTTTGCAGAACAGAAATACATAAGGTTTTAAAGCTGTAACATTTCAATGTCTTGAAAATCCAGCCCAAACCCAACACTGAATTTTGCCTCCACCTGAAAAGCCAGGTGCTTTAGTTAGCGTTACTAAATCATAATATTACTGTACAATATCAGTGGGAGAAAAAGGCCTAACTAGTACATTAAAAAACCTGTAAACATCTTTTCTATATCTAAAAATACCATGAATTTTAGGGCCTTTCTAAATTGACAAGCAAGTGTTGTGCAGCCCATAATCAGAAACTAGAAATACTCCCTTTCTAAAGGCATGAAACTTCCTCTCTAGCTGTGCAAAGTTACAAGATATCTGTCCTGAAAGCTGTCACTGATGCAGGACTGTTTATTGCCTATCACGGGACTCAGGGAAATGTTGTTTTGGGAAATTTCCACATTTAGAGAGAAAGAGGAATAGTTGTTTTGGCAGGTTGATATTTTTAAAACAAGGGAGCTGTTTGAAGCTGCTCAGAGATTTGGATTGTTAGAATAAATTCCAGGGAGATGATTAGTGGGCAGAGGGCAGGTGAGGCAGACAAAGAAGCATGATAAATGCAAGTCACCACATGACACCTATGGCTGCATTACCTGCCTTCTGTCCACTTGGACTTTTTTTTGTGTTCTGACACATTCAAGCATTTTCAAATAGCAGACTAACAAACAAAAACTCTCAACAACTAACAAAATCAGAGCAATGTGTAGATACATGTTTGTGTATGTTTCTCTATGTTAGAAGGAAGAGCGTGAAAATGAATGGAAAGAAAGAAAATAAGACACTGGAAAGAGAATTTGAAAAAAAGCCTCATAAAGAAAAGTACTAAAGAGGAAAGGACGACACAGGAAAGGAAGAAAAAATTGTCTTAGAAAACAAGCTGAGCTAACATTCTGTATATAACATGGGTGGGAACTTTGGAAAGCATGTTTTTAATGCTATTTTCATTTAAATCAATGGGAATTTTAACACTGATTTCAGTTGAAGAATTAAGCCAAAACTGAATACTTCTAAAAATCCTATCCTAAAGTCAAAGGTCATACAGCAAAACTAAAATAAGAGAGGGAAAAAAATCCTCCAGGTTATAATACAGAAGGAAAGATAAAATAGATTGAGTAACAAGAGGGAAGACCAAAACCAAGGCAGATGTAATACTCTAAATTAATCCGTTAATTTTTGTGCCAAAAGAAAATCAACACAGTGTTTGATTTGATATTTTTAAACACAACACAGGCACACTCTTGGACACACTTACTTTCATTGATTTGTAAAATACAATGATGAGGGTGCTCCCTAACAGAATAACAGGAAATACATAAGCACATTTGAAAGTTGGGAGGAGTTCCTATTTAATCTTCATCCACTCTTAACCTTTTTATCCTCATAGGTAACTCAGTGCATAAGCACGGTTCACAAAAACTGACCATGGAAACAATAAAAAAAAGTTCTTGCAGGGTCACTGTCAATAAAAAATTGCTATTGGGTAACAATAGTGCCTTCATTTGGCATTCTGCTCAGCTTCAGGCAATACAGGCAGTCCCCGGGTTACGTACAAGATAGGGACTGTAGGTTTGTTCTTAAGTTGAATCTGTATGTAAGTGTAAGCAGGGGCTGAACTGCTGCTTGCTGTCAGCCAGCTGAAAGGAGGGGTGGGTGTGCCCACTACAGTTGTTTAGCTCTACAAGGTTGTTAACTGTTAACTGTTGACATGTAAATACTGCTCAGGAGAGAATCCAAGGTGTGGCTATGTAAATCCCATTCAGCCAGGGCTGATGGAGGGTCAGTGTTGGAATGGAATGTGGAGAATTGTATATAATTTGGGACTGTTGTGGGGGTCACTAATCATGCTACCCCTAAATGTGGGAACTGTCAAACATGCCACCAGTGCTTGCAGGAGAGACACCACCATCATGGTAAGAGGTCTCGGAAGAACAAGCCTCCCCCCTTCCAGAGTTGAGTGAACAGAGCTGGGGGAAAGGGTTAAAGGACTTGAGTCAGCCTGCTTCACACCTACCAGGTGTGAGCTATAAGACTGGCCCAGCCTGCACCTTTCCCCCTTTGTTTTAAGGACAGACCTAAAGCAGACTCCCTGAGGAGTCTTTTTGTTTGCTAGTCCAGTGAAAGCTGGATTCATTTGAGAGCTGAAATCACTGGTTTGGCTGAGAGTTGAAATCACTAAGCTGAAAGCCAGACCTACTGCAGCCAGTAGAGTGGCAGCAGGCAAGGAGCGGCGACTAGCGGCATGGCGTGGAGCGGCGGCAGGTGAGGAGCGGCCATCAGCGGCGTGGCGTGGAGCGGCGGCAGGCGAGGAGGGCCATTAGCAGCGTGGCGTGGAGCGGCGGCAGGCGAGGAGCGGCCATTAGCGGCGTGGCATGGAGCGGTGGCAGGTGAGGAGCGGCGACCAGTGGCGTGGCGTGGAGCGGCAGCAGGCGAGAAGCGGCGACAGGTGCCCAGCGGAGCGTCCAGAGGTGTGGGACGAGACAGCTGGTGAAGCGTAGCGGAGTTTCGTATAAGGTGCCCCCTACCTATCTCCCCACCCCCATTTCTACCCAGGTTGGGAGGTGAAACCCTGTGGGTGAACTTTGGGACTCTGGGTGGCACAGAGACTTGTGGGGACAGAGACTTTTGGGGAGTCGGTGGACTTCGAGTGAATCTTGGCCGGGGTGGGGGCTCATGTTTGGGTTATGAACTCTGTTTGTGGTGTTTTCCCCCAAGCTAATGCCGTATCAATTCTTCCTCTGTTTCATTAAATGTTCTTTTCCTACACTCAGACTCAGTGCTTGCGAGTGGGGAAGCATTGCCTCTCAGAGGCGCCCAGGGGTGCGTGAATTTCCCAGATCACTGGGTGGGGGCTCGAGCCGGTTCTTTGTGAGATTGACCCCAAGATATTGAACCCAGCCCTGGTTCCTGCCAGGCCTATCCGGCAGAAGGGCTACATTTTGGGGGCTCGTCCGGGATTTACTGGGTCAGTACCCCTCGCAAGCACATGTTGAGTGAGTTGCTGTTGTGGGAAATAATTGTGATTTGTATTTGAGGGCATTACTGTTTGTATCATGGCTTGTCTGTCAGGTTTGTTGGGCCCTGGCCCAGAAGCCTCTAGCTCAGAGGCAGCAACCTCAGCAGATGATTGGGCAAAAGCCCTGGGGCAAATCTTGGAGAAATGTGTGCTATCCCATGCTATGGCAAGTTCCTATTGTAAGTTAAGATTATTCCCTGGGGAAGAGGAGTTTGAACCCTGGCTGGAACACACCACTGAAATGCTAGAGCATTGGGCTGTGCCAGACAGAGAAAAACGAAGATGTTTAGTAGACAGTCTCCGGGGCCCAGCTTTAGATGTGATTCGCACCTTGAAGCTCACTAACCCTGAGGTCAGTGTAAAGGACTGCCTAGAGGCCCTCACACACACCTTTGGGAGCATGGAGGGTCCTGAAGACAGTTTTTGTAACTTTCTCAATGCTAAGCAGCACCGAGGAGAGAAGCTCTCAGCCTATGTACAGAGGTTGGAGAAGTTGCTGCAGAGAGCTGTCATTAGGGGAGCCGTGACTGCTGAGCAGATGGACCAGACCAGATTGGCTCAAATTGTAAGAGGAACTCCATATTACAGCCCGATTCTACTACACCTCCGGCTAAGAGAACGACTGGAACACCCCCCTGCGTACTCCCAACTGATAAAGGAGGTCAGAGAGGAGGAAGAAAGGCAGGCTACCAGTGGGCTTTGGGAGGCCCAGAGGCCTAAGCCAACCAGCGCTGCACCCCGACAAACAGCCGGTGTGCTCATGGTGAACACCAGAGGAGACATTGCCCAGCAAGTTCAGGTCCTGACAGAACGGATTGCTGAGTTGCAGAGAGCCATTGACCAAGCGCGGATTTGCAGGGATGAGGAACCTCAGGCTGTGTTGATGGATAAGTCAGCGCCTGGAGCTGCCATCCCACCCAGCCAAAAGAGGAGAGGTTCATTCTTCTGCTACCGGTGTGGTCAAGATGGGCACAGGGCTGCACATTGCCCAAATGAGGAAAACCCCAGTTTAGTTTATGGAAAGCTGAGAATCAGTCATGAGACGGTCGGGGGACAGGGACCACCCAGGCCCCCAGGATTTGACGGATTCCCCAGAAAAGACCACTCAGCTAGGATCCCTTCAGGACTGATAGGGCCTCGAGCAGAGGTCACTGTAAGGATTGAAGGGGTGGAGTGCAAAGCAGTGCTTGATACCGGATCTCAGGTGACAATTATATTCCAGTCATTCTACCAACAGGTGCTCAGGCACCTGCCTATCCAGCCATTGACTGGCCTTGGCCTGTGTGGTCTCAGCATGAACGAATATCCCTACAAAGGGTATGTCATAGTGCATTTGGAATTCCCTGAGGAGGTGGCAGGGGTAAGAGAAGAGGTGGACACAGTAGCCTTGATATGCCCTGACCCTAAAGGGGTCCCTGATGTGTCAGTACTGATAGGGACCAACTCCAGTCTCTTCAAGGTGCTCGCAGAATACTGCAGACGACGGGCTGGGGACCAATATCTGGATACCCTGATGATCCATACCCTTTGTGCTGAAGCCTATAGGAAGATTGAAGATGCTAAACAGGAGATGTCTGAGCTACCAATGGGTACTCTAAGGTATGCAGGCGCAAACCCTTTAGTAGTGCCTGCAAGGACAGAGCAGGAAGTGCTCGTCATGAGCACCTGGCTGAAAGGCAATAAACGAGTGTTCGCCATGGTAGAACAACCAACTGAGGGAGAGCTTCCTGATGGGGTCCTGGTCCCCTGTGGAGTTATAACTTTACCAGCAGCATCCCAGGACACAGTCACAGTACTGATTGCGAATGAAACAAGTCGTGATATTATTGTGAATCAAGGGCAAAAGATAGCAGATCTTTTCGAGACTGAATCGATTGTGAGTCCCCAGTGTGAACCGCACGTTCAGACTATAGATCCATCAAGGTTTGACTTTGGAGATTCACCCTTGGACGAAGAGTGGAAGGATCGCCTGAGGAAGAAGCTCTCTGAAAGACCCAAGGTATTCTCACTGCATGAGTGGGATGTGGGGTGTGCCAAAGGGGTTGAGCATAACATCAGACTACATGATCCCCGACCTTTCAGGGAGAGATCTAGAAAAATTGCACTTTCAGAGATGGATGATGTGCGACATCACCTTCAGGAACTGGCTGCAACTGGCATCATTTCCGAGTCCCACAGCCCCTATGCTTCACCCATTGTGGTAGTCCGAAAAAAGAATGGGAAAATTCGGATGTGTATTGACTACCGCACCCTGAACCGCCGTACTGTGGTTGACCAGTACACAATGCCCCGAGTAGAAGATGCATTAGATTGTTTATTGGGAAGCCAGTGGTTCTCAGTATTGGATCTTCGAAGTGGATACTACCAGATCCCCTTGGGAGCAGAGGACAAGGAGAAGACCGCCTTCATCTGCCCATTGGGGTTTTATCAGTTTGAACGCATGCCTCAAGGGATCTCTGGGGCCCCCGCCACATTCCAGCGCCTCATGGAGAAAGTTGTAGGGGATATGAACTTACTGCAAGTCTTGGTCTATTTGGATGATCTGATTGTATTTGGAAGGACCTTGGAAGAGCATGAAGAGAGACTTCTTAAAGTACTTGACAGGTTGGAGGCCCATGGGCTGAAACTTTCCATTGATAAGTGTCAATTCTGCCGAACATCAGTGAAGTATGTTGGTCATATTGTGTCCCAAGAAGGTGTGAGTACCGATCCGGATAAAGTAGAAGCACTCACTACCTGGCCGCGCCCCAGAAACTACAGAGAGCTTAAGACTTTCCTTGGATTTAGTGGCTACTATCGGAGGTTTGTGAAGAATTATGCCACCATTGTAAAGCCTCTGAATGATCTTACCAGGGGATACCCGGCCATCAAGAGGAAAGCTAAGACCAAGAATAAGGGGAGATCCCCCCGACCTCCCGATCCAAGACAATATGGCCCCCTAGAGCCTTTTGGACCACGATGGGAGGAGGGATGTGAAAGGGCTTTCCGAGAGATCATTAGCTGTCTAACTCATGCTCCAGTCTTAGTTTTTGCTGACCCAAACAAGCCATTCCTCCTACATACAGACGCCAGTTTGGATGGTTTGGGAGCAGTCTTGTACCAAGATGTGAACGGCAACCGTAAACCTGTGGCCTTTGCCAGCCGAGGGCTGTCTGACAGTGAAAGTCGTTACCCCATCCACAAGTTGGAGTTCCTGGCCTTGAAGTGGGCCATCACTGAGAAATTTCGGGACTATTTGTACGGTGCTAATTTCCAGGTATGGACAGACAACAACCCACTGACTTATGTACTGACAAGTGCTAAGCTGGATGCTACTGGACAACGATGGGTGGCCGCCCTGGCCAGCTATGAGTTCAGCATACAGTACCGATCAGGGAGAAACAATGTAGATGCAGATGCGTTGTCTCGGCGTCCACAGCCAACAGAAATTGGTGAGATTCCTGTAGACGGAGTGAGAGCTATCTGCAACGGTAGTTATCAGAAATCCAAGGCACATGAGAGTCCTCATGGGTGTGTTGCAGAAACACTGGGCCTACCCCCTGAGAGTGTACCCTCTGTCTCCGTGAACTACATTATGTTGGACCAGTCCCCCTTGCCCAGGCTCAATGCTTCTGACTGGCAGAGAGCACAGCTGCAAGATGTCGACATCCGTAACACACTACTTGCAAAAAGAGAAGGGAAAAGCCCTAGTGCAGTTGCCACATCCACCCCTGAGGGTAAGCTACTGTTGCGGGAGTGGTGCAAACTGGAACTAATACAGGGGGTGCTGCACCGGATCACCGTAGATCCTTTGCAAAATCGACGAACGCAACTAGTGCTACCAAAAGAGTACAGAGCCTTGGCCATGAGAGCCCTGCATGATGATTTTGGGCATTTGGGAATGGAGAAAACCCTGGAACTTATCCGTAGTAGGTTTTACTGGCCCCGAATGGCTGAAGATGTACGGAAAAAATGTGAGACCTGCGCCCGATGTGTTCATAGGAAAACTCTGCCTACCAGAGCTGCTTATCTGGAGAATATCACCACCAGCAGGCCTTTGGAGCTGGTGTGTATCGATTTCTTGTCTTTAGAAGTGGACAGGAAAAATATGGGGAACATTTTAGTAGTGACTGACCATTATACCCGATATGCACAGGCATATCCCACACGTGACCAGCGAGCCACTACTGTGGCACGAGTTTTGTGGGAAAGATATTTTTCAGTGTATGGTCTCCCAACTCGGATACATTCTGACCAGGGGAGGGACTTTGAGAGTCACCTCTTGAAGGAGGTGCTACGATTGTCCGGAGTTAAGAAGTCCAGAACAACACCTTACCACCCCCAAGGTGACCCTCAGCCTGAGCGGTTCAATCGGACTCTACTAAATATGCTGGGGACTTTACGCCCAGACCAGAAAGCATCCTGGAGCCAGCATGTCGCATTTTTGGTGCATGCCTACAATGCTACAAGAAATGATGCTATAGGGGTCACCCCATTCTTCATGATGTTTGGACGAGAGCCGATGCTGCCTATAGACATATGCTTTGGAGTATCAGGAGATGGCGAGAGTTATGAGACACACTTGCAATATGTCTCCCGATTACGAGAAAAACTGCAGAATGCCTATCGCTTGGCTACTGCAGCTGCCCGGAAAAATGCAGACCGTAATAAACACCGATATGATGCGCGAGTGCGCCCACAAGAGCTCCAACCTGGGGACAGAGTTCTGCTACGAAATATGGGTATTGCTGGCAAACACAAGATTGCCGACAGATGGAAGGCAATGCCTTACCGGGTGGTGGAAAAACTTAGAGATCTACCGGTCTACAAGATTAAACCAGAAAGTGGGCCAGGGCAAGTAAAAACAGTACATCGGAACCTTCTGCTGCCTGTGGGAGAATTGGTAGGCGCTCCTTACGAAATGGACCATGACATGGGGCCTCAGCGAAAAAGAAGTGTCCGGCCAAGTCAACCACCCATCATGTGTGGTGAGTCCAGTGAAGCTAATCTGCCTCTATCCAGCACCTTTGAGAGTGAATCTGAAGAGGAAGATGATCCCATTGAGTATACTGGGATGCAGACCAGATTCCGGACTCCATCAATGAGACATGGAGAGAGCTCCACTTCTTTGGCTCTGAATCCTATGGCTGAGGCATTTAGGCCTGTGGAAGGAGGTTCGGTGTACTCACCTAGACAAACCTCGGAGGATGAGTTTGTCCCATCTACATCTTCAGAACTTCTGGGAGAGGAACAGGCTTGTGATGACACACCTGTGTCAGTGGACAGAGAGTATGTTCCAGGGGAAGGTGTCCCCAGTGCCCTGGACATCCCAGCATCTCAACAAGAGGTGCAACGGCATGTATCTGAAGAGAGGGTACCTACACATAACCCCTTGTCAGCCCTACCCCCAGAAGAAGTCCCCACAGTTCCTGCTGTGCCTGTGCTCGATAGGCGTGACAGGGTTATAAAACCAGTGAACAGGCTAACTTACAATGCACCAGGAGTGGTTAGTGAGGATGTGATACACCTGGCACACAGGCTGGTAGAGGCCATAGTGGGGTTCCTTAGACCCTTTGAAGAGAACTCACGTTGCTGGTATAATCAGGAACATATTTTGCCGGGACGGCAAATTTTTGACTGGGGGGAGGATGTAAGCAGGGGCTGAACTGCTGCTTGCTGTCAGCCAGCTGAAAGGAGGGGTGGGTGTGCCCACTACAGTTGTTTAGCTCTACAAGGTTGTTAACTGTTAACTGTTGACATGTAAATACTGCTCAGGAGAGAATCCAAGGTGTGGCTATGTAAATCCCATTCAGCCAGGGCTGATGGAGGGTCAGTGTTGGAATGGAATGTGGAGAATTGTATATAATTTGGGACTGTTGTGGGGGTCACTAATCATGCTACCCCTAAATGTGGGAACTGTCAAACATGCCACCAGTGCTTGCAGGAGAGACACCACCATCATGGTAAGAGGTCTCGGAAGAACAAGCCTCCCCCCTTCCAGAGTTGAGTGAACAGAGCTGGGGGAAAGGGTTAAAGGACTTGAGTCAGCCTGCTTCACACCTACCAGGTGTGAGCTATAAGACTGGCCCAGCCTGCACCTTTCCCCCTTTGTTTTAAGGACAGACCTAAAGCAGACTCCCTGAGGAGTCTTTTTGTTTGCTAGTCCAGTGAAAGCTGGATTCATTTGAGAGCTGAAATCACTGGTTTGGCTGAGAGTTGAAATCACTAAGCTGAAAGCCAGACCTACTGCAGCCAGTAGAGTGGCAGCAGGCAAGGAGCGGCGACTAGCGGCATGGCGTGGAGCGGCGGCAGGTGAGGAGCGGCCATCAGCGGCGTGGCGTGGAGCGGCGGCAGGCGAGGAGGGCCATTAGCAGCGTGGCGTGGAGCGGCGGCAGGCGAGGAGCGGCCATTAGCGGCGTGGCATGGAGCGGTGGCAGGTGAGGAGCGGCGACCAGTGGCGTGGCGTGGAGCGGCAGCAGGCGAGAAGCGGCGACAGGTGCCCAGCGGAGCGTCCAGAGGTGTGGGACGAGACAGCTGGTGAAGCGTAGCGGAGTTTCGTATAAGGTGCCCCCTACCTATCTCCCCACCCCCATTTCTACCCAGGTTGGGAGGTGAAACCCTGTGGGTGAACTTTGGGACTCTGGGTGGCACAGAGACTTGTGGGGACAGAGACTTTTGGGGAGTCGGTGGACTTCGAGTGAATCTTGGCCGGGGTGGGGGCTCATGTTTGGGTTATGAACTCTGTTTGTGGTGTTTTCCCCCAAGCTAATGCCGTATCAATTCTTCCTCTGTTTCATTAAATGTTCTTTTCCTACACTCAGACTCAGTGCTTGCGAGTGGGGAAGCATTGCCTCTCAGAGGCGCCCAGGGGTGCGTGAATTTCCCAGATCACTGGGTGGGGGCTCGAGCCGGTTCTTTGTGAGATTGACCCCAAGATATTGAACCCAGCCCTGGTTCCTGCCAGGCCTATCCGGCAGAAGGGCTACATAAGTCAGAACTGGCGTCCAGATTCAGCCACTGCTGAAACTGACCGCCAGTTCTGACTTACATACAGATTCAACTTAAGAACCCCAAGCTTCCCCAAGTCAGCTGCTGCTGAACAAACTGATCAGCAGCTGATTCCAGGAAGCCCGGGGCAGAGCAACTCTGCCTCGGGCTTCCTGTAGTCAGCGCTGGTCAGTTTCAGCAGTGGCTGACTTGGGGACGCCTGGGGCAGAGCAGCTGGGGTGCTGCTGGGTTGCTCCAGTAGCACCGCTCCTCGGCGCTACTGAACCAACCCAGCAGCACCCCAGCTGCTCTGCCCCAGGCGTCCTGATTCAGTCACTGCTAAAACTGACCAGCAGCGGCTGAATCAGGACTTGGGGCAGAGCAGCTGGGTTGCTGCCGGGTTGGTCCAGTAGTGCCCAGAGGGCGCTGCAGGACCAATCGGCAGCGCCCCAGCTGCTCTGCTCCAGGGTCCAAAACAAAAGCCTGGTCTGCTGGGGGGGGGGCACACTAGACGCGCCCCCCCCCCCCCAGCAGACCAGGGATACGGGAGCAGAGCCGCAGCGGCTGCGGCTTCAGTCCCGGTGCCTGTGGTCTGCTGGGGACGGTCCCCAGCAGACCACAGGCACCGCGACTGAAGCGGCAGCAGCGGGCGGGTTCCCCCGCTTCTGAGGCTTTGCCAAAGCAAAGTCTCAGAAGCGCGGGAAACTGCCGCTGCTGCTCCTTCAGTCCCCATGCCTGTGGTCTGCTGGGGACCGTCCCCAGCAGACCACAGGCACCGCGACTGAAGCGGCAGCAGCGGCGGGTTCCCGCGCTTCTGAGGCTTTGCTCTGGCAAAGCCTCAGAAGCGCGGGAACCCGCCCGGTGCCCCTGGTCTGCTGGAGACGGTCTCCAGTAGACCAGGGGCACCGGAGCAGCTTACGAACGGGGCTTTCTTGCCCCGGAGCTTGCAGGTAGCAATTCGCTACCTCGACCTCCAGGGCAAGAAAGCCCCGTTCGTAAGTGCGGATCCGACGTAAGTCGGGTACTGCCTGTATACCTGGATCTCAGGACTATTCTTTAGCCTTGGGCAATCATTTATTGCTTTCATCCTCAGTGTCATCCATTATGCTAATAATATTTCATAAAATTTGTGTTCTCCTTCTCTCTCACCCAAACACACATAAAATCCATTTTTAGTTTTTAACTGCCCCATAAACAAATAAATAAACCTTCTCCCTAAGGCTGTGTAAAATTCAACCTTATGACTAGTTCTGAAGACAAAACATACCATCTGCATTATTAGCAAAAACAAATAAGACTTACTATATTAATATGCTGCAACAAGGCTATTACTTAGTGTACGAGGACCGTTATTAAGCACAAGTTTCCATGACAGAGTCAGATCATGTTGTCTAGACACAATTTAGTTTGCATTACATTAAATCCATATCCACTATCACAAGAGGTTTAACTTTAATAAAAGGAAAATGTAGCCAAGTTAGTTAGATCGACAGCCTTATTTTGAGACAGAGAGACAGAACAAGAGACAGTCAGCTGTTGTAAAAACATTCCTGGGGGAGCAATATAATCCAGTAGGATTTTTCTAAAATGCTCTTGCCCTGGTACTTGACATCAACACACATTTAATTTTGGTGAGACAAAAACAGGTGACCTTAACGGGCCTCAATTCAGGAGCCTTGACTATCGCCGTGGACCTCAAATTGATATTGTGACTGGTTTATTTCATACTTCATGGAGAGTCTCTGAACCTGTAAATGATGCTTTAAGTATGCTATCTGGGAGCTAAAGGAAAATATAATTGCAATGGAAAGTGACTTGATTTTCTTCCCAAATCAAAACAAGGCACTGATTTTTATTTTATTTTATTTTATTTCTCTTTTTTAAGAGAATTTTAGGGAAAACTGCCAGTGCCTAGATTCTGCAATCTTATTTATCTATGGAATGGTTATAGCCAGGAGATGGATTAATTAAGAATATACCAGGTTTGAATCCACAACTAGCATTTGATAGTTGATTTATTTGTGCTTCCCAGAAGACTGTCACAACCTACCCAACTGGCAATGTGCACTGTGCATGTTGGGTAATATTTGCCAAAGCCCCGTAGACCCAGATTTTCAGATATTTTATTGCCTACGAGGGAGGTATGTACAGACTGAGATTTTAAAAAGTGCCTAACCAGGTTAGGTGCCCAACACTTCACATTTCAAGCTACGTAGGTGAAAAATGCTTCTAGACATCTACTGGCATCGTCAAGTGCCTAAATTCCTTTGCTAATCAGGCCCTAGGTGTGTACATCATTTTTGAAAATGGAACTTAGATTTTTTCAAAATGTTACCTGCCATCTGAATTGGATATTTAAAACACTGAATATGTAGAGCACTCAGGGGTCATGGTGCTCCTCTTCTTGTATACCTCACATTCATCTCACATACTCTAGGAAGCTGACAGCCATTGGTTTTATGGTTCTCCCTGTGCTACTTAAAGCTTTGTATAGGCCACTTCAGACTGCAGAATCCATACACCGAGGGTAGACACTTAATATTTCCCCTGGGTACAGCCCAGATAGCAGCACAACAATCAACTTAGGCCTTGTCCACTCTTACCTGCAGCTCGACGCTATGGCAGTCAATCTTCTGGTGGTCAATTTGGCGGGACTAGTAAGGACCCACTAAACCAAATGCTATGGGCACCACCGTCAACGCCAATACTCCTACTCCTCGTGAGGAATAAGGAAAATTGACAGATACGTTTCTCTCGTCGACTTCCCACTTTGGGGATGGCAAAAAAGTTCGAATAAAGGTACATTGATTCCAGCTATGCAGTTAACATAGAGTTGAGTATCTTAGTTCGAACTTTTGTAGACCTTGCCTTAGACTCCCGCACAAGGTATCCCAACCTTGATCAGGAGGAGCTAAATGAAAAGATAGACTCATAGACTTTAAGGCCAGGCGGGATCATACTGATCACTCAGTCTGACCTACTCTACATTGCACAGCACCAAACCTCACCTGCTCACTCCTGAAATACACCCATAAACTCTGCCTGAGTTAGTGACATCCTCCAGCCATCATTTAAAGCAGGGGTAGGGAACCTTTTTTGGGTCAGGGGCCACCAACCCAGAGAAATCAGTCAGGGGCCACACACAAGTAAAAAAACCCTCACTGTGGCTCCTGACTGTGAAGGCAAAAGACGCTCCCCACATTTCCCTGGCACACCAGAGCCTAAGGGGGTCCAGGCAGGTAGATTTTGTGTGCTCCAGCCCCACAGGAGACAGTAGCAGTGCTGGAGCACCAGCACAGGCACCCCAATGATGGGGAGCCCCTGAGCCTCAGGGGCAGGACCCAGGCAAGCTGGGGGCTGCAACTGGCCCCTGAGCCTGAGATTCCCCACCCCTGATTTAAATGCTTCAAGTTACAGAGAATCCACAATTTATACTCCTTTAAACCTACAAATGACTCATGCCTAATGCTGCAGAGGATGCCAGGTAAGAGGGTAAGAGAAGCTCATTTGCCATTTTGTGCTGAGTATGCTGACAAGAAAGTGTCTGAAAACAGAATTCCAAAGCTGAGAATATCCAAAATATTGGGGAAATCTGGATCAGGATTTATACTTTGCAACAGCTCAGGCTAGGGTTGCTGGACAGTCCGGTATTTTCGCCTCCTGTCTGGTAAAAAAAATTCAGAAAATACCGGACACCTAAGATGTCTGGTATTTTCTAGTGATAGAAATGTAGCCGTGTTAGTCTGGGGTAGTTGAAGCAAAATGCAGGACAATGTAGCACTTTAAAGACTAACAAGATGGTTTATTAGATGATGAGCTTTCGTGGGCCAGACCCACTTCCTCAGATCAAATAGTGGAAGAAAGTAGTCACAACCATATATACCAAAGGATACAATTTAAAAAAAATGAACAAATATGAAAAGGACAAATCACATTGCAGAACAGAAGGGGGATGCGGGGGGGGGGGGGTGGGTGGGAAGGGGGAGGAAGGAAGGTAAGTGTCTGTGAATTGCTGATATTAAAGGTAGGGAGAGTGGGATGTTTGTGAGTTAATGGTATTACAGGTGATAATTGGGGAAACTGTCTTGGTAATGGGTGAGAAAGTTCAAAGACTTGTTAAGTCCTTGTTGGTAAGTGTCGAATTTTAACATGAATGACAGTTCAGAGGATTCCCTTTCAAGTGCAGATGTAAAAGGTCTTTGTAGCAGAATGCAGGTGGCTAAGTCATTTAGAGAGTGTCCTTTCTGGTTAAAGTGGCAAGAAACTGTTTTCTCTTTGTGATCTTGTCTGATATCTGTTTTGTGGGCATTAATCCTTTGGCGAAGTGTCTGAGATGTTTGTCCAATGTACATAGCAGACGGACACTTTCGGCACATGATAGCGTAGATTATATTTCTGGATGCGCAGGAATATGTGTTCTTGATCTTATAACTCACTTGGTTAGGTCCAATAATGGTATCAGCAGAATGAATATGTGGACAAAGCTGGCAACGGGGTTTGTTGCAAGGGAAGGTACCAGGGTTGGTATTAGTGTGGTATGTCCTGTGGTGGTTGGTAAGAATCATCTTGAGGTTAGGTGGTTGTCTATAGGAGACTATTTTTTTCCCCGTCCAGGAGGAGAAAATGCCGGGCACCTGGCAACCCTACAGACACTCAGCGCCCAGCCTCTCCCCCTTAACTCCCCCTGGCTCCCAACACCCCCAGCCCCCCAACCACAGACCCCATGCTTACCTGGTTCTGCAAGGCTGCCAGCACAAAATGGCTGCTGGCAAAAAGACCAAGGGGACGCAATGACTCCCCTGGGTCTTAGTGCTCAACCGCTCCCCTGTTCCTATCCCTGCACTCACTCTTAAAGGGGACATGCTGTTTTAATGCTGTTTTATTTTAATTTTTTTTTGTGCTCAACAAATTTGGTCTCCCCCCCTTTTTTTATTCAACAGAATTTTTTCCTGGTGTTTTTTTTGGAGGGGCAGGGGGTGTTTGGTACTTTTGTTTCAACCATCTGGAAACCCTAGTTCAGACCCTCTCAACTGCAAATAAAAGTGACAACTGAAACGGCTCTGGAAATACCTGCTCAGTTCACATAGGCTACTGAGCAAACATAGCATAGTAAATAGTTTTAGTCATGACAGACTCAAAGCAAGTAAAATTCAGTAATGTCAGAAGGTGGAAAATGTTGGTAGCGTGGAACTCAGGAAAGAGAAGGCAAATGGGCTCTTTTATTGTATAATATTAATACTTAAAACATCTCAGAGGGGTTGCTATGTTCGTCTGCAACTTTAAAAATGAGTGGTTCTGTTGCACCTTAGGTACTAACCAAAATATATCGAATCATGAGCTTTCATGGACAAAACACATTTAATCAGATTAATTGGAGTAGAAATAACAGAAAGCAGCAGCAGAAGTATCTGTCAGTTGTAGGATCCGTGTTTATGAGACTAATGTGTCCCATACATTGCTTTTGATGGGGAAATACAGATGTTAATGTCTTTATAAAACTGTCTTTATAAAACGCCAACCAGTTAATGTCTTTGTTTAGACCCAGGGTAATGGTGCCATATCTGTAGATAAATTCCAGTTCTGCAGACTCTCTTTGTAATTGGTTAGGGAAATTCCTTTGCAGAAGAAGGAGATCATTTTAACCTGCCTAGTCAATCAATCATGGATTTAAAAGTTGTCATTCTTCTACAAAGGAATGCAATACTACACGAGTTTCAAAACATAAATCATCCAAAGCCACAGAACTACTTCTCTTCCCGCTCCTCCCATGCCCCTTCTGCTACTACCACCTAAATTCTTTGTGATACTGCAGACTGAAGTTGCTACATATATGCAAATTATAATTAAGGACAGACCTTGTTGAATACAGGATGCAATTATTTGTTGAATAATATGTTTGAAAAGCTATGCATCACTCTTAATATATTACTCAATGAATGTTTTCAACCATCTATAGAGCTGTTTGGATAATGTAAAAAAGATTCATTGAATAATTTATTTGACAGACAACAGCATTATTCATCAAATACATTATTCAACTAATAGTATTCGACCGGTGCTAATTAAAAGCACAGAGGCAATCGGTCTTTCAGATCCCAGTCTTGGCTCCAAATAAGAAAACAGACTGTCTGGCTCAGAAGTGCTCCAGAGTGGAATGTCTCAGTGCAGCATTCTATCACAAGTGCAGTTGAGCCAGAGGCTGCATTTCTTAAAGGAACCATACCCAGCATCTCAGACAACTGTAATTAACCCAACACATCCATATCACAATGGTAAGATATGAACATATGCAATGAACTGCTTTCATGCCTGACTAAAGGCATTAAACTGGATCTGAATGTCCTCATCATTCTGGGGTGACTGGATGCAGGGTTCTGGTTCATTGTGAATGACTGATAAACCACTGAAACAAATTACTCTGAACTGGCAGCTTCTTATCACAAACATGCAACACAACAAACACACCCACTATATATATATATATTTTGTCTGTTTGTTTAAATTGACCTACACTAGGGAAACAATGCAGAACATACAGATTTGTAGGAACTTCTTAAAGAAGGAGGCTTGACATTAAAGGGGTCAAATCCTTCTAGAAAGGAGCTAAGAAACCTTACTAATGTACCAGGTGATGCTCTTTTAGACCACACAGAGAGTTATTGCCAGACTATCCTAAAGGCTGCTTGGTCCTGCACAATACAAAATGCTGGAAGAACAATCAGCTGAATCAAATCAGCCTCATGATCTTGACACAATGATCTCTCGGTATTTAGTGTAACTTTCACATTACAAGGAATAAATGTCACATATTAACTTTTATAGAACTTTCAAGGAACATGAGCCAAGTAACAGTCAAATCTGCCACTGAAAGTAGCAACAATGATTAGCAAATTAATACCCTCCAAGCATTTAATTCTTTATCCAAAACTTTCTCTCCAGTTTTTTGGCAGGTCATGAAAAGCAAATGTTTGAATTATATTCTGAGAATAAAGTTCAAAATAATAAAAGTGGAGGTCAAACAATCGTCAATGATATTCCTCTAACTACTAATTGGGACTGCTCTGCTAGTTTCATTTATGCTACTAATTTAAGCAGGCTTCTTAAGGATTCAAGCCACATTTTTTATTCTATTCCCCATCCTGATTTGAAGAGAGTAGATGAATGTGATGAAATGCAATGCAAGACAATAAATTCATGCCAGTTGAGAAGTTGCAAATGACATTTACTGGTTTCTCAGTTCCCATTTCATGATTGATATCGAACTATAAACAAGAAAATAAGTGCCATTAAAAATCTTTCTGTACAGCAGCAAATAGGGTATTAGTGGCAGTTTGCCTGTGCTTATTAACAAAGCATGTCGCTTGCTGCACACTGATCAGTAACTGCATAAGAACTCAGCCTACTTTAGAAGTCCTGAGTCTATGTACTTTCAATTTTAGACCATAATCATAATACGCTCCACAACCCAATGAAATTTCTAATAATACTAACCAATGATGTGTTAAACTGAGACACTTCTAGCTTGAATGTTAAAAACTTCACTATGATTTAAAGGATTGGTGCTTACTTTTTCTATTAATTTACCATTAATTTGCTGCTATTGAACCAATTTATTTGAAAATGATAATATTTTATTTAAATTTTAATATCAATCCTGTCATTTTAAATATATATTCAAATTCCATTTGCTTTTACAAAATGCAATTCTGCAATTTGGGAGGGATCTGAAATTGCATTGTGTTGGAGGGGAGGCAGGGAAGAAGAGATTATCTGAAAAAATATAAAAAATGAGGAATAGGGGATAATTCTCACTACAGCTTAGAGGATGGAGTCATCAGGCGAGGTTTAGGTCACAATTATCTCTCTGTTACACAAAATGCTGTGTACACTGCAAGTGTAAAAAGTGTTATATAACTCAGGGGTTTTCAAACTCTGGGTCGTGGCTTTTAGGGGCAAGCCGCTAGATGGTTGTGAGGCACCTTGTTTACCTGTGCCTGCACAGGTACAAGCAATCGCACCTTCCGTTGGCCACAGATTGCCACTCCTGGCCAGCAGGAGTTACAATCACCTGTACCTGCACAAGCACATGTAAACAAAGCATCTCGTAGCCAGCTGGCAGTTTACCCTTAAAACCCAGATATAGCTTATTTTCTCTTTTTGCTACTGGATTTTTCTACTATGTCAATTAGCGAAATGCAGTAGTTTGGGCTACAGTCTGCAAGAAAGACACTACAAAGTCCCACGGTGGTGGGTTATCTTAAAAGTGTCCTCCACATGTTTTTTCGCCCCAAAGGCAATCTAAGTCATGTGAGTGTGCTTACATGTGTGCTGAGTTGCTCCCAATTCTAAGAGGGACATTCAGCAGAAATTTAATTTTACAAGTACATTACTAAGCTGCGATGCCCCAGCATCATGCTGACGTCACAGCTATCGCAGTTTATGGAATGATTTTGCAAAGGACTTCTAAACCTATACCTCTGGAATGCTGTGATAATCATTCTTTAAAAATCTTTGGCCAACCATTCTCTGATCCAGAAGAGTTCTGAGGCAGCCTTTATGTCTTAGTGTGATGCACGAGGGTAAAGAAAGCAGAATGTGGTCAGGGTGAATTCAGGGGCCAGAAATAAAAACATCCACAGCTTGGCGATTAATGCCTCACTCAGACCAGTTATTTGTGGCCTTTGCTGAATCCAAGTATTATTTTTGAAATATCTGCATTATTAAAGAACAGTCCAAACAGTTCTATGCCCTGCCACTACACAGTAACAGAGCATAGCAGAGGGCGCATTAACAAGTCTACCTAAATGACAGCAGTTACACTGCATATGGCTCTTTGAAGTCAGAGACAAGGTTATGTAATGGACATTTCAATGTTCATCATCCACTGTGCAGGTGTGCAGCAAAAGTGACCATTGAAAATCTAATGTTAAAAAACTACAAATATTTATATGTATGTGTATATGGTGGCGGAGCTTGGGTGTCATGTGCTTCTGGGGTGGTTAGGGCTTGCCTCAGAGACTCACTGTGATTCTCAGCATAGCCTCTCTCTCTTTCTGGAAGCATGGGTCACATACTGAGCCACCATTACAGGCGAGTCAATGGGTTTGTTGTGAGACTTCTTAGTCTTCAGTCTTCCAGAAGGTGTCTCTGTAGCGTGATGTGGTGGGGATGGGTTGGAGGGAATCCGGAGTCCACCCCCTTCTCCAGGTTCCAGCCCAGGTACCCTAATGGCAACAGCAACAGGTAGTTTTTCCTCCACTATCAGGGCTCTAGCTGTACCTTCTCTCACTCCTCCTCCTGGCTCTTCCACACTTTGTTCCTAGCTCCTATTGCACTACCCTTCCTGAAGGGGAGCCTTTTAAACTAGTTCCAGCAGGTTCTTAATGGACTGCAGGTGTTCTGATTAGCCTGTCTCTTTTAATTGGGTCTAACAAGTTCTTAACTGGCGCCACGTGTCTTATGGTGCCATCTAACTTAAATGGTTCTAGTACATTCCTGATTGCTCTAGAGAAGCTCCTGCCCTGGTCACTCAGGACACAGAAAACTATTTATCCAATGACCAGTATATTTGCCTTCTACCAGAATACTGCAGCCAGCTGGCCCGAGTCTGTCATAATATATATAGTAACGAAAAGCCCCACTGCAAAAAGGGTGAGATGGACCTCCTATTGGAGTTCTTCTGTGCCATTCTTCATTTAGATTCCTGTCTCACCAGACCATTGGCTCAAGTACATTGTTTGTGATATATCTAGTTCCTTGGTGAAGGCCTGGCCTAGAGTTGAACAAATATACTTATTTTTTTTAGTTTGGTGGCCAAAGGGAAAAATTCAGAAAAAAATCTAGTTTATTTCAAACCAAAACAGATTTATTTTTCTTGCTAAAATGAAAAAGTGAAAAAAATTCATTCAAGTCAATGCAAAATGACATGTACAAATGCTGATTTAAAACAAAATGTCAAAACACAACATTGACTTTTCTATTAGTTCCAAGATTTTTTCAGTTGAAAATACTTGCCAGATTTAACATGAATTCACAAATAGTTTCAGTCCTTTGAGAAACACACTTTTGGCAAATTTACTATTTTCCACAAAACATTTGCCCAATTCTGTAGTGGACTAAGGAACAGAACTCAGATCTCACTTCTGAGTTTAGGAAGCTAACTACTGAGATGCCTCAAAAACAACAACAAAAACTAATAACTTTTCAGGAATATCATTTGCCATTCCCATCCCCCAATGGATACCCAGTTGCTCCTTCTCCTTCTAGAGCCTCCAACAAATCAGCTCTTCAGGGAGGATACATCTTTTCATTTCATAGCGCTACAGGCATTGGGGCTGTAAGAGATGCATATCAGTACAGGGCTGGCAGCATCTTTCCCTTCCCACCCCTACATCCCCCAGATAAAACATTTAACCATATAATTTCTATAATTTTGATTGGTTACATGGTTACTGGTTTTGTACATTTTAACATCCCTAGCAGGCATAGACAGAGACCACTGAAACCACTTTTCAAAATTCCCTTATTTATTAAGAAGCCAGCATAAGAAAACATACCTAATATTTTGAGCTGGAGCTGCTACTGTCCCTTTTTTCAGTTTGCTCCTCTGGATTACCACCTCCAATCCATCTGCTCAGCTCTTATTCCTACCTCAAACATTATTTAGCCATCTAGTCTCTGAGAGCGATTGTTGTCACAGTCACAATGAGTAACCCACCTACGGGTGAGGAACCTCAAGCTGTTATCTCCATCAGGGTGGACTCACACAATTCCTCGTCTTACACTAGAATTGGTTTTCAAACCACTGTGTGCTGACAAGTGACTACCTCAACAGGCTCGAGTTACCTTTGGTGTCTGCAGTTCTGCTCCTGGGGAGAGGTGAATTGTGGTGCTCCGTGACTAAACAAACTTCAAAACAAGGTATCATTTATTCTTCACAGCAGGAGAACTGCACAGCATAAGAGCATGAAAATCATGATTTCCCCTGCTATTTAATTCTGAAATGACACGGTGTTGTAATTGTAGGGGCCCTGACCCAAAAGGGAGTTGTGGGGTGGTCACAAGGTTATTGTAGAGGGGGGTACTGCTACCCTTATTTCTACACTACTGCTGGTGGTGGCGCTGTCTTCAGAGCAGGGTAGCTGGAGACAGGGGACTGCTGGCCAGCAGCCCATCTCGGAAGGCAAAGCCACGTCAGTAGCATCACAGAAGTAAGGATGGCCTGGTATGATATTGCTACCCTTACTCCTGTGCTGCTGAATGCCTTCAGACCTGGGCACCTGGCCAACAGACACCATTCTCTGGACATCCAGCTCTGAAGGCAGCACAGAAGTAAAATAATGAATAATCTTGCATCCCTCCTGTAACTGCCTTTTGTGTCAGGATGTCTCATTTGAGAAACACTGGTCTCCCCTAAGAAATCTGTGTAGTATATGGTAAAAGCACACTAAACACCAGATTTCATGGTCTTTGACATGTTTTTCATAGCTGTGAATTTGACAGGTCCTCACTATGTATGTAGTGCTATCTCTCCTTCTCTTATTTCTCTGGAGTCCTTCCACAGTGCCTCTGTTTACCTAAGGGCCTAGTCTATTAAATATTTAGTGTCTTTTTTTTGGGTATCTTCCAGCTCTGGCAAGTGGTCCCTTCCCAATGAATAGCCTAGCCACCATTGTCTTAGTGACCTTTGAAGAGTTTTGTGAGGAAGTATCTTATCACTAGTTTTCCATTTTCTGCTTCGCTCTTCCTTTTGTCTTTGCTCCATATCATCAGGCACAAACCCCCCTTACAGGAACCGGACACTCATAGAATCTAATTAATGTGCAGGTGCTAATATAGAGCAGTCCCTTATCTTCCAGAGTTGGAACCAGATAACTGAGAAGAAGGGGCAAGAATACCCGAAATGAACAATTATGAAATAATCTGTTCACAGGCAAAGTTTCCTCTTAATCCCACAGTTAGCGTGGTGAGATAAAACCAATCCTGAAGCCTGAGGGTTTATATACCTCATACATTTTTATCCTATCTCCTGCAGCCATGGAAGTCCCCATTAGTCAGTTTAATGTCTTATCCCTTTTCTAACTCTACAGCACTCTTGGCCTGTATGACATTGTGACTGATGTGGGGGTGCTTGGTAACAAATATTGATTTGTATGCCATCCTGTGGCTTATGTATTGGATTTCTGAGATAGTGTGTTAGACTATTATAGGGGAGCAGAGAATTTCAGCAAACTGTCAGGAGCATATCTGATTCCCATCCTGATTGCTAGGCAACCCAGGAAGCTTCCCCATTGTGCAAAGGAGCCAGTGGCCTGCTCTTTAATCATAGCAGCAGCAGTAGCACAGTGGCTGCTCCTCTTGTACCATGCCTACAGACGCACTTGCCCTGCTCCCTATTCCAGTCTTTCCTCCTGTCCTTGCTCCAACTTTGTCCCACCTTGACTCCTGTCTGCTCCAACCTAATCCTTCCCATCTCCCTGCCTTGAGCCTGCCTGTGACTTCTTGACTTCAGCTTCCGTTCAGCTGGGTGTTCCTGATTCCAGCTCTGGTTCTTGGCTTCTTGACCCTGACTCCAGCTTCAGCCTTAACCTGACTCCTGCTCACCACTGCATCAAACTGCCACTGAATCCACCAGGAAACGTCCTGCTCCAATTTACTGCTGCCCACGCCCTGGGAGCTTCTCCACAAGTGGATACAGTCCATAGACTAGTGAGTGCAAGCCATTAAGGCTGGAAAGGTATGACTGCTGAAAAAGGACTGGGCTTGCTGGGCAAAAACACAAAACAAAACAAAACAAAACCACCCCACAATACGAGTAAAAAAGACGACTTCACTCCATGGCCCTGTAACAAAGACCACTGAGCACCACAGTGCTTTTAGAAAGCCCAGTCTTCCTAGAAGAAGGCAACGAACTGGGAAACCAGCTGAGACCTGGTTATCTTGGATTCTTAAATAGCACCAGTCCATTTTATTCCTGAAACCTAAAAGGAAAGCATACCTAACTTAGCTTGTAGTGAAGTGTAAGGTTAGATGAGACTAAATATGTCTATAGTACTATTGTACTAAAGGTCTTCCCCCCTAATGCTTTGCTAAATAAAAAACACTTTGAAGAAGGCTGTTAGTAATTCTATCATTGACAACACCTTTCCAAAAACAAGAAATACAGGGTGCCCCAAACCCACTTGAACCTGCAAATTGATAAGTGGTTGATATACACAGGGCAACATAGCCAAGCCCAGTCTGAGAGTGGAAAAATCACAACGTATGCTGAGATAGTTAAGGACAAGAGGATCAAGGCCTACAGTTGATACTTCAGACTGACCACAAAAGAGCCGCTAGCTTTGTATGAAAAACATTCGGAGGGTGAGTTACAGAGGTTAATTATGTCTTCCTATATATTTTAGGATAAGTCTGTCTGTCTGTGTGTCTATCTGCAAATCTGTTTGTTCAAGAACTCCTCTTAAATGGTAAGATCTAAGGGCACCATATTTGATATGGAGCATCCGTCCTCTTCTCCTAACTTAAAGCAAGGTCAGGGTTTGGTTGTGCTAGGACAACTGGAAGTCGCAGGGAAAGGACGGTTTTCCATAACACGCAAAGGGAGGCGGGTGCTGTTTGGAGGGACACAATATGAGAGTGGCTACAGGGGGCAGCAAGCCTGCAGGGGAGAGCTATCCTACAGAGTGTCCACTGGGGGCAGCTGTACTACTAAGGGAGTGGCCAGCAGGGCTAGAGTTCTGCCATCTTGCCTGCCAGCACACTGGTAAGTATCTCCCCTGCCCCAAACCCTTTCCCGCATTCCCACCCTTGACTGAAGTGCTGGGGGAGGGGGTGAAAACAGAGCAGGCTGCAGGGGGCGGGCATGGGGAAGAAGAGAACAGGCCCTTGACTCCCAGCCTCCTGCACCCCAACCCTCACACTCTTGCCCTGATGGACCTAGGGCACTGCATACATGCAAAGTATGACTGCTAGTATTATATAACATACAGGGCCTTCTATTAGTTTTAAATTTGTTGCCCTTCAATTTCATTGAATGTTCAACTGCTTCTTTTAAGGGAATATATGCTTTATTTCTCTACACCGCTAATTATTTAATTATGCTTTTTCTACACATGTATACTGATATGTACGTACGTATAGCCAGATAGAGACATACACACATACAAAATCATATTCCCTATTTTTCATCTCTAAACTAAACCTCCATAATATTTTCAGTCTTATGCGTCTGGTCATTTTTTCCCATCTCTGAATCACCTCTATCCTACCAAGATACATTTATGCCTCTGTACAATATGAAGTTTCTGTTTATTTTTAATACCAGCATTGCAGCTATTGAAGTATTTCTCTTTTTGACCAATGCCTGCTAGTTCAACGTATATTTGTCACTCTCTTTGGAAAATAAGGAACATGGCAGGATTAGGATTCAAATAAATCAATAGTCAACTACTATAAAATCATAGAGTATTTTCATTCAATTTCATTTTCTTTGTTTCCTTCTGCAAATGTAGATAACAAGTAAAAGACTTCTTACCAAAAAGATAGAAAACTTGAGTATTGTAGGACTATGTTAAAACTGATTTAACTGCATGTGTACTTCCAGTTAGAGAAACTAGATTTCATGTATTTGAGAGCTCAGTTTTTCAAAGCTCATGTTTATTTTTTGACACATAGTATTTCAGATGTAAGTTTAGTCACTGATAAATTCATTCTTAGATGGTTTTCAGGTATGTTATGAGCAGCACAGTAGCACAAAAAATTCTCTCCAATGAAAGGCATAGATGAAAATACTGAAAAGTAAACTGGGATTTTACAATGCCATTGAACATTTCTCCCAAATTTTTGAACTTATAACTTCTTAGCCCTCATTTCTAAGAAACTTTTCATACATCACAAAAACCAAAAAAATTTCAAAGTAGCTTTGAAAAAGATCAACCCAGGAAAAAAGAAAAGAAAAGAAAATCTGAATATTTCTTTGAAAGTGCGAAAAAAATGCCCTTATTTCCTATGTCTTTTCACACATTATCCTTTTTTTTGTACTGTAAGAAGCCCAGGAACATGGATGTCTCGCTCAGCGGTGATCCCTGTGATGTAGATAAAGAGAGAGAATGTCTTGCACTTAAACAGATCTTCCTTGTGATATTTCTTTGAAAATCCTTCACATCACTTCCATCAAATGCATTTTCCCCACCTCTCAATCCAAATCAGACAACTAACCTTGCCATACTTCTTGTCCATTGCATATAAACCCACAGTTAGCCAGACATTATTCTTTTATTTTCATCAACATGCTGGAGACTGGTTGTAAGTATGGGGAGAGGGGAGTTGAGCTGGGGGGGAGAGGGGAGAGGTTACTTGTCCTTATTCCTTTAAACACAAGAAGGGGAGAAATGTCTGCTACTTTGATAACAATAATTCCAGGAGTCCTAACCTTAGATTCTGCTGAATTGAAGCTATTTATGTGAACACAGTCTCTAAGCACTCAAGCACATCATTGAAACTTAGCCTCAAAGCAGGCAGCCATCAATCACATGGCACTTCAAGCTGCTTTGTTCTTAACCATTTTGAAATGCATATTTTTCAGTCATATTTTGTCTATTCTTCCTACAGCCCATCATCCATCACCAATCAAACTGATGGTCTGGAATCATCCCAGCCAATAGTCTGAAGCAAAGTTCTCTCATTTTTTTCATAGAGCTGGCACCGCGGGTACACCCAAAGTAGCTTGCATTGATCAACTTTAAGAACTGGTCACTTCAATGATCTTTTATTTAGTCTTCTGCCATTCTAGGGTGTTTATGGGGAAGGATCCCAACATGATAGTGTCACTTTTGAATTGGTGAAGGGTAAGAATATTTTATGAACTTTGGGAGAGGAATAACAAACTTGTGCTTTGTTTCCCATCATCTACCAATCCCCTTTCATCTACTACAATCCCACTCTGTTCCACTCCCTCCTTGCTCTTTTCCTTACCCTTTGGGGTCTCCTGGGTTCTTTCACTTTTCTATGCCTTGATGTCAGTCCCCACCTATTGCTGCTTCTCAACTTCACAACTTCTGGAACAGCCATGAAGAATATACATGAGAAAAACCCTATGCAGGCCAGGGATCCAGTGTCTGTCTGTCTAGTTCTCTTTCATTGGCTTACTGACTTACAGCCTAGTCTGTCTGAAGAACATGGGCAAGTGCTTTGATCATGCACAGAATAGCCCCAGTACTAGCAGTGAAAGCTTCCCTGTATCGCTGTGCCACTGTGCCTTAATGTTGACTGGATTGGACCATCTGTAGTGATGACAGAGTTGGTCTGTCTACAACATCACTGAGCCTTTGACCTTTTATTTGAGAGTGCCAGCCATAATGCTGGTTTTCACCAGCTGTTCACTCAGAACAGGACTAAGACCTCCAACTTGTTTCACATAGTCCAAACAGCTATTAGAGGGTATGTAATGTTGTTAATACCTAATGACATTACAGAACTAAGCCAAATACCAACCAGTGACCTAGAGAAGAAAGGCTCTTTATCCCACAACCAATCCCCCTGACCTTTATTTTCAACCTGTGGGAAATTAAATGTATTAGACCACTACAACTACAGTAATGTCATTCTTCAGTCTCTATGGTTAGCTTATATTATTAGGGTGTTTTTTTTATCCCAGATATCCAGCTGTAATCCTACTATACATTTACCAAAATGTTAGCTCTGAATGACTATTAAGTTGTATATTTTCTTTTTTAAATCCTGTATATAAAACTTGTTTGTAAAGGTGTAGTTTCATTTATTGGCTTTGAAATTTTGAAGTGTAGGCTTACAGCTTTCTGAAACTACAAATAATGGAATCTTGAAGCAAACCCCTTCATGGATCCTCATTAGAGTCCTAACAAGCGTAAAGACTGTAACAGAGTCACATCAAGGGTCAGAGAAAACACAAAGGAAACATCCAGCTCAGTACAAGAACCATGCAGGCTCTTTAGAAGAAAGGCACAGCTGAAAGAGCTAAAAGCGTTTCATTACAAGCACCTAAAGACTTATTGAACTGAGTCAGAACCTGATCATGTCACCTCAAAACACAAGGCTCTATGGCAGTAGGCAACCCAAGACTAATTGATGGGCCAAATTCCTCCCTGATGTCACTCCACTGACTTCAATTGAGCTATTTTGCCTATTATATTAGGAGAAAACTTTAATTTCACTAAACTGGCTACCTTGCTGGGATTAATTCAGACAGCTGTTTCAGCAGTTATTAAATCACTTAACTAATTACTCCAAATACTTTTCCAGACATAGCTACTATAATACACACCTCAACCTAAATTATACTGAGTAAACTGCAAGGGAATTGTACAAACCCTTGGCATTGGAAGAAGACAGAGCCAGACACTACGTTCCATCTTTACTGTCATCAGAGTTATAATGACTCAGCTAGAGTATATATAATTTTGTTGCTGACCTTACATTATTATCTAATTAAGGTAATTTAAGTAATTACTTGTTAAAAAGACTAATTTTGTTCCACAACATAAAAGGGTTTTGGAGCACAACAGCATAAGAGACTTAGATTCTAATATAGCAGTTCTGAGAGAATTAGAAATCTCTAGTGAGCCTAGTGAATTAAAAAGGGAAGAAGTATAGCAGAAGTTGATAAGAGATCCTACTTCTTGCTCCCCCGTACACTGCCTGTGTGCAATTTTCTATGTGCTATGAAGAAATATATTTATAATTGTTGTTGCTTTATGTAAATTTTGTGATGAGATTCTTTAATTGCAAACTCAGATTTAATCATTAATGACGTTAACGTCTGTACTGAGTCAAAAAGATGACAAACTTATTCTAAAAGAAGCCACGACTTCAAGGAGTCCATGAAGACATAGGTTTTGCCCAGGATGACTAGCTTAATAGATCATGACTGATTTACAGTTTAGAACAAAAAAGAAAGAATTGGGATCAGATATATCATTGTGAGAGGAATACACAGAGTACATAGAAATCTTGGTTATTTGTTTCAAACCATAAAGCGGGCCATAAAAAATAGGCCATCTTATCCCCCCGATTTTGTACAAAAGTTATATGAAGTTATATGAAAGTTTCTCTCATAAGGCTACTTTGAGAATAAAAACTCATATAAAACAATCATCACTTTTGGATACAATGTAAGAGTTAAAGGAAGACATTTTATTAGCCAGAAATAAAGAGTTAGAAAACATTTGAAACCAGCATGAGAGCTCTGTATAAGCTTGAAAGCCTGTTTCTTGCACAAACAGAAGTTGGTCCAGTAAAAGATATTATTTAAAGGTGAAAACTGGTTGTCTTGTCCTTCAGTGCTTAAAAACTCATCAGTTGAAGTGGGTTTTACCCACGAAAGCTCATGATAGAATATATTTGTTAGTCTCCTAAGGCGTATCTATATTAGGGTGCCATTTCAAAATACCAAGGTTAGCGTCCAAATGAAATTAATGAAATTAATGGGTAGCAGGTTTAAAACTACTAAAAAAAAGTTCTTCTTCACACAGCATGTAGTCAACCTGTGGAACTCCTTGCCAGAGGAGGTTGTGAAGGCTAGGACTATAATAGAGTTTAAAGAGAAGCTAGATAATTTCATGGAGGTTAGGTCCATAAAAGGCTATTAACCAGGGGATAAAATGGTGTTTGTCGGAGGCTGGAGAGAAATGGCAGGAGACAAATTGCTTGATCATTGTCTTCGGTCCACCCTCTCTGGGGCACCTGGTGCTGGCCACTGTTGGCAGACAGGATACTGGGCTAGAAGGACCTTTGGTCTGACCCAGTATGGCTGTTCTTATGTCCACACTAGCAAGAGCGTTATTTGAAAATAATGGGCTGGTTATTTCAAAATAATAACTCCCGCTTGTGAAGAGGAATAGCGCTATTTTGAAATTGTTATTTTGGGAATTATTATTTCAAAATAACTTATTTCAAAATAATTTCCCAGTGTCGACATGCCCTATGGTGCCACAAAACTGCTTGTTGTTTTTAAAATTATAAACTGACGTGGCTAGCCCCTGAGACTTTTTATAGAAGCTTATGTTCTCCTTTACGTTTTGTAAATTGCTTATTTTCTAAATTATAAATATTTCAGTACTAAATGTTAATATTCCTTATTCTAAATTGTTATTGCTATTTGATGCTGTACAATGGACATGCATTTGCTACAATCACAGAAGGAAAATATTAGTAGTAGCTGATATTTTCTTCTTAACATTTGGAAAGTCACTCAGACATAATTTTAACTGAAGCATTAATTATTGTGAATCCTTATGAAATATACTGATTAAACGCTACATTACAGAAAGCAGCCTGAAGAAGTGATAATAAAAGAAGCTACATTTTGGAGAGATTATTTGGGCACTTTTAGTGAGTATGTTATATTAATAATACAAAGTACTTTATCTAAAAAGCCAAGAAACTTTAATATACTATCTATATTTATACTCAATTGAAAGAATACTTAAAGTACTCTTAAACATTTGTAGAATTGAACTGTTATATCAGAAAATAGACCAAATAAAAGTTTTCAAAGTAAAACTTCAAGTAGAGTCTAAGAGACATCCCTGCCAAGACAGAGAGTCAGAAATACCTTCTGATGTCCTGGAACAAACCGTAGGTCAGGACTCCAAAGTGAGTCGAGACCCTGTTTTAGGCAGGTCATCAGGTTTTGCTTAGACTTGTTAGGGTTCTTCATCCCTGGGCCATGACTTAAAGTGCAGAAGGTTAGGATATGTCTACATAGCAATGCTATTTCGGATTAACTGACGTTATTCCAAAATAACATGGTCTGCATCTAAACTACAAGAAGTTATTTCAATATAATGTCAAAATAATGTCAAGCTGGAAGACTTCTTACTTTGACTTCTTACTTTGACTCCTGTAATCCTCATTTTATGAGGAGTAAGGGAAGTTGGAGGAAGGATGCTCTTTCTCGGACTTCCTGCTGTGTAGACAGTGCCAAAAGTCAAAATAACCTATTTCGACTTAAGCTATGCAATTGATGTAGATCAAGTTGCGTAGCTTATTTCGGCTCCTCTGTAGACGTGCCCTTACAGACCTTATGCCTGGAGCTATAATCCTTGCTGGATATAGCCAGAGAGTTCATCCAAAATTGAACTTTAAATGAGAACCAGCCCAACAAGGAGATGCAAAAGCAACAACCTCAATACTTGAATCCTACTAAGCCCCTTAGAGGCATGTTCTCTGCCTTCATTTAGCTCTATGAGAAAGTGGCAATTTTTATATATAATAGATAAAGTTGAGAAGGGAAAAGGCAAAGGGAAGCCTATATGTAAGCGGGGGAATGATCCCGCTATTGTGGGGAACTTTCCTGGCTTCTATACCACCCCGGTGAAATGAACCAGCGAAAGGATCTGAGTCCCCGCTCCCACTTCCTTTACCCCACGGCTCCCTGATCCTGAGGGCTCCCCCTCCACTCTCCTGAGTAGCAGAGTCCTCGAAACCCCAACAAGGCTGGGCCCAGGTTTCCTGGGGCTTAATCCCTGACCTTGTAGTCACTAGGGGCAGGAGTTAGGGTGTCCCCACTCCGAGGTGCTCTCTTTACACTGCAGGCCTTCTTGGCCCAGTGATCACTTCATAAGGTTCAAAGCAAATACAATTTATTAAACGTCAACTGATTAAAGAGAAAAGAATAAGAAAAAATGAGACTGGTTAAATGAGAACACACAGCCCTGCTCTGTAACACGGGGACATCAAATCAGCAGTCTGCAGAGTGTAAGGACAGTCCACAGTCTCTTTCTTAGAGGCCCTGGATATGCTGCAGGGGGGGCTACAGGCTGGACACGCTAGCTCTGGTAGTGACCACATAGTCTCAAGCTCGAAGTGGCCAGATCCCTCTCCCAGTCCAGAGCCTTTCCCCACACTTTGCTGGTCCCAGGTGCTCACCACATCCAGCTGCAGGCTGTGCTGCTTGGCCAGTTCCAGCTCCTTGTGTTGCTTCTCTGTTCCTTTTGGCTCTCTGAGCACTGCCAGTCTGCTGCTCAACACAGGGTCTGTACTCTCCTTGAGCTGTGTATGCCTGGCTCTGCTGCTGCAAAAACTGCCCCTCAGCACAGCTTGCTCCTCTTAGCAGTCTCTCAGCTCTCTGTTCCTTTGGCAGGACTTCTTCTGCACACAGCTGGCTCTGCTCTCTCAGCTCTCTCCTTGCTCAGAGAGACCCAGAACAATCCCTGCTCACTGGGAGGACTGGGCCTGGCCTCTCACTGTCCTCACTGGCCTGTCCAACCTGTCAATCAGGCTGAGCTGGAGTGTTGGCTGCTTTCCATTGTCTCTGGGATCAGTCAGTCTCATGAACTCTTCCCCTTCAGATACTGTGAGCTGGCAAACCAAAAACTCCCACAGAGTTTTAGTAAGGGGTAACAATCCCCTTACATATACAACACAGAAGAAGGAAGAGCTCAGGCCAGTGCAAAGTCGTTTTGAGAAGCCAATTTGAGAAGCTCACATAAAGGTCAGAAAATGACACAGACAAAGCAAGGCCCATCAGTGAGCCCAAGAAGAACCCTACAACCTCAGCACTTACCCTGAAAAAAGGGTGCCACCAAGTCTCAAGCTTCACTGAATGATATGAAGTCTTGCACAAACATGGCCAAGGGTTAACTTTGCTAGTGAAAATGATTTATTTGAATGTTGAAATGTTGTGACTAGAGTTTTATTAGCTGCTTAGACTGTTAAACCCCAAATAGCTAGACAACATAAGCCGACTAAGATATGACAGAGAGACTGTGAGGGATTTGACTTGAATTTAAGATGCTTAGTTTTCATTAAATGTTCTGTCTCAAACTATTCTTTAAACAAATTGGTGGGTTAAATAACACACTGAGATTTTTAGTGAATACACTTACAGGGGCTTCATCAAGTAATGGAATTAAAGTCCTCTAGCTACCATATTTAGTGGGACTTCCTTTTGACAATCTATTTACAAATATTTGTAGTTTATGATAAAAAGCAGGATTCAGCTCCTTTAAACATTAAAATTGGTCTTTAAAAATGCTTGGATTATCTATGATGATTTCACGGGATTTACCTTATTAAACTCCTGTTTCAAATTCACTATACACAAATGAACTTGAGCTGTAGTACATCTAACAGCATATCACACTTGCATGGGAACTATGATAAGCAATGGAAGGTTTCAACCAGGAGTAATGGAACTAGTAGACTAAATTTTATTGCTTATTTTTGTTTCTAATTTTTCCTGCATAAAAATGATTAATAACTTCGATTTTCACTGCTTGTATATATCACGGCAGAATCTAAGGCATAGAAAGAACCTTTAGGGCATGACACAATGATTTATAATTCAGTCCATGTAATCTTTGCTTCTTCAAACTACAATATTAGTAACTGGGGGGATTAAATTATTTGGTTCTGAACTCCTCCACTCATGTAAACATGCCATACGTACACAGAACACCAAGTATGAGTGCATGGACCTGGCTAGAGCTTGTAGCGGCATCTTAGTCTAGAGAAGGACAATAGGAGTGTGTCTACACAGCACCCTTGCCTCAAAATAAAGCACTATTCCAACAAATCCTTTAACCCTCATGGAATGAAGGTTACAGGGACGCCGGAATAGCGTGCCTGTTGAAAGACACGGAATTGCTCTTTCGGGATTCTTCCGGTATCCTGAAATAGCCCTGCTGTCTACACGTAGCCTAGGTGACCGCATCATGGTTGGTCAATTGTTATAAGGAGAGAAGATTTTTTTACAGTCAAAGGCTCTTTAAGAAAACAAAAAAGGAATATGAGATCCAGTGGCTGGAAGTTCAAGTAGATATATTCAAACTGGACATAACATGCATATTTTTACACTGAGGGTAATTAACCATTGGAAAATCTTGCCAATGAATGTGGTAGATTCCCCATTACAAGTCTAAATAAAAAATGTATTTCAGCTCAACCACAAAACATGGGATTGATTCAAGAACTGAGTAGTGAAATTTTATGGCTTTGTTATGCAAAGTCAAAGTAGGTGACCAAATTGGTTCATTGATCATAGACCCTATGAAACAGAAAAAGGCAAAACAAAGTTCATACTGGCTAAAGGAATTATAGGAAAGATAGAAGGAAGGCTATATTACAGAGAAATTCAATAAAGAAAGCAAAGAGTTGCTTTTATTTAATAACAAACTGTCCTGAAAATTAAGGAACAGCAATGAATGGTTTTAGTAGGATTCACATGTAACTCTTACTTAGAAAGAAAATGGTTTTATTTGGCTTTGATAGATAAAGAGAAAAACAGAGATGGGTACTATTGTATGAATTTAGATAGAATAAATGGGCACCAAGATTTAAAGGTGCTAACAAAAGCCTGAAATAGCCCAACATTAAGCAGTTTTAAACGAGGTTTGTGGTTTGGTATAGAAAGACTCAGTCTCATGCTAAGAAACTCACGCCAAAGTTTAGGAATTTATTAACTAAGATATGTAAAAGAAAAAAATCTAAAACATGTTACAGTCAGGTTTAAAACTGGTGTGAAATAGTTACACAATGTGAACTTAACCAAAATCTAGTAGAACCTGTTTTTAAGGGACTGTCAGAATCTCTTAGGGTATGTCTACACTAGCTTGTTAGTTCGAGCTAGGTAGGCAAATGAGGGCAACCGGAGTTGCAAATGAAGCCCGCGATTTAAATATCCCGGGCTTCATTTGCATGTTCCCGGGTGCTGCCATTTTTAAATCCCCCTTAGTCCGAACTCCGTGCCCGCAGCTACACGTGGCATGGAGTAGGTAGTTCAAATTAGAGAGCCTAATTCGAACTACCGTTACTCGTTACTCGAGGAGTAACGGTAGTTCGAATTAGGATCTCTAATTCGAACTACTTACTCCGTGCCGCGTGTAACCGCGGGCACGGAGTTCGGACTAAGGGGGATTTAAAAATGGCGGCACCTGGGAACATGCAAATGAAGCCTGGGATATTTAAATCCCGGACTTCATTTGCAACTCCGGTTGCCCTCATTTGCCTACCTAGCTCGAACTAACGAGCTAGTGTAGACATGCCCTTATGTATTTGGACAGCCCTTTTCAGTGGGGAGGAAAGAGTTATTTCAGTTGCTCAGTTCCAGTTATTTCTGCTGGTCAGTTCCAGGATGTGAATGAAGGTAACTTTTCCTGATTTTAACAGAAAGATAGATATAAAGGGAAAAGAGACATGATAGTTGTGTGATGATAGGAAACAAGGCTTATGTAAATGTTCTCAGGATTCCTGGTAGCAAGTTACACCTGGTAGCAATGTAGCACCTTAGGGCATTTACTACACTAGGAAATTATTTAATAATAACTAAATTCAAAATAATAACTCCTGAAATAACTATTTCAAAAGAAGCTTATTCCCTGAGGAAAGCAAGAGTTCAGATTTCACATAACCAGCCTGTTATTTCAAAATAACAGGCTTGGTAGTGTGGACTCTCTGCTTATTATTTTGAAATAACGGGGCTTATTTTTAAATAACTACCCATTGTAGACCAGTGACTAACAGATTTATTTACGGCATAAGCTTTTGTGGGTAAACCCCACTTTATCAGATGAATTGGAGTGGAAATTACAGTAGCAGAAGTATACACAAAGAAGAAGTTGTTTGTGTTAATGAAGCTAATCAAATCAGGTGGAAGTGGGTCATTCACAGTATTTGGTGTGGAGATGTGACTATCCAGAGAGGGAAAATTGTCTTTATAATGTGTTAACCAGTTGAGATCCTAATTCAATCTTAAATTGATAGTGCTGAATTTGCAAATGAATTCCAGTTCAGCTATCTCCCTTTGTAAATTAGTTTTGAAATTCTTTTGTAAGAATAATGGCTACTTTTAAATCCATTTATTGCGTGTCCAGATAGGTCAAGGTGTTCCCCTACAGGTTTGTGTGTGTTACCACTCCTGAAGTCTGATTCATTCATGTCCATGCATCCTTTGTCACAGAGATTGTCCAGTTTGGCCAATATACATGGAAGAAGGGCATTGTTGGCACTCGATGGCATATATCATGTGAATGAATGTACAATGGATGAGCCTATGATGGTATGGTTTATGTGATTAGGTCCTGGGATGGCATTGCTTGTATAGATATGTAGACAGAGCTGGCAATGGGGTTTGTTGCAGGGATAGGATCCTAAATATGTGTATCTGTGATGCGTTGTGTGGCTATTAGTAAGTATTTGCTTCAGGTTGAGGGTCTGTCTGTAGGTGGGCACTGGCATGTAACAATCAGTAGGTTTCTGGTATAGGGTGGTGTTTATGTGACCATAATTTATTTGTAATGTAGGGTAACCCTACTAACCATTATTCTTACCTACATACCTCTAGCTTCGGTCCGGGACATATTACACAATCCACTGTCTACAGCCAAGCCTTAAGATACAACCCTATTGGCTCCAGTTCCTGAGACAGAGACAAAAACCTACAGAATTTTTATCAAGCATTTTAAAAACTTAAATACCCACCTGGATAAATGAAGAAACAGATTGACAAAGCCATACCCAGAAGTCACCCACTTCAGGACTGGCCCAACAATGTAAATAACAGAACACCACTGGTTATCACCTGCAGCCTGCAGTTAAAATCTCTCCAGAGCATCATTGACAATTTAGAACCAATTCTGGAAAACGATCCCTCACTCTCACAGACCTTGGGAAACAGGCCAGCTGTCATCACTATAACCTTCCTGATCTTCCTTCAGATCAGAGTTTCAAGTAAGAGTCTTAGCTCTTCAGCTCACATCATTACAATAAAGTAGAGATTGTCAATACAAATAATGATTTATTAAAAGCAATTAATGAATACAATGAACTTAAAAGCTCTTTGCATTTGTTTGTAAATTCTACTAGTTGAGAATCTTATGTCTTAGTTATGTAACAGGTCAGTAGTCCTGTGGAACATACATGAACCCTTGCACTTTAAGGCTCATCTCTTTAAAACTATGTGGAACTGTTAGGAACTTCAGGGTTCATGTGACTGCAGGTTTCAAGCAGCACCTGCTATGCTACTATATATACTTACAAATAAGCACTTGCTAGGCACTGAAGCAAATTTACAAGAATTTTTGCAAACCTGGGTTTTGAATGCGGGGATTGCAATGCTTTAACAGGTCTCTTGAAATCTGTCAGTTGTGGAGAAAGCTCAAAAATAAAAGAGCACTACATGGGATCAAATATTTGCAGTACTGTAATGAAATACTTCTTTCAGATTTCACGGTTTGGGAACCATGTGATTTAAAATGCCCTTTCAAAGAGCAACATGAAAATGAGGCTTATTACAAAACATTGACTTCTGCCCTTGAGAGCTCTAGGACTTGCTATCCCTAATGGGGCTAGATTTACTTTACCACCCTCACATAAATAAGGACACTGGGCACAAGATGCATTGGATTCGCGTGGAGCAAAGGGAAGCGATCTTAATGAAACATTTATCGGTTGTATGCTGACACTGAAATTCTAAGTTTGTTAAATGTTCTCCATGCCATCTGTAGCTTGCTTTTTGAGGGCTATTAGTTTTTTCTTTATGACTCTCTAGTCTGTTTCCTAATTATCATTTAAAAATGTTATTCTGACTTCATAATTGGCATGAATAAAACTCTGAAAAGGAATTAAGGAGAAAAGTTATCATCTAAAGATGTATCTCTGGAGAATCAGGTCCAAAGCCTACCTCTTGCTTTTAACCAGGCCCGACAACAGGGAGAGGAGGTTTCAGCTGCTTCAGGGCCCGGCAATTCAAAAGAGCAGTGACAGCAACTGTGGTAATGGTGGTGGCTGGAGTCCCCGGCCTTTTAAATCACTGCTGGAGCCCTGGGTGGTATGCTCCAAGAGGCGCTGAAGGGTTGGCTGGGGGAGACTAGTCCCTACTTTTGTCCCTTCTGTCGGAGGCCACACCCCTTCTGGGAGTGCAGAGCTGCCCCCTCCCCACTATGCCCAAGGGTTGGCAATTCTGTTGTCCCCCTCACCTTTAACATGTGGAAGCCATGACAGAAAGCTTTGTTGTAAGTTTAGTTGTATGTACACAATAGTGATAATAGTTGTCGTCTGTTTGTTGCTTTTGAGAGCTTCAGTCCAAGACTACATCAAAGGATGTGTTTTTGGATGAGCTTTGTTTGATGGTGAAGGCTTCTATTTTTATGTTTTAAGTCATCAAAACAGTTTGGAGGTGGACGTGAGTAGAAACATCCTGGAAAAAGAGTTCCAGACATCACTGAGTAGATTAACAGGGCATGAAACCTGGACAAACATAACAGCTTTCCTTTCAAGTGCACACGAATAGAGACCTGAATGTTGTAATATGTACAATACATGGACCTGATCCAAAACCCATTGAAGTCAATGGAAAGACTTTGACCTCAAAAGGCTTTAGATCAGGCTTCAAAGACTTTAGGATTAGTGAATTAGAGCCTTCTATGGCTATTGGATAAGAGCCAATAATTTTCATGAACATAAGGCTTTTTGGCACCTAAATCTAGACGTAGGCACCTATGCACAAAATCATACAACTCCAGCCAAACCCTGTAGCTACCTAAATTCTCTTGGGAAATAAGTTCATAGTGGTGCCGGAACTATGAACTGCCAAGCCTAGAGGTGGTGAGTTTCAGTCCTAGCAAGCCTTGGCACAAATTAACAGAGTTGTTGACTCAAGTCCCACGACTTGAACTCGAGTCCGACTTAAGTTGCCTAGGTGACTCAACTTGAGACTCGACCCGGGTTCATTGTTTGTGACTTGAGACTCGACTTGAGACATGCTAATTTTGTTAAATCGACTTGGTGAAAAAATTGTCCGAAAATGCCGATATTGATGGCTTGTACAAAAGTGACTTGACATTTTTAAAATTAAGACTTGAGACTTGACTTGGGACTTGATTCGAAAGTGACTTTAGGGACTCGAGACTCGACTTGAGACTTCAACTGTAGTGACTTGAGACTCAACTTGGACTTGACAACGATGACTTGAAGACAACACTGCAAATTAAGCACTGTAATTTCTCCTGCCCAAGTCTCAGAGTGATTTACAAACCAGGGAAGTCAGGCATTTGCCCACATAACTCATGTGCAGGGCCTGATAGGAATCCTTTTATTCTTCCTCTTTGTCCCATCCCACCCAACTTCCTGTCTAGGCCCTGGTCTACACTAGGGACTTATTTCGAAATAATTCCCCTTATTTCAAAATAACAAGCAGGGCGTCCACACTACCAAGCCCATTATTTTGAAATAAAGGGCTGCTTATTTTGAAATAGTAATTCCTGCTTTCCTTGTGGAATAAGCTTATTTCAAAGTACCTGTAGTTATTTTGGAAGTTATTAAATCAATATAATTTCCTAGTGTAGACATGCCCAAAATGCCTTAGGCACTTAGCTCCAGGAGAGTGTTCATAGCTGAGAATCACTAGCAGAGATAGGCTGCAGGCAGAGCCTGTCTCCCAAGAGGGGTGGGGTAGCACATCCCTTTTCTTGGAATCCTCCATTGGCTAGCTTAGGTGGCTCCCTGCCGAGTATGCTGGTTTTTGTGAATCGCAGTGTCCCCATTCATGAGAGAGAAGCTTGGGCACCTAACCCAGGCATTGTAGCTCACAGCATTATTCCTGTGATTGCTGGGCACCTAAAATATGCTGAGCACCACGATGTCTCTCTTCAATCTCCTCGATCTGACCATGTGTTTAACTGAACACTAAAAGGAACATGGATGAGAAGTCATTTAAGGGAAGAATTTGAACTTATAGCACTGGCATTGTTGGTAGAAGTAGGGGGGATATTGCAGATAGTTTGTCCTCAACAGGCTACAACTTAGTTGCCTGAGAGACCATCTATCTTTCTGTAGCCTATAGGGAACACTTCAATCAGGAGGAATGCGGTATGCCTTTGGTGCCCTCTGCCTCTGGAGGCTTATTTAGTCTGCAGAAGACAAGAGTGAGGGGGGATTTGATAGCAGCCTTCAACTACCTGAAAGGGGGTTCCAAAGAGGATGGAGAGAGGCTATTCTCAGTGGTGACAGATGACAGAATGAGGAACAATGCTCTCAAGTTGCAGTGGGGGAGGTCTAGATAGAATATTAGAAAAAAATGTTTCACTAAGAGGGTGGTGAAGCACTGGGATGGGTTACTTAGGGAAGTGGTGGAATCTCTATCCCTAGAGTTTTTTAAGTCCTGGCTTTACAAAACCCTGGCAGGGATGATTTATTTGGGACTGGTCCTGCTTTGAGCAGGGGGTTGGACTTTATGACCTCCTGAGGTCTCTTCCAACCCTGTGATTCTGTGATTCTGATGCATTACAGTCTAATTTACATGGTGCATAATCAAAGACACCCCTCTTTGCCCAGACGTCCTCATAGTACATGCTACAAAATGACAGTGACTATATCTTTGCACTAAAGCTCTGCCCCTTTACAAACATGCGAGCCTCACAGATAAGTGAGCCTGCAGGGACGGGGGCAGAGAAGATGGCTGGCTGTGATATTTATTTAATACCCAGGTTCTGTAGTGATAAAGCACTCTAGAGATTAGACACAGATCTTTCCCTGTAGTCAGTTACCCTTTACACATTGCTTTCCTAGTATTTTCCCATTTATCCTCCCATTCACCCTCACCCTGGTTACCCATGGCTGCTGCTTTTCTTTCCCTGATGTTCCCTTAGCCCAGTGTGAGGTCAACACAGCATACTTCACTTTGAAGTTCCACTAACCCTAACTTTGAGTCCGCTTGAGGGCTGTCTCTGCTCTTCTCCCAGGGACTGTGTGTGCTCACCGGCACTTAAGTTCCATTGCATGAGAGCACAGGGATGGATGGGTGAGCTTTCTACTTGAAGCTGGAGTTTTGGTAGGCATGGTGACAGAGTTTTGTTCTGCATTCAGAGGTCTTATTTTTATTTGCCCAATTGTTTTCCTTTGCTTTTGAGATATAATCTCCATTATCACAGTCTTTCCTGCTCAATGCTTTTTTAATGCATGTTTTATTTATTTTAGGAAGATCCTTTATGCTCCTGTGTGAATTCCAATTGTTATGGCTTGTTTTAATTTCCTTTAAAGCTCTTGGGCCATTCTTCTGTTGAAGTAAATCTGGTTCCACTTAATAAAAATTCTTTGCGATGCAGATATATAAAATGTCCTTGCCTCATCTCTGAAATTCCTGAATAAGCAAATTTAAATTATCTGGCATATATTTTATTCAGTTTAATTTGATAAAGGTGATGGTGACTAACGTGAAAAGTTGTAAATAGGTGCAGAGAAATCAAAAACACTTATGGTATAGCTAAGCATGCTCCAATCCTTTCATTTTCAATTTGTTTTATTTCTCCCCATTCAGGTTGCTAAACCATATTGACTGGAGGGGCAAGGCAAGAAGAGAAGAGGAATTTATGATCTGACTAAATATCCGCCCTAGATAAACTTTACTGCACTTGAAAACTTATGTCAGTGATAGACCAAGCTTTAAAATTCTAAACAATGGTACTTCTTAGGGTCATTTCAAGTAAACCCCAGAGGGCTTTTGCAGCTCCTAATTATTTCCAGGTAATACTGTGGAGTTAGCTCTAGAAACCATTCAAAGGGTTTGGTTGTTTTTTTAAAGTTACTTTGCAATGCTATTTCTTTAATGTTTTTCTAGGGTGTAATTATTTTTGCTCTTTTCATTTGTATAAGAGCACCGTGAACCAAGAAAATAACTGTGTTGACCACGACTGCTTATAATCATAATTGTCTAATCCTGTGCTCCCTCACACGTTTGTTGTATGTATTTGTTGTTGTTCATCATATATTTGGATTGCAACCTCTCTGGGTCAGGGACAACCCTTTCATTATAATGTGTGTACTGTGCCTTTATAAAGACCTATAATGTGGCTGAACATTGTAACTTTGGAAAAAATTGCAAGCCAAATTCTGGCTTCTCTTATACAAAGAAAAGCTAATGGAGTAAATGCAACAAAAGGAGACCACAAAGCCAGTTATCAACATTAGTAAGTGATTGTGAGTCAATAAAAAGGAGGCTTAGAGAGAGCTACAGAATATGGCTGCTGCTTCAGTGACACAGTGGCTGACTAGAAGAAAGAATGGTTTATGCTATGTCCCACAAACTGTGGAAATGCATGTGACTCAAAATCAGAATGACTGAGTATGAAGAGACTATTTGGGTCTGTAGTGGGTACAGAGATGATGAATCAGCCTTGGAAAGAATGGCGTGAAAACAGAGATGCACTCCCTGGAAATTAGGTCTCTCCTATTTTTAAATGTACAGCCTGTATTCATTTCTTAGAGGTTGTGAGGGTATTTCCTGCAGGCAGTCCTGAACTGGAGTTGTGAATTTGGACCCAGTTCTTAGGGTAGTTAAACTTTTAACAGGTTTGAAAACCCATGGACCTCCACCATTTTACATCATATGTGCTCCTGTATATGAGGAATGAGCTACACTTTGGATGTGCTTTTCTGAGACATCCTTCACTTAATTTGTATACAAGTTTTAGTCTCCCCTTAGCTTTTCCCCCTCCATATACAGAATCCTGCCCAATGTGTTAAAAAACAGTAAAGAAAGGTGTTGAAATACTGCATCAGTACCTCCCTGGTTCCTTGAAACTAGATCAGATTCAAATTCTTGAGCCTTGTTTGGAACAGATTAGCACAGGGTCTTCTGTATCATCCATAGCTTGCTAAGGACAAATAAATCAGTTCCACCCAGATCGAAACACCAAGGAAATAGGGGTATGTCTACACTACCACCCTAGTTTGAACTAGGGTGGTAATGTAGGCAACCGGAGTTGCAAATGAAGCCCGGGATTTGAATTTCCCGAGCTTCATTTGCATCTCGCCGGACGCCGCCATTTTTAAATGTCCGCTAGTGCGGACTCCGTGCCCCGCGGCTACACGCAGCTTGGACTAGGTAGTTCGGATTAGGCTTTCACGAGGAGTAAAGGTAGTTCGGAATAGGAAGCCTAGTCCGAACTACCTAGTCCGTGCCGCGTGTAGCCGCGGGGCACGGAGTCTGCACTAGCGGACATTTAAAAATGGCGGCGCCCGGCGAGATGCAAATGAAGCTCGGGAAATTCAAATCCCGGGCTTCATTTGCAACTTCGGTTGCCTACATTACCACCCTAGTTCGAACTAGGGTGGTAGTGTAGACATACCCTAGGGCATTTTCAGTGTTGGGTTCTTGGCTATTTCTTCAATGCAACAGCTCAGAATGAGAACTCTAGGGACCAGACCTAGCCCACCTTTCAGTGAATGCCTTCCCAAGAAGAACAGGTACCAGAATAATTACATAACATAAAATCAAGCAGATGTACAAGCCACCAGCTTCTAGAAGGAGTAAAAACAGCTCCTGTTTCAAATCTTACGCCTCTTAGCTATGTTCAATGCCTAAATACTATGGTGCTTGGTGCTCTGGATAGACAGTAGGAAGGATAGTGATTTTATTTAAACAGAGAATGTGTCCTTTCAGATATGCATAGATGATATATATTGTATACTCTATACAGAGTTTTCTTCCACCACAAAACAGATTTGTAGCACTGTCCGCTCAGAATAGTCAGAAATATGCACATCGACATTCTGTGTCAGACTACAAACATATTCAGTTCCTCACAAAGATTTCTTGTCCATTACGCTGCACACAGGAAGAAACCCGCCCAAATCTTTCACAATGCTATCTAAGTCTCAAACAGCATCTTTATTAAGTCCAGGTAAAAGAAGAGGATTTGACATTTGGGCTCAATCCTGCCATCAAAAGCTCAGTCAAGTAGCAATTGCTTTTACAAGACACCCAACAATAGGCCTTAGAATGGGGGAGGGGAAAGAAGAATGCCTGAAAGCTGTCCTATTGAAATGTTCTTACTAACAGGTTAAAATATATAAAATATTTAAAGTCTCTGACGTTCTTTTTGATATTCTCTGAGTGATTCCCTAAATCAGCTTCAAATTTACTCATTTCAGCTTTAAAACAACAAGCTTTGCAAATGATTAAAAAGCCCCAAACACACACCACCCAGATGGTAACTATTATCTGAGCCAGAACACAGAGACAAATACATCCACTTAGGGCAAAATAGCATATTGTATTATATCTCTGTGATGTACTGTAATGGGATACAATTTACATTATAACTTGTTGTGAATTAGAGATTTAACTTATGGCCTTTTAAAACAAATTACAACAACAAATGAATATATGAAAATATGCTCTAATAGCTGCATGCATCCCATCATCAAAGGCAGGATAATCTCCATAGCAAAACACCTGGATAAATTGTACCAAGAAGGAGCATACAGTTTCCAAACAATGTTGTACAGATATGAAGTAAAACTGAAATCCTGATCACTTGTGGGCATTAGAGATTCTGTGCATCCTTCAGAAGAATAAGGGCGTGAGAGCCAAAATTTTGAATACAAAGCATGTAGAAATTACTAAGAAATTGGTACAACATGACCACTGCTTATTAAGGTAAGTGTGACGGGCTGCCAATGGCCAGCACGCCAGACGGCTAGAGCCGCTGGGAGACGAGCGGGGCTGCGGGCAGAACTCCCCCGCACTACGGGGCCGCCGGAGAATGGCAGTGGGGCCGGAACCTGCCGCCACACCTGTGCCAGCGGGAGGTCACCGGCCCCTCCCAGGGAAGGGCTCAGGGAGGGGCCGTTGCGGAGGGTGACAGCTGGGATGTGGCTGGGGAAGCCGCCACGTCACCGGAGGGGCGGGGCCTCCAGATCACATCCGGCCCGGCGGGTCTTTTAAAAAGGCCCGCCAGCAGAGAGGGAGGGGGCAGCCTCCTCCCAGGGAGGTAGATACGGACTGGGGCCCAGGACGGACCGGGTGCGTGCCCGAGACCAGCAGGTGGCCCGTTCCCATCCCAGGGGCATCCGGGAAGGCCCCATTGGTTGGCGGTCGACCAGTCCTGGATCGGAGGACAACCAGGAGAAACCCTGCCACCCGCGGAGAAAGTGACTCAGCCGGGACAAGATCCATGGAAACAGAACGACCCACGGGACTCCTGCGAAACAACCCCGGACCCAGACCCCAGAATCCTGGTAGGCATTGGGGAACGGCAGGGGTGCTCCGGGGGCCTGGGAAAGGGAGGAAGCAGCCTGGGGCAGGGACCTTCTGGTGACCGTGGGCAGACGTGTTATGGGAGGAAACACCCCGTCTGCCCTGCAGGGGCAACAGCGAGCCCCTGCACTTAGGGCCCCGGGCTTGGACCCGGAGAGAGGGCGAGCCTGGGTTCCCCTCCTAACCTCCTTTGAGCACCCCACCCCTTTCAGAACCGGAACGCATACAAATGTGCATACTGCAGCGGGCCGGACGACAGGGCAGGCCAGGGTATTGCCCCTCTAAGGGGGCCAAGCTCGGGGCGCAAGCCTCAACCCTGCTAAGGCGGGGCATAGACACGGGGTCTGCTGAACCCGCCTCCCGGTAGGGAGGGAGTGATCACATCCACCTGACGGGACACAGGACCGGAAATCCTGGCCAGGGAATCCTGGCCAGGGCGTGGTTAAAGGACGATGGGGCTTGCTGAGTCCGTCCCCCCCCCCCAGTAGGGGGTGATCGCACCCCACGAATTGTCCACAGTAAGTATAATTATCTTACTATTACCTTGAGCTCCACTGCATTCACCTGTTGTCTCTCCTCATAAACTGACATGCTCCCTGGTGCAGGGACAATCTTTTAGTTAACTGTGAGCACGGCAAGTAGGTTATAAGGGCCTAACACTATAAGAATACAATGGTAAAACTTCCTGTCTGAAATTGCTTTGTAGAGTGTCTGTGCACTTTGAACAGTTGCAAGGGTCCCACAGAAGAAGCTGATTTTGGGATTGGATGGCATATGAAAATGCGCAGGCTTGCAGATATTCACACACATTTTAATTTTCTGGCCATTTTCTATGGTGATTGTAATGACACTGTCTATTCTGAGAGGGAGGCTGATGTTGTGACTTGGGCTGTTCTGTTCCTAGCTCTCCCACAAGCTTGCTGAGCGGCTTTGGGTAAGTCATTTAATCTCTCAGTGCTTCAATTTCCTCATCTGTGAAATACAAATAATACTTCCCTACCTCATAATGATGCACCAGACTCCACATTTGCAAAGCTCTTTGGGATCCTTGGATATAAGTTAATATGAAAGTCAAAACTGTTACCTTACTTTATTTCATTTTGACCGTACAACAATCACCTCTATAACAATCAAGTACAGGTTGGAACCAGGGTCAACCTGAGCCATTCGCGCACCCCAGGCCCTGGTAGCACGGCGCCGCCCTGAGGAGTGCGACTCATGCGCGGCCTCGCCCCCAGGCACATGGAGCATGTGCGGTGCTGCCCCAGCCCGGCAGCCTCGCACGACACCCCCTACACTGGGGCACCGCGGGTGGTAGCCTGGCTCACTTGTACGTTGGGCCGGCTCTGGTTGGAACTCCCTCATCCAGTACCCTTGGGACTTGACCGGTCCCAAACGAGGGGATTTGCTGGACCAGGAGTGGTCCCTCCCAACATGGCCTGTGCTGAACTCCTGCCCCCTGCGTGGGCTCCAGCCAGGAACTGATGCTGCCTATCTGACCTCGTCTCCCCAGGCTGCAGCTCTCTAGCTGTCACTGCTGGACCTCGAGCTCTGTAGCCAGAGCTCCACAGCTGCAACCGGACCCCGAGCTCTGCGGCCAGGGTCAGAACTCCACAGTCAGACCCGAGGTCCATGGCTGGAGCTCCACAGACTCTGCTGCACTCTGAGCTCCACAGCTGGCGCTCCACAATTGCTGCTGGACTTGAGTTCGACAGCCGGGGCTGGAACTCCCTGGCTGTGGCAGGGCTAGAGTTCCGTGGCCGTTGCTGACCCCTGCTACCTCCCAGCCATGGGGGGGCAGAACTCCCCACTCCACTGCCTGTCCTTCCACGTCTTCCCCTGACATGGAGCTCCCAGGTGCGTCGCCGGCCCCCCTGCCACACGGCCCAGCCTCCTCATACCTGGGTTCTGTGGTCCAGGAACATCCCTGGTCCTGTTGGACCACTGATGTTGCGAGACCAGAGAGTCCCAATTAAGGGAGGTACAACCTCTATGGAAAGTGTCTTTTAAGGACTGACTGTGCATCCACCCAAATTACCAGCAGTGTGAGAATGGAATGAGGAGTTCCCAGACACCTCCAAAAATGGATGATGCCACAGACCAGGAGGTAAGTAGGATAAAAAATTTAGAAAAAAAGGGAAAGAAAATTACTATGAGGGGAGGAGAATCAGACAAAATTCAGGATCTGTCTTAGTGTCTGATGAAATTCATATCAGACATGTTGACATTTAGATAAAGTGAATGTTGTTATTACATGGCGACAAGATAGGAGTGTCTTAATTAACACTCCGGGGATGAGCACTCCTCAAGGATTGCCACAGCTGAGCCACTGACTGCTAACCCCATTAACAATGAAGGTTGAGAGGATTACTGTCAGTCTTGGGTTACAGTCACACACAAAAAAAACCCAAAGAGGTCTATGCTTAGTGTGTAAAAGTTTCTGGATTGTAGAAACCACTAAAAAGCCTAAATCCCATTTTCAGAAGTAACTTTTGATAAGACTTAGTCCCTCAGATATCTAAATGACTTTTGAAAAGAGGACTTTATGCCTAAACCATTTAAGAGTGTATATTGTCCTCACTACAAGGCAAGGTCCTGTGATACGGAGGTAGAGTTGCAAGGAAACTGTTACTGAAGACACTACAGCAAAAAGATGGAACAGCTACAGGAAGGAGAATAGATCAAGAACTGGATGTGCGATCTAACAATCCAGTGTATTATTATAAGGAGGACATGAATTAAGAGATTGTAATGGACAGGGCAAACAATTTATAAGAGATAGGAACAAAGCAGCAGAAGAGACATGCAAGCAAGGAGACTCTTTTTCTGTATAAGCAGGGCTTCTCAAATTGTTCTTAGTGCCAGTCATACCATAACACTGTCCCATTGGCCGCTCATTTGTGTCTGTTGTGGCAATTACAGCTATGGCCTACGTAGAAAAGTTATATAAAGAAAGCACCTATGCACCTTTCATTGTCTGTCTTCAATGTTTTGTCCCTTTTTGAGGAAAGGGAACCACTTCATCTGCTTTGGCCTATCATTTAATTTCTCTCTCATCTTTCAACTGAAAACAAGTAGGATATCCAGGTGTATGTCACCAGTTTGCGCTCCACAGGCCATATCTGGGGTAGTAAGAGAGTGAAAATGCATGAAATGAGGTAGAAAACCTAAATGGTGAAATATAGAGAAATGGCAAGAAAATTGTCTCTTTCCTGTTATGCTCAAAAATTGAAACTTGATCAAATTTCCATTGGCTTCAATGGGATTGTGCCCAGGCACCTCAAGTCTGAATCTGGTCAGCAATCTAATCCAGGCTGCATGCTGTCAGATAGTCAGGCAAATAAGCTCTCTATTTCAGATGTAAATCAATGTTGCCTTCACAAGCATATCAGATGATACACCGGGAGACTGGAAGACTGACATGATGTGTTTAAATTTCAACATGCAAAAATTAAAAGCTAGTTACCCGTGGATCAATATGTACTGATGCAAAAGAGTTCAAGAAGGCTCAAAGCAAAGCACAAGTAAAAGAAAAGAAAAGAAAAAGAAAAGAAATATAATGCTACCAGCTATATCTGAAAAGAGCAAGTAATATTTTGTTCATGCTAGAGTTGTTGGTGCTGTATAAATGTCTCATTCTATTCCTCTCTAGTGTTATTCCAGGGTTAAGCATATTCAGTGCCCTTTATAATCAAGTTGTCAATATACAGTCATGATGTTACACATTGATTTTCTGCCAAAAAAGGAGGATGTTATCCCTTTGTTTTCAACTGCATGGCAGCAAGTTAATATTTTTAGATCATAATCTCCTCTATCACCACACAGACCAGGGCATCTTCCTGGCCAAACAGTATAACTGTATTTTTAAAATGTGACAGTTATTCGCAGGCACGGAGGTGATATAAAGTGGCAGTGTATATATATTAGCAGCAGTCTGTGCAGCTGTGGATTGTGCCAACAGACCAGCCATACAAACTTTTCCCCTCCACACAGGGTCAAAAAAGCAAGCAAGGAAACCCACTCTGTACAATAAGGATTTGCATTGGACATTGCAGGGCGAGATTCTGCTTCCAACCTGCAGCAGGCAGTCAGAACAGGGAAAGCCCCCAAACCTGCTCCCTACCTGGAGCGCCTGGAGGAGTGGGAAAAGTCTCCACCCTCCAGCCTCATTTCCCAGCTTAAGCGCAGGGCAGAGCAGGTAAGTCCCTGCACCCTGGCCCTATTCCTTGGCTGCAGCACTGGGTGGACACGTGGAGCACGGTGAAATTAAGGAACAGGCTGAATCCAGCCCATGGGCTTTTGGTTCCCTACCCCTGCCATAGCACATCTGATCTCAAATTAACCACTTTAATAATGTGCATGTGGGTGGAACATCTGAAAAGTGCCAGTACATTATGTAAACAATCAATCAGACAGGTGTCCAGCCTACAAAAACTGAGTAGAGCCCATTCACTTGAGTTTGTTTTCATTAAGCACTGCTCTCTCCCTGATCTCTCAGTTGCTGAGCTCCCCCTCTTAGACCATCCACCGGCAACTTTCAGCATTGCCCATCAACCCCAACTCCCACCTTACCCCTGTCACTTGGCTTTTCTGGATATTTCTGCAAGGCAACTCCTCAACGCAAAAACCTGTCATGACAGTGAGCCGCAGAACCTAGCCCTACCTGAAGCCCAGAAAGGGGAATGAGTTTTGGAGCCCAAGCATAACTATCTATATGGCTATTTTTACAGTGTAGCATGAGCTCTGAGAGTCCGTGTCTATAGACCCAGGTTCTGAGACAAACTGCTGCTACAGTGGGTTTTTTTCTTTTCTGTGTAGCTGTACCTGCTGTGACTTCTTTGCTCTCAGCCCTCTCCTCTTTGTCCTTGTTTCCTTTCTTCCATCATTATGGATTACTTTCATTCCTCACCTTCGCTGTCTGGATTCTCTGCCCATCACAAGGTCTGCTTTGCCGACCCCTGCTCTAGCACATCCCCAGCATCTGTCTCTGCTCCTGCTCTTGTGCTGTGGAGCATCTATGGTAGAAATCCAGTACCAGGCTTACTTCCTCCATTACCCATTTGTTCTCTCTTCTTTTAGTCCTGTCATCATCCCACCTAAAACAACTTTACCTTCCCTTCTTTATTGAACCTCACACTTGCACTTTGAGGTGCCTTTTCACCACTCCTCAAATCCTCCCTCTACCACTCAATGCCAGTTCCTCTGAGGTTGCATCTCTTAGGTGATGAGGTGCCATGGGGGGAAACGGCGGGGCAGTGATAGGAAGGGGTGGGGATTGGGGAATGGGTTCAGACATGCCCTCCCAGGCCATCAGGTCTCACCTTCCAGATTATGAATATAGATAACCCTTTGGCTGTGAGTTTGAGACCCCCTGCTTTATACCTTATCACTGGATAATCACATCCAAAACATAAATTCAACTACCATATATATGTTCACTGTTTACAGACCTACCTCTCCACTCCAGACCTGTCTCCTTCTGTGCAAACTAGAATCTAGGCCTGTCTCTTTCACATCTCCTTGTGGATATCTAGTCATTAGATAAAATTCAACATGGCTAAAACAAAGCTTTAATCTTCTCTTCCTCCACAGGCCCTCCCCACCACCTCCTTTCTCAGTCACTGTGGACAACTTTACCTCCTGCTTGTCATTCAGGTCCCATCATTTAGTGGGACTTCACTCTAGATAGATCAGTGATGGGAATTTTGCAGCCCAATGGCTGCATGCAGCCCATCGGGGTTCTGTGTGTGGCCTGGGAAATATTTTGTCTACTGTTACCCATGTGCAGGGTTGCCGGATTCCGTTGCCTTCTGTCCATGTAGTTTTTTTTCCCTACTGGTATTACTAAAGTGACACACATGAAGTGGGATGCATGCTGATTGCTTGCAACATTGATTTTGAGAGCCATGTGCTTCCTCTGCATTCAAGCAAAGTGCTGCTATGATTCATTTGGTACACCTTACACATTCTAGGTATGTAAGCAACAGTTGGAAAAAGTACCCTATCCTCAAGACGACAATCTTGAGGCCCACTCACTAGCTTAGGTTGCCCATAGCTACTCTAGATCCTCATATTCAGACTATGTCTAAGACTTGCTGATTCTTTTCTATGGAATATTGTTAAGATAGGGCATTTCCTATCCATCCAGACAGCTAAAAGTGTTGTACAGGTTCTCAACATCTCACATCTTAATTGCCGCTACTTCCTTTTCTCTGGCCTTGACAAAAGCAGTTTTGTTTCTTTTATATGTATTCAGAAATTGCTATAAAGACCATTTTGCTAGCCATTTGCTTTGACTGTGTCACTTCTCTCTTTCCATCCCTTCCCTGGCTCCCTGAACTGAATATCTTTCTCAATGGACATTGCTTGAAATACTAATCCCAACCAAAATACCTCGAAGTAACCCTGGATAAATCTCTCAAATAACTTAACAACCTGAGGAAACCTGTGGTTAAGGCACAGTTATGCAAAAACCTTCTAATCAAATTGGCTAGCATTTCATGGACAGCAAATGCTCAGACTCTCTGATCATTGGGTTTAGCCCCCTGTTAGTTTGTAGCAGAATATTGAGCTTTCGTTTGGCTCCATTTGTCATATGTCAAGTTGGATGACACACAACTCATACACTCATACACATTATAATTGAGATGATTCAACCTAAGTCAGTTCTGAAACTCCCCCGTTAAGCAATATCACTCCTCCATAATGCTTGGGAGAATGCTAGAGTAAAAATGGTTGAGAAGACTATGGCAAACCTGGGCCTACCAGTATACACAGACCTTTCTGACCACCTAATGGTGGGTTTGTTATTGAGGCACCCAGTGCAGACCCTCCTGACCATCCCAGATTTCTCTGAAATGACAATGTGGCATAAAGAATCTGGCAGCTGATGTCAGACTTGCCTGACTGTTAAACTTTCAAATAGAACCCTCATGCTTTCTCCCATGATCCTTCTCATAATTGAGAGGAACTCTGTAAACATACGCAAAGCCACTTCATTGTTCTCCTTCAAACACCTCCTTAAAACTTTTCTTTTCTCTGATGCTTACAAAAAACGACAATGATTAGGCTGCAGATGTGCAGAGACTACTGCCCACCATGCCGACCAATACTGTTCACTGTTTATTATTATTGTCATTTATTCATGTGTGTTGTTTTTACAACACACATGAATAGATGATCCAAAAGCAACTGTAAGCCAGAGCCAGAAAAGAAGATACAGCCAGAGGTGAATCAGTCAATTATTAATTTACTAGGGAAGGAAAGGAAAGGAAAGGAGACAGAACACGGTTTTTCTCTTTGAGCTGCACTTTAAATCTTTTAACTTTCCAACCATTGTATTCCTGTTTAGAATACCTTACATGCATGCAAAATCCATTGATTACCTTAAATGCATGTGCAGTGTAGCTATAGGCAAATACCAACAAGGTAGTGCTAAATTATCTTTAGTAATAGGTTTCTTATTACACTGCATATTTGTTGTTTTCAACTTCATTTGCCAGCATTAAACAAAAAATCATTATTTGTTAAGAACACTATTGCTTCAGGGAACTGGCTGGCTCAGGGGATTGTGGTGAGGGGATATGGAAATGCTTAAGGGCCCTAGATATTATAGTCATGAGTGGCTTTGAAATGCATAGACAGATAAGTAATCTATCTGAACACAGTCTATGATAGCAGAGCTGTTGCAGAATATTAAAAATACTTTTTCTGGGATATTTAATGATAAATTTAACTTGATTTGTTGCTTGCTCTTTCCATAAATCGGGCCAGGTTTTAAACTTCCTTAACAGGGCAACTACTTACATTTCAAGGAAATAAAAAAAAGCGGAGGGGACAAAACAACACTATATGACAAGTAGAGGATAAGGCATTACAAGGAACCGCAATCCACAAAATGTTGTTTATGGTACAAGATCGTGCATTTTTGTTATGGTGGATGTGATCCTTTTTAATTGATTATTGCTAAAATACAGGTTAGATTTGAAGCACTGTATATTGGCTTCACATGAGGAATGGGATATTATGACGCCTAAGGATATGCCACTTTTTCTTTCTGCACTACTGCTAAAGTTTTCAGCTGCAGCTGCAACCATGTTCCATTAGGAAGCCCTAATAGCATAAAGCTGGGGATGCTATGTATGTGATGCACAATCAGTCAGTCACTTACTGTTTAGCTACCAACTTGCTTTAGATTTCAGACAAAACATCAAAGAGCTGCTATTTCTCTGATGACCACACCAACTAAAGACTTTTTTTAAATGAGATTCATTAAAAAGAGGCATTTTTGTATAACAAAAATCTCTAACATTTAGCCACTTTGAACACCATCATTCAGATCTGAAGTCTGCTAATATTTACATTCTGTTGAACAGGGCTTCTTCTAAAGATGGCAATCTGGACTGGAATAATTTTTCTATGAACTATTTGATGGAGCTTACTAGATTTAAAATAATTTGCCCACAGTCTTCATTTACATACCTCGAACAAATCATTATTGAAGTTTGCAGACATCTGTAAAAGAACTTCCACGATGAACTTGCAAAATATGACACATTTCAAAAGTTGACAACACTAACCTCTTCTGTTTTGCTCAAAGGAGCCAGGGAAATAGCAGACAGCTTATTAAAATGACTTTGCAAGATGACAATTTTCCTGAATCAGAGACCAAATGGAAAATGAGGAATGGGGAGAAATGCATTACTAGAAAATGAAATTTCAAAATGCTATTCAATGCAGACACTTAGGAAAGGTTATTTATTTATTTTTCAGCCTTATTTCAGGCAAGGAGAAGAAGGAGAGCGAGAAAGACAGAGAGAAAGAGAGAAATCATGCCTCACTTTCTAGATTTCTTCAAGGATATTATTGCCTTGTCTGACAAGGAAAGAACAGCAAAGATTAGCGGTTTGCATTTGCAAAACCCTTTGACCTTGTTTCCTGCTACAGGTTAATATGTAGCACAGGAAGAAAATCGACATGCTGTAAGACAGGCTTTGAGGTAAGAGACAAAGGAGTAGTCATAAACTGATACTTTCAGGGTGGAGGAAAGAGTTACACAGGATCAATACTGACACCCACACTATCATGATTATTTCATTGTTATTATTATTCTAAGCAATTTGGAAGGTTCTGCAAGCAAGACTTGTAATTTTGTCAGGGATTCTAACTTGGGAGGCAGAGCAAATAATTAATACAGGACTGAGATAACTGAAACGCCTGACCCAGTAAAAGGAGAATACAGCTCCCTGCAGATAAGCTGGAGACTGTAATTACCATAATTCATGAAGTAAAGAATCGAGGAAAGAAATGGATATTGTACATAATACACAAAGTATGGAGTACTGAGCAAGTAACCGAAGTTTGCACTGCAATATCCAACTGCAAGACTGAACTAAAATTCGTACAAGCTGAAATAGAATGTATAGTTGGACACCAGCACCATTACTAGACAGCATTAATTTGGCCTCATCCAGAGAAAAGACATTAAAACAAGGGTAATTAACTACCAATTCTATGATCTCTTCAGAGATGAAAGCTCTATTAAGCCAGTTAGTCATCTTCCTTGGTAGTAGAGACTGTTCCTTACAATGTGCAATATTGCCAACCGCAAACATTAAAAAATTATGAGTCAGGACCTTGAAAAATCATGAGGCTATCATAAAATTATGAGATTTTTCAAAATGAAACATTCTGGGTTCTCTTTATTTATTTATTTATTTATTTATGTTTTTTTAAATGTATAGGGCAGTGGTTGGCAACTTGAGGCCCATTAGGGCAATCTGACTGCAAGCTGTGAGTAGAGTTGCCAGATGGTTGAAACAAAAATACCGACACCCCCCCCCTCAAAAAAAAAAAAAAAAAAACCACACTGGGAATAAATTCTGTTGAAAAAAAAAAGGGGGGAGAAGACCAAAGTTGGCGAGCAAAAAAATAAAATAAAACAGCATTAAAACAGCATGTCCCTTTAAGAGTGAGTGCAGGGATAGGAACAGGGGAGTGGTTGAGCACTAAGACCCAGGGGAAGCATTGCATCCCCTTGGTCTTTTTGCTGGCAGCCATTTTGTGCCGGCAGCCTTGCGGAACCAGGTAAGCATGGAGTCGGGATGCTGGGGATGTTGGGGACTGGAGGGAGCTCGGAGGGGAAGGGGGCAGGCCAGGTGCTGAGTGTTTGTAGGGTTGCCAGGTGCCCGGCATTTTCGCCTCCTGGCCGGGGGGGGGGGGGGGGGGGGGGGGGGAATCAGAAAATACCGGACATCTTAGGTGTCCCGTATTTTCTGAATTTTTTTTACCAGACAGGAGGCAAAAATACTGGACTGTACGGGTGAATACCGGACAGCTGGCAACCCTAGCTGTGAGACATTTTGCTGATATTGACCATCAACAGGCACCGCTCCCTGTACCTCCCACAGTTCTCTGTTCCCAGCCAACAGGAGCTATGGGAAGCAACAGCCAGCACAGCCCTTTCATCGGCAGGCCTTGCTTCCTGAGATCCCGTTGGCTGGGAACAGAGAACCTTCGCCACTGGGAGCTGTGGAGGGCGGAGCCTGTGGACGGTCAATGTCAGCAAAATATCTTTTCGACTGCAATCAGATTACCTGATGAGCCACATGTGGCCTGAGGCCCACAGGTTTCCCACCCCTGCTATAGGGTGTCATCTTTTTGAACTTGACTCACTAACCAGGAGGACCAGAAATTTCCTTTTTATATTTTAAAATGAAACCCAAAATTCTTTCATGATCACACAATTCCAGGAGCTGAGGCCTTAAGAACCTCTCCCCACCCCCCAACCCCCGATATATGTGGAGAGGCCTGCAGTAAAATTACAAGAGTTGACAACCCTGAGGACAGCATTTTGTACAGCATCCTGAATTACATTAGTTTGCAAAAATTTAAACCATTGGGAAATGTATACATTCTAATGGCTAAGGAATTCTCAGTGACCTTATTTTAAGAAGAACACCATCAAGATTGGCAGGCCCTAAAATTAAAACCTCGCCTAGAACATACATTTTTCAAATGTCCTGAATCTGAAATAAATATTAGCCTGCCAAAGCCAGGGCTCCAAGATTATTAAAGTGCCAACTACAATTTATGCCCAGGATACCTAATTGGATATCTCTCATTTTATATCTTGCTATGACAACTGGGCTGCCCATGCTCCATGCTCCCTCATTATATTGAGGTCAGGTCTTCTCACTTCAGTGCTCCTGAGTGTAGAACTTCTTCTTCTTTGAGGAATTCCCACTGTTGCCTCATTCAGCTATTCAGTACAAGACCAAGCAGGCCAGGCCATCTCTGACCATTTTAATCTCTCTTTTCCTTTGACATTATCTTTCACTACTTCATCTCTGTGAATTATAAGAACATCTGGAATAAGGGTCAAATGGGCTAGTGTTCATTTATGTTTATATAACAGGTCAGAATGCTGAGTTTGGTTGCAATCTGTACCTCTGTGAGGGCAGGAGCAATCCCATATATTTCAATACTCTGGTGGCTTTCAAGCAGAGAGAGAGGCTTTGATGTGCAGATGTGCTCATGAGCACAAATAAACCCAGAGCCCCAGATGTTGTCACTGGTTGGCTTCCCCGTAGATTAGTTGCCCTTTACCTGTGCAATATTGGTTGGCTTCCCTGTAGATTAGTTGCCATTTACCTATGCAATATCCCATGATTCTTACTTTGCTGGAACAAATATCTTAGAGCTCCTGAAATTCCCCATTTTTGCTTCTTTCCTCTACAGCAGGCAAACACCAAGGCCCTGAACCTTCACTACATCCAAGCTGTGCTGAGACACAGTGGAGGCGGTGACCGCAGGGAACCAATTGCAGATCACTAATTCAAGAGCCCCCCAGCCCAGGTACAAGGTAGTCCTACTCTAACTCATATTAATGGTGTAAGATCTCTTACCTTATTGGACGATCAGGCATCATGCAGACACCCCCGTCTTCTGCTACTGATACCTCCCCAGACAGCCCCTAGAATCTCCCCCCTTTATCTTTATTTTTGGGATTGGGGAGAGAGATCAGCTAGCGTCGGAGGAGACAATGCTGCTTCCACTAGCTGTGTGCCAGTGGAAATTTCCCCCCTGTACAGGGAGAATTCTCCACTTGGACCGTACAGCTGAGTTAAGGTCTCTTTGTGTAACTGGGCCTTAAGTGACTTGAGAATCTAGGCCCAAAAAGCTTTCCTAGGTTAATACAAATATTTAAAACCTGAGGCATGCACATTTTAAAAATGGAAAAGATTATGGGGCAAATGGGCAATCCTAGACTTTAAATTTTTTTCTCAAATATTACCATAAAATAGAACAGATAAAACTAACGCTCTTATTTGTCAAGCACCATCCCCAGTGCAGAGTGGTGCTGTGAACATGAACATGTTTAGGCGTTTGCTCCAAGCCTAAACACAGATTAGCATAAAAGTACACCAGAGACTGACTCTTGGTGAGATGCAGAAAAGACATTTCTTGTTGAACAAGAAAGGGAACTTTAACAAGAAAAAAGATACAAACACAGGGCAGGTAGGACAATGCCTCCCCCCCAAGGAATGTTTTATTCCTAAAATTATTTATTCAGCCAATTTTATGCTAAATTTCTAAAAAAGTGACTACAATGGCTTGATTCACATTCATACCAAAGCAGCATTGCACTGCCTTCGTGCAGAAAGAATCAAGTTTCTAATGGAGGGATGGATAACCTCAGGCCCAGTGGCTGGATGTGGCCCCCGGGATGCCTGGATCCATCCCCCAAGGCTCAGGACTCCCCTGTGAGCAGACAGGAACCCTGTGAAACTGAAACCAAGTCATGATAGGAAAAACCAAGAGCCAAAAATTCTTCCCTTAGAAATGAAGTCCACTGGAAAAGCAGATTCTAAGGTCCCAATGTGATCCCAAGTGTTTATTTGCCACAATGCATGTGCATAAATGGCAGAATAAGTGCAGCATAAGCAATTAGATCAACAGTCTGAAGCAGAATGGGCTAGATTACTAACTAATCTTTATTATAGCAACTCTGTTCTGCATATGGGGCACAGAATCCTCCAATTTATCTCCAAGGCTTGAATGATTTCAACCTTGTGCAATTCTTCGGGATGATTAGTTTTGTTCCTGCCACTTACACAATGCATGAAACCAAGGGTGAAAAAGTTCAACTGCCAAACTTCAGCTGTCAATCACATTCAATGATTTGTACACTAAAACTTTTCAAAGGAAAATGCTATTTAGGGTAAAAGAATGTGTGTTTTTTACCCCTATGCTCAGCCACTGAACACACATTCTGAGCTTGCAGACTATATTGCAACTTTTTGGTTATTTGGTTTGGCTTTTTCTTTTTCATGTGAGCAAGTAAATCTTTGATTGATATTGAGAATTCCTAAATGCCAGTATACATACTCCAACATACTGTCTGCTTAAATGTCAACGCATCAGATTGACAGCAATTCCATTACTTCGAAACAACGGACAGCTTATTCTGAAATCTGTAAACTTCATTCTACAAGGAATAACACCTATTCCAAAATTGCTATTTCGAAATAAGGCGTGTGTAGACTTTCCACTGCTGCTATTTTGAAATAGCCCCTCACCAGGGCCGTTCTAAGTTATTCCTCCCAAATGCCTCCTGGGGCTCTAAATCGAGATAACATGTCTACATTAGGGAAGCCTGCCTTGGACTAATTTTGAGGCTTCCTTGCTGTCTACATGTGCTATTTCGAAATAAGTTATTTCTGAATAACTATTTCCGAAATAGCTTATTTAGAAATAACCGTGCAGAGTAAACGTACCCCCCCAGTGTTGTCCAGAAGTGTTGTTCCATACATCTATGGCAAAATGGTGGTACTGGAGACTTAATCATGAAAAATTCAGAACTAATGTAAAATCAAAAGGAAGGAAACATCTAACACAGGAAAAGCCAGATTAGGGAGTAATCACTAGTAACCCATATAACTATTATCCTGATCTTAAGGGCTCGTAAAACGCTTTACAAACTAGGGACTTGATTCTTCTCTACATTTACACCAGTTTTCCATTGGTGTAATTCCATCAACTTCAGAAGAATGATTCTCTATTTACACTGTCACTAGTAAGAAGTCGAAGAAGGATGGGGGTGCGGGAGGAGGGCAACAGCCCATTACCAGTACACAACCATTTAGGTTAGCAATTGAATAATACCACTGTATCCAACTCAATGTTTAAATTTGCAGAAGAGTTCTGTGTAAATTGAAGACACATCTCTTCCACAAACAGAAGTTGGTCCACCCAAGATAATCCATCACACACCTTGTCTGTCTAATGTTCAGAAGATGTATAGGCTGGTAAAAATGAACCACTGATTGTGAAGACTTATACAGCTGGTACATCACTGATAAAAATGGACTACTACTGTACTGCCAGCCCTTTATGTTTAGCAAGGGAAGGTTTTCTACACTGTAATTTTCCTTATTTTCAGAATATATGGTTCAAAATAATCAACGCCATTACATTGTGCCAGCTGTCACTATTTTCTTGTGAGTCTCATAACAGTTGGTGTTTTCCTTAATGGCCAAGATTCTGGAGCACTGTGTCATTAAAGAAAGTGTTTTTAGCACTCAGGGTTGGAAAGCAAAGCTTCACATTCCAGAAAGCAAGAAAAAAGAATCCTAAATTTATTATTTCTTAAACTCTCTGATTTGGGGGTTCAGACTTTTGTTTTATTTAACACTTAGGACTGACAATACTGTTGTTAACAACAACAAAGTATTTCTCTGGCTTGAGCTTGCTTTATAAAAAAAATTTGCCAACATGGATTTTTTTCTTCTTCTTCTTTCTAATGGAGCAGAAAATTGAGATTGCTTTTTTCCATTTTTGGTTCACCAGCCTCATCAGTGATGCCAGAACGTCTATGGAAATTGAGTTTATTTGTTCGTTTGTGCTGACATGTGATAGGTAGGTTCTACAAAAACAATAACTATAGAATGTAAGTACTTCAGCCTCTTTTACACTTTTTTTTTCTTTGTAAGAGACTGGAAGATTTATTTGTTCTTTAGTTACATTTTTGCAATCTGAAGGGATTTAGGACAATTTTGAAGTTGGTCACAACTCACTTGAGCAGGCTAAGAGTATGCCTTTAACTTTTTATAATTAGTTTTAATGAGAATGCCTTTTGAGCAACAGTCATAAATCATACCAAAAGGTCAAGCTGGCAGACACTTTCCAATCAGCTAGGCTATAGGCCCAACAGGCTTAATAATGAAGAAAGCAGATTAGCTTACATTGTACAGTGCCAGTTCTGGCATAAATATAAAAAGAAATGCACATATACACTCAACTGTTATATAAATATTTGAATAATCACATTACAAGACAGAGCTACTGTGAAACACAAAACAAAAGCAAAGGCTATCACTTTTAGAGAAGGCCTTGGAAAGAAATTCTAGCCATTCTGAAGTCACAAGCAAAACTCTTATTGACTTTCATGTGACTAGGGTTTCATCCTCCATGTTTATTTAAAAAGATTTTGTACTTGTTGGGTAGTAAAGGAGGAGCAGAATAAATGCCACATATACATACACATATTGTTGAGGTGAAATGTAAAACCAGGAGTAGTTTTCAATTAAAGTGAGATTAGGGTTACCAGGTGGCTTAAAAAAAATAACGGACAAACTTGATCTCAGATGGGGGGGGGGAGGGAAGCAGGTTTAGCTGCAGGGGGGGGGATTGGGTGGCAGGAAGCAGGGCTGGCGGAGGGGCGGGGGCAGCGGGAGATCAGGAGGAGGGGGGGAGAACTGGCTGGCGGGAAGCAGGGCTGGTTGGGGGAAGTGGGGCTGACCGGGGGAGATCGGGGGGGGGGAGAGGGGGGGAGACCGGCCGGTGGGAATCAGAGCTGGCCGGGAGGGGGTCGGGGGGAGCAGGACTGGCTGGGGGTAGGGAGCGGGGGGAGAGAATCGGCCAGCGGGAAGTGGGACTGAACCAGGCACACACAGATCTGTCCCACGCATGGTCCTGGCGAAGCACAAGCGAGTCCGGCCCTGGGGATTCCCTCCTGCCCCGGCCTCCCCCCTCACATAGTTGAGTACTGCCTGGATGGTAGACACACTCACACAGCGTGAGCAAGTCTACCAGCCAGGCAGTACACCACTACGTACTGATACTCCTAATAATAATAAAAGTACCTAATTAGAAAATACCGGACATTTTATATGTCTGGTATTTTCTCAATTTGTTTCCCGGACAGAACCCTCAAATACCGGACTGTCTGGTTCAAAACTGACCACCTGGCAACCCTAGGTGAGAGTTATGTACTGGTACTAAGGCCCAGTGGGGAATATTACCAATGCTACAACCCACTGATGCTGTTCCCATTGCTGCTTCAATACTTGAGGACCTTTCTGTGGGCAAGGGAAAACAATGAAAGTGCCAAAAAACCTTGGCTTAGTACACTCATGTAAGCCTTCTGTGACACTACCAGACCCCAGGGTCCCTCCATGGATCAGTTATATGGACTACTGTCCATAGCAAAAGGAGACAGGAAATACTGATCAGCTCCTGGCCTTCCAGATGGGATTGCCTCCTAACATCACATTGTCACTATGTGCTCACCTGATCCAACCAGCTACATTTCTCAAGAACAGAGAATTTTTATTTCATTATTTGCAGACAGAAGACTGAAACAAGACTGGGATGCAGGTGATCAACCACACTGTAACCCGGTATATTCCCACAACACTACAGGCATTTATGCCAGTGAAAATGAGATTATAGGGATGCGACAAGGGCTCTGTATCCCTAACCCATGTATTATAAGGTGCATTTGTGAAACTGTGGTAGAGATTTGTTTTTATTTTTCTTAAAGCAATCACATTAGAGTTGTTTAAGCAGGGGAGCAACTATGCGTAGAAGCCCATTTGGCGGGGGAAAGCTAAAACAGAATGTCAGATGGGGTGAGAGAAGAGAGGCGATAGCATCAGGTTAGCAAACTGCTCTCTGGCATTTTCACTGGTTTCCATGCATAGCCAGGTGGCTGGATAATTTCAACTCCTGGCCACCTCTGCTAGCACAATGAATTATGAGCACAAACAACATTAACAATAATAGGAGTTATGGATATAACATCTTGCCTAGGAGGCTGGAAATTTAAGCTGGATATTTTCTTTTGCAGCAGAGATATGAAGCAAAGGGGAAAATGTTAGGTGGTGAAAATAAGAGGGAAAGAGAAAATCATTTTTTTTCAGGCATTCACTGCAGAGCTTCTACTATATTGCCCGATAATAAGCTGAAAACACAGACTTTATTTCCCTTTGGAATTCAAATGTTTGTACATCAACAGGGCATCTCTAATATCTAAGTAATAAGCACTGCAGCTCTGTAAGGACACTATTGAATCTCAAGTTCCAGCAGTATAATATCAGTTTGAGAGTCTGTGCTAGGAGAGAGGGAATGTTATTGCATTTTATAAGGTTTTCCCAAGCACTTTCTGAATGTAAAGCTAAACCTACAACCTCCAGTAAGAGAATGTATTCTACTCTCCCACTCAAATCTACATTTCTATATCTGAAACATTCCTTCTGGCCAACGGAAGGGGGCTTTTATTATTTCCCCAAACCTTGAAGATTAAATTTAAGAGTTCATAAAGACAGAGTGCAGCTACTATGAAATACATATTTACAATGCCTTTGGTCAGGTCTTGCAATTTGTGCAATTCATGTTAGTAGATCTAACATATCTGCATTGCTGAAAAATTACAACAGAAATTTACAATGCCCAAGAATGTTTTATAATTAAACACCATGTAAGAAAATACAAGTCACATTCTTATCTGGTATGAGCAATTCCCAACATGATGTTCAAGCAATGGCACACCAGCTAAATCCCTTGACAGTGGAAAACAGCAGGTAAGCTCTGGCAGAATGCATGTGCTTTATACAATACCACTGATTTATAGAAAACTGTTAGCAAATCACAGTAGCACTGCATGTTCTAGAAGACCAGTAACTGAAGGGCTAACATTTGTTGCTGTGCAGGGCTGGACTGCATCTTTTAAATGATTTAGGAGTTCAAAGCAAATAAGATGCTTAATCAATGTATCCATGTGAAACTTCTCTAAATAAATATGATTACATTTTTTCCACTACCTCAAACTGCTCAGAATTTGTTGTTTGTTTACCGGTATCTCTGATTCAAACTACAGGACTTCCAGATACAATTTAAATTGTTCAGAAGGTCAGTTAGATTCATTGATTGAACTTGGATCCAAAATATAAAAATGGTTTAATAATGAAATAAATATTTACTAATCAGATTATCTACCCAGAGAAACAATCTTTGTTGTTAGGCTGCCATTTATTATGCTTTCAATCAACCGTGTGGCTAATAATGAACTGTATTTTCATGTCTTACTTAATATAGAACTGCTTGTCATTCTGTGACATACAATATGGCTTTGTACTTCACAAGAGAAATGAATACCTAGAAGGAAGGAACATACTGACATGGTGCTAGTCAGTGTTCTCTTTAGGTTAATGTTTATTTTGGTAGTGTCTAAAGACCAATCAAGAATGGAGCCCCATTGTGCTAGACACTGTACAAATACAAAGTAACAGACACTCCCTGCCTCAATTGTACAAGGGAGCATTTATGCAATTGTACACCAGACTTTCTCAAAAAGACTCCCTTTCTGGATACTGTTACAGCCACTAACATGAAGAGACTTGCCTTTTGGAGACATATTCCTCACCTGTCCAGAGACATACAAGAGCTTAGATACATCACAACCATTAGCAACCAGGTTTTACAGAAATTATTATTCTTGCATATAGAAAACTAAATCTTGTATCTTTCTTTTCATTTGTTTCACTAGAAATAATGTTAGGGACAGGCATTGATTCAGGAATTCTGATTTTAAGGCTGTAACTATGTTCTTAACTCATTTTGCCTTAAATCCCATGAGATGGAGTATGAACCATTGGTTAGTCTTTCCTACTGAAAGAGCTAAAATACCTTTGGGTTTGCTATTTTTGGGACATTTCATATCTGCTGCTTATTCTCAACTTCTAATCTTACTCTTCTGTTAGTGACATTACAGATTATGTGACATTAATTTTGTCACTGCTCTTCGAGGTGTTTATTCCTTTATATTTGACATAGATTTGTTGTGCTTTTAATACTTAATTATAATTTTTGCTTAGAAAGCACCTTAGGAAAGGAACTAAAATAATTTTCCAGACTGACAAGTCATTACTGTATTTCCCAATACCTAACCTTTTAGGTGAGCAAACAGCTGTCAGTGGACATGCTGTGTCAGTATCAGAAAGCATTAAAATAGATTAGAACAATGTGTACATTTCTTTTCTATTTAATATTTAGCATGTAGGAAAAAGGATTTAAAACAAAATTGAATAGCAAACGAAATATATCCTCCTTTAGAACCCCGTCCCCCGAATTCTTTGTATCTGCTCAGTCAAGGATGCATACCCTTAAAGAAGGTCCTGTAACATTAGCATCTTGTCACCAGAACACTGTCAGCTTCCACTGTCTGCTGACAACAGTGTTCATTATAAGTCAAGGAATGACTGTGCAGTGTCCGGGTTGGGAACCTGAAGGTCCTTCAATATTAACACTTTTCCCTCTTTTTTTCAACTGAAAACAATGATGCTGTTTAATACAAGCCAGTATGGATAACTTTTATTCTTGCTTCCATTCTGTTCCTATAATAGAAGCCTGTGTTACACAGGCTGCCTAAAATTCATTAAGCCAAATTCCTTTCCATCTGGAGGCTTACACAGTTGTTGAAAAGCTGTCACTATTACCAATTGTCACTGCAATCTTTTATGAACCAACCTACGTTTTTATGTCAAAATTTATCTCCACAGACTTGCAGTACTTACTTTCAATTATTTCTAGAACATCACCCTTTAGGTAGTATAGCATTCAAGATAATACAGAAGGATAAGCTTCTCCACCACCCTGCATTAACACCACAAATATAAAGTTTTGTATTGTAACAGGAGTTATACTGAATGAGGCAAAGATGTGTGTTCACTTCCCAGTGGGTAAACAAGCCAATGGCATTTATTGATTCCAAACCAAAAAGTGAAAGAGCCATAAATAAATGCAATGGTTTACACTAGAAAGGAACAAAAGCTAAAACTGTCCTTTTGATGGCAAAAAAAAGGAGGACATCATTCTATTTTACAAGATAAAACCACATACACATGTGACCCCCACATATGCCAAGGAAAGCTACATTAAAAGAAAAGCAGTAAGAGGCTATGTCTAGACTGCATCCCTCTTTCGAAAGGGGGATGTAAACTACACAGATCGAAGTTGCAAATGAAGCCGGGATTTGAATTTCCCATGCTTCATTTGCATAATGGAGGCCGCGCGTACTTTCAAAAATGAGGATTTCTAAAGTGAAACCGTCATCTAGACGCAGATCTTTTGAAAGAAAAACCTTTTTTCGAAAGATCCTGTAAACCTATTGGAGGAATACAGGATCTTTTGAAAAAGGAGTTTTTTCTCCAAAAGAACCATGTCTAGGTGGCGGTTTCACTTTCGAAAACCACTTTTTCGAAAGAACGCGCGGCCACCACTGTGCAAACGAAGCACGGGAAATTCAAATCCCGGCTTCATTTGCCATTTCGATCTGTCTAATTTACATCCCTCTTTCAAAAGAGGGTTGCAGTTTAGACATAGCCATGAGGACAAAGACTGAATGCTTAGTTAACCTCCCTGCAGCCATAACTTTCAGACAAAAGCACAATGCACCTTTCCCCCCTTGCCAGTTGGTAAATTAAAAACTATTCGGGGAGGGGGGGTAGTCACTCGCAACTCTGAATGACGTCAGTGGGAACACAAGGGCTCAGCACTTGCAGGATATGCTGTAAAGAAAACGGGACTTCTCCACGTATGTTCTGAAACAGTCCCAAACTCTCCAAGACAACCAATAAAATGCCCATATTTTGTGACCTGGAGAAATGGACCTTTTTCCTGTGCTTGGATGTTGGCAATATCTTGAAAACAAATCTTGGCCTTGTCTTCACTAGGCAGGGTTTGTTGTATACATATGGCCCCTGGGCCAGATGGTGGTGGTGGTGGGGGTGACAGCTCCATGCTCTAAGAAGTAGCGGGGCTGAGGGTAGCTGGCCCTCGATGCTGCCCAGCGTGCAGTGCAACCGCCCCTCCCCCCAGCCCCTAGCACTGCCGGATGCGCACAGCACGGTGCTCCGGTAATGATTTAAAGAGCCCCAAGGCAACTGCTCCCCTCCTCCCTGACAGGCCTGACTATATCGGTAAAACGGCAAAACTCTCTGGCATGGATGCAGCATCAGAATAAAAAAAAGTCTGTATTTCTCATGTAATACACACACGTCTACCAGTATAACTAGTTCTTCATTAGTTCTTTTACTAGCATAGTAATGCCGGTGGGGAAAAAAATCACTCCCTTAAATGGCACAGTTATGCTGGTAAAAATATTAAACCAGGCCCTTGAATCAAAAATTATACTCTCAAAAAGCTAAACTTTTCCCTGTTAAATAAAAGTAAGGTAGGAAATGGAAGTGCCAGCTTGACTGTTATGAAGATGAACATGTCGCCTATTTATCTGGAAAACAGTTGTACAACAAAATTAAATTTCACATGTGACTACTGGAGCAATGCAGAGCCAAACCCTGCAGTCACTACTCACTCCATCGCCTAAAGCAAAACTCTCGATTGATTGAAATGAGTAAGGAGAGAATCAGGACTGCGCAGAAGTTGTAGGACTTGGCTAATGGCAAGCTGAAATAAAGCATCCTAATATACAGATCATATATTCATAACTGAGCTACAGCTCCCACAAGTAATTTCAGAGTTTTTGTTTTAAAAATTGGTAAGGGTGTGTGTGTGCCTTTGGTTAGGGAAGGGGAAAGAGGTGAGAAACTGGTTAATTTAATGTATGTTCCTGAGATTTTCTTTCCCCGTATAGCCAGGCATATCCTCACAATGTTCTCTATTACCACTTTTTATTACTATTATGCATTTGTATTGTGACAGTGCCTAATGAACCTGTTCATGACTCCACTATACCAGGTGCTGTACAAACACATCAACAATAAGACAGCCTCCTGCGCCTATTGTGATGCCAGGTGCCAGATCTTGCCAAAGCTTTAGGCCTTAGCCAGCACCAGCAAATTCATTGCTTGAAACCAGTGGCTACATCTACACTGGCCCCAAACTCCGGAAAAGGGATGCAAAGCAGGTAAGTCAGAATAGGGAAATCCGCGGGGGATTTAAATATCCCCCGCGGGATTTAAATAAACATGTCCGCCGCTTTTTTCCGGCTTGGGGAAAAGCCAGAAAAAAGCGTCTAGACTGGCGCGATCCTCCGGAATAAAGCCCTTTTCCGGAGGATCTCTTATTCCTACTTTCAAGTAGGAATAAGAGATCCTCCGGAAAAGGGCTTTATTCCGGAGGATCGCGCCAGTCTAGACGCCAGTCTAGACGCTAGTCTAGACGCTTTTTTCCGGCTTTTCTCCAAGCCGGAAAAATGCGGCGGACATGTTTATTTAAATCCCGCGGGGGATATTTAAATCCCCCGCGGATTTCCCTATTCTGACTTACCTGCTTTGCTTTTCTGGAATTTGGGGCCAGTGTAGACGTAGCCAGTCTGTTTCACCTGCGTGTTACTGTAGTATGGTTCATATGGGCATCAGACTTATAACAAGGTGTTTAGGGTATACACTTCATGGAATGTGTGTAAATTGCTGCATGTATTAATCTCCCTTAGAATTTCTTTTCAGATGCTGAAGCAAAATGCAGGACAATGTAGCACTTTAAAGACTAACAAGATGGTTTATTAGATGATGAGCTTTCGTGGCCCAGACCCACTTCCTCAGATCAAATAGTGGAAGAAAGTAGTCACAACCATATATACCAAAGGATACAATTAAAAAAAATGAACAAATATGAAAAGGACAAATCACATTGCAGAACAGGAGGGGGATGCAGGGGGCGGGGAGGAAGGAAGGTAAGTGTCTGTGAATTGATGATATTAGAGGTAGGGAGAGTGGGATGTTTGTGAGTTAATGGTATTAGAGGTGATAATTGGGGAAACTATCTTGGTAATGGGTGAGATAGTTCAAATGTTTGTTGAGTCCTTTTAGGAAAGTGTCGAATTTTAACATGAATGACAGTTCAGAGGATTCCATTTCAAGTGCAGATGTAAAAGGTCTTTGTAGCAGAATGCAGGTGGTTAAGTCATTGAGAGAGTGTCCTTTCTGGTTAAAATGGCAAGAAACTGTTTTCTCTTTGTGATCTTGTCTGATATCTGTTTTGTGGGCATTAATCCTTTGGCGAAGTGTCTGAGATGTTTGGAAGTAACAGGGCTATGGGTTGGTACAACAGACAGCCTTACAATTATTCAAAAAATGTTATGCCATCTTCATAGCACAACATTATTTAATAGCTAAAATGAAAAATACATTACAGGAATCTCCTTTTAATTAGCATAACAGAACAAGTGTGTGTGTGTGTGTGTGTGTGTGTGTGTGTGTGTGTGTGTGTGTTGCGGGACATGGGCAGGTGAAGCACTAGCACGAGGAGTCAAGACCCTTGTCTTTTCTAGAAGGCTGTGCAGCCATCTCCATATAAAGTCTCGGGAGAATTACATTGAGTTGATTAAATGAAAGGACACCATTTTGGGAGGGTAGAGGGGGCAGCAGCTATGTGCTCCAGGACCTGGCTTGCCTTTCATCCTGTTCCTGGACGCTAAGGGAGTGAGGGGAAAGTACTTGCATTCCATGCATACCTCACACATCTGGCTGGCGAGCTCCCTTCATCAGACAGGTGAGAGAGGCATGCACGGAATGCAAGCACTTTCCCCTCACTCCCTGAGCATCAGGGGAATGGGATGAAAGACAAGACTTGTCCTGGAGCACAGGGCTGCTGTCCCCTCTACCCTCCTGAAATGGCGCCCTTGATTAAATGCCTCAAAATGTTACAAGCACTTAAGTTAGGAAGTAACAGGGCTATGGGTTGGTACAACAGACAGCCTTACAATTATTCAAAAAATGTTATGCCATCTTCATAGCACAACATTATTTAATAGCTAAAATGAAAAATACATTACAGGAATCTCCTTTTAATTAGCATAACACTGGTGTTCTGTGGCCACAAAAACCACATGCTTTCAAGGGTATATGCACTCTTTAAGGAGGGTGATTAAAAGTCTAACACAAGGGTCAAACTTGCCTGAAAGGACCTTTCTCTTGAGAACAAGACAACTCAGGGGGGAAAAAAGACAAGTGCATAAAATCTAAAGCTGATGCAAAACAACTTATAATGTGGTACTGATACTGGGAGGGGAGAAATCAGCAGCATTCATCAACTAATCAGTCTTTGCTGAGATAACTGTGCTATTCCTATAATTGAAGGTGATCTTTAAACAAATGCAGGCTTGAATGGGTTTTTTTTCTACTTGCATATGCCACAGAAATATCAGAAATAATAAGTCTCAAATTCCTTATTTCTGCTGAAGGACTCCATGGAGTACTATAAACCTGGTCTGTATAAAATTACCATTTGTCCTGGGATTGATGGTAGCCCCTAGGTTTCCTTCTAGACTTCAAGGCTAGAACGGACAATCATAATCATCTCGTCTGACCTCTTGCACATTGCAGGCCCCAGAACCTCACCCACCCACTCCTGTAATAGACCCATAATTTCTTGAAGTTATTGAAGTCCTCAAATCATGAGCTACTGCTGTCATAGGTTAGCTTGGTTGATGGATGACAAGGAGTTGTCCAGCAAAAAGAAATAAGTTATGAACAAAATATTTGTAATATATAAAGCAGGAAGAAGTAATTTTCAGAAACACCTTTCAGGCCTTTCAGTACATTATAAATCAGCCAAACTTTCCATTTGCAGGTCACCTTCAAAGTATAAAAAATCCAAATGTAGGCTTGCTCTCTCTCTCGCGCGCACACAGAGAGAGAGAGAGAGAGAGAGAGAGTGTGTGTGTGTGTGTAAGCAGGGTCAGGAAAAGCTCTACCCTGACATCTGTTGGTGAACTGTGGCAAGTCAGGGTCAGGATAAGCCCTACCCTGACATCGGGGGGTGAACTGTGGCAAGTGATGCAAGAAGACCTCAGGGGCTGATTCATTTGCATAGGCACGCCCATCCTGCCTAGTATGGTCTCTCAGCAGCCAAATGGTCACTTTGGCCACTGTGGGATCTCAAGTTTCTCTGTTATTGAGGCGGGGGGATAAAGTGTTGTTACTACGATTATGTGAATCAAATAGTGGAACTGTTTCACCATAAACTAAGTAGCACTCGCTAGACAAGGGGCATAGGTTCCAAACCCAGTCAGACTGAGAAAGACTGGGGATAGATCTTTATGCACTAATTGTACTGTGTTCTCTCTTGCTGGCTTCACTGTGGGCCAATGGTGTACTTGCACTGAGGCTCTTCTACTGTGAGCTGAAATCACTGCGTACTGAGGGGAACCTGGTGCCAGACTGCTGAAGAGCTGAAATCTACTGTGAGCTGAAATCACTATTGCTGAGCTACTAGCAGAGCAGATCGTGGGATGGCTAGCAAAGCAGTTTGCGGGGGCGAGTGGTAGATGCAGGCGAGCGGCTGGTGGGGACGACCGATGGGCGGCCAGTGGAGCAGCTGCGGGACCTACCAGCTGGTGGCCAGGGAGCATGTGGGGATGACCGATGGGCGGCCAGTGGAGCAGCTGCGGGACCTACCAGCTGGTGGCCAGGGAGCATGTGGGGACGACCGATGGGCGGCCAGTTGAGCACCTGCGGGACCTACCAGCTGGTATCCAGGGAGCATGGACCGAGGCGGGCTGGCAGAGCAGACACTGCTCTGTGGAACGGCTGGAGCAGCTCATAGAACAGCAGGTGGAGTGTGGCGGAATGATTTGCGTCAACAGCGGCAGCAGAAACCTATGGAGAGGCAGAGCCGCCGGTGGACTGCATAAGGTGTATCAACTCCTGCCCCCTCCATTGCACCCAGGTTGGGATGGTAAAACCCTACCAAGTGAACTTTTGAACCCTGGGGTGGCACTGACCCGGGGCAGAGACTTTTAGGGTGTTGGACTTTGGGTGATTTTTGGATTGCTGGACTCGAGAGACTTTTGGGGTGTTGGACTTTTGGGGACCTCAGGTGATTTGTGGCTGGGGGGTAGGTCTTTGCTCATGTCAGGTTTATGAATCTGAGTTGTGGTGTTTTTCCACTTCAATGCTGATGTCGGTTACCTTGTGTTATTAAAAATTTGCTGCTATACCAAGGCTCTGTGCTTGCGAGAGGGGAAGAATTGCCTCTTTGAGGCACCCAGGGGTGTGGGTAAGATTTCTCAGGTCACTGGGTGGGGGCGCGAGCCGGTGTTGTATTATGTTGTTGGGAGGAGATCCCTAGATATTGAACCCGGCCCTTGCTACAATTAACTTATCCTAGCAGAAGGGTCGGATGGGGACACACACACACACACCCTCCCCCCCCGTGCTATCTGGAACTTAAGCATCTGGAAAACTGTAGAAACTGGCAAATTTCTGAAGCTGGGAAAAGCAAAAAAAAAAAAAGAAAAAAAAAAAAAAAAAAGGAAACTGGCCCTTTAAGTGCTGGGCTGCTCTCAGACGATTGTGCAGCATGTATCTGGGGGAGGAGCGAACGGTAGCTGGAAGCAAGCAGCAAGCATCGCAGCTCCCCCCCGCAGCTCCTGGCACCCCCGGCAGGCCAGCCCCCACGTGACTCCTGCCCCCCTACCCGGCAGGCCGCCCCCTCCATCTCTGCCTTCGCCCCCCTGGCTTCCACCAGGCCGCATTCTGCCACCCCTCCCGGTGGCTCATTGCCCCTCCTAGCAGGCCATATACCAGCCCCCACATGGGTCCCGCCCCCCTTCACATAACCAGAATCTGATACCAGGGCGTGCCAGATAACACAGGTATACTCTGTGGCTGTCTCTAGACTGGCAAGTTTTTCCGCAAAATCATCTGCTTTTGCGGAAAAACTTGCTAGCTGTCTACACTAGCCGCTTGAATTTCCGCAAAAGCACTGACGATCTCATGTAAGATTGTCTGTGCTTTTGCGGAAATATTATGCTGCTCCCGTTCGGGCAAAAGTCTTTTTCCGAAAAACTTTTGTGCAAAATGGCCAGTGTAGACAGCAGAGATTTGTTTTCCGCAAAAAAGCCCCGATCACGAAAATGGCGATTGGGGCTTTTTTGCGGAAAAGCACGTCCAGATTGGCCACGAACGCTTTTCCACAAAATGTGCTTTTGCGGAAAAGCTATCTGCCAATCTAGACGTGCTTTTCCAAAAATGCTTTTAATGGAAAAGCATTTTCGGAAAATCATGCCAGTACAGACGTAGCCTGTGTGTGTGTGTATAGACACACACACACACACACATATATATATATACATACATACACACACACACACACACACACTAACTTGTATCCCAAAATCTTTTTATGATAATGCCTTTATAAGGCTATGTGTAAAGGCAAGGCACTAAATGGCATTTTCCAGTTGATGCCCTGGCTTTGTGGAATCATAGGAGATATATATTACTAATCAAGGACATTCATTCAAATTCAAAATACTCCATGAGCTATTGCCTCAGAGCCTTTTAGACTACACATGATTAAAATGTATGCATGGATTTTTGGTACTACATAAAATTATTCAAAATGACTGCTTTCATAGGGACACACTTATCTGAAATATTGTACAGTATGTATCAGCCCAGACCTAGAAAAGGAACAGCTGTAAATTCAAGCAATCTACTTTCCTTTGCTACCAGACTTCAGTTGAACTTCACTCACATGGAATTGTTTGTTTACTTTCTTGTTTGACTGGGGTAGGACTGCTGTTAATACTGTGAAGGAGTATTAAAAAGTCTCAGAGAGGTAGCCGTGTTAATCTGAAACTTTAAAAACAATGAATAGTCCTGTGGTACCGTAAAGACTAACAAATATCTAGGATCATGAGCTTTCACGGGTAAAAACCACTCCATCAGATGAGTTGAAGTAGAATTTACAGAATCTAAGGTATAAATATGACAACAAATGCAGTTATCTGTCAGTTATAGAATCCATGTTAATTAAGCTAATTATGTAGGCTGACTGGGTCCCATGCATAGCTTTTGATGTGAAAATACAAATGTTAAAGGCAAGGGAAATTGACTTTGTAGTGTGTTAACCAGTTAATATATCTTTATTCAAAGCCCAGCTTGACAGTGTCAAATTTGTAAATGAATTCCAGTTCAGTAGTCTCTTGCTGTATTTGGATGGTAAAATTCTTTTGTAGAAGAATGGTGACTTTTAATTCCATTACTGAATGTCCAGGCAGATTAAAATGTTCCCATACAGATTTATGTGCATTACCATTCCAGATGTCTGATTTGTGTCTATTAATTCTTTGTTGCAGAGACTATGTGGTTTGGCCAATATACATGGCAGTAGGGCATTGCTGGCACTTGATGGCATACATCACAGAGGATGTGGAGTTGTATGAACCCCTGATGCTGTGGCTTATGTGGTTAAGTCCTTTGATGGTGTCACTTGTACAAATACGAGGACAGAGTTGGCAGTGGGGAGTGTTGCAGGGTTCTGAGTATTAAAGAATGACATAAAATAAAATCATTTATCTCTTTCAGAGAGTAGAGCATTATTTTTAAAAATTATACATGTGAGTGCTTGGTTTACATAACATACATTCCATGTAATGTAATTTTTTGGCATCCAAGTGTCCATAACAAGATTTTTTACCCTTTTAACATACTAGAGCCACAAAACATTGTCATCCCAATTTAAGTTTTCAGAACAGTACTCTAATTTCTTCTGCTGTTGACTATAAATGAGCCCCAAGAAATCTAAAATGTCAGTGTTTGTAGTGACACAGAATATGAGCAAAACAGAATGTTAGCTAGCTTTAGTTATAATCTTTGTTTTACAACCAAGGATTTCTTTTGATTTGAAAACAGGCAACAAGAATGGGTCAAGAAGATTGTCGTAACAAAGGATCGGATATCTTACTGTCAGTGGAATGAATGGGAGTTTTAGCATTGATTTTCCATGCAGCAGAACCTTGGCACACTAGAAATCATCTCTGTTATTTAAGAATCCAAAATCAAGTCAGTTCAATTTAAACAAATAAATGAGTAAACTAACCAGATACATTGACATGCTGCCTCAATTCAAGAGCTAACTTCTTATTTGCTGAACTACTGACATAACTTCTTAGAATCATAGAACTGGAAGGGACCTTGAGAGGTCATTAAGTCCAGTCCTCTGCCCTCACAGCAGGACCAAGCACTATCTTGACCATCCCTGACAGGTGTCTGTCTCACCTGCTCTTAAATAGCTCCAGTGATGGAGATTCCACAACCCACCTACGCAATTGATTCGATTCCAGTGTTTAACCACCATGACAGTTAGGAAATTTTTCCTAATATCCAACCTAAACCTCCCTTGCTGCATTTTAGCCCATTGCTTCTTGTCCTATCCTCAGAGATAAAGGAGAACAATTTTTTCCCTCCTTCTTATAGCACCCCTTTAGATACTTGTAAACCACTATAATGTCCTTTCTCAGTCTTCTATTTTGTAAACTAAACAAGCCCAATTATTTCAGTCTTCCCTCATAGGTCATGTTCTCTAGACCTTTAATCATTTTTGTTGCTCTTCTCTGGAACTTCTCCAATTTTTCCACATCTTTCTTGAAATGTGGTGCCTAGGACTAGACATAATACCCCAACTGAGGCCTAATCAGAGCGGAGTAGAGCGGAAGAATGACTTCTTGTGTCTTGCTCACAACACTCCTGTTAATGTATCCCACAATCACGTTTGCTTTTTTTGCAACAGTGTCACACCACTGACTCATATTTAGCTTGTGGTCCACTATGACCTCTAAATCCTTTTCAGCATTACTCCTTCCTAAACAGTCGCTTCTCATTCTGTATGTGTGAAACTGATTGTTCCTTTCTAAGTGGAGTACTTTGCATTTGTCCTTATTAAACTTCATCCTATTGACCTCAGACCATTTCTCTAGTTTGTCCAGAATATTTTGAATTTTGACCCTCTCCTCCAAAGCACTTGCAACCCCTCCCAGCTTGGTATCATCTGCAAACACATCTGCAAACACTCTCTATGCCAATATCTAAACCATTGATGAATATAACCGAACAGAACCGGTCCCAAAACAGACCTGCAGAACCCCACTTATGTCCTTCCAGCATGACTGTGAACCATTAATAATATTCTCTGGGAACAGTTATTCAGCCAGTTCACAGTTTTATTGATTTATTCCATCTAGTTAAAGAGTCTGAGTAACAGGTACAGAATGGGGCCCAAATCCATTTTAAGTTCTATATTATTTTAAACATTTCTGATTCTAAAGGTAGTTTAAGGTGGATATTCCAGGACTGTTAACCACCCACTCTCATAGAACTGTAGCCTTCAAATAATGTAAAATGTTTTACCCTGCTTAAGAACCCTGGGACAATTACTATAATAAGTTCTGAAAATTTTGTTGTCTTAAAGATACTCCCATGAGAGGTTAGATCACTCCTGCTATATGCAATAAAATTCTACAAAAACCTAAATTAATACTTAAAGGTCCCAGAGGATTTATAAACTGTCTAGATATACAATGAATTTCTTTAATATAAAATTATAGTAAATGTTTATAGTTTGTGTTATAGCTGTATAAGGTTTATACAATAATATCTTAAAAATGATTTCATTTAATTTCTGCATGTTCAAAATCCTCTTATCAAATTAATTCTGGGTTTATTCTTGAAGTGCCACTGGGCGTTAAAATACCCCAAATACTTACAGTAAAACAACTGAGATATGAGAGCATTGATAAGAAGTAGAATGATCTAGGTAACTACAATGGAGGAAAAAATGAGAAATATAGGTAAATCTGACAATAGTAGCCGGGTTTACATTTACTAGGAAAGCAAGTAAGCTGAACTTCACAGTCTAAAAATTAACATTTCTTCCATTGTCTGAAGTGATTTTGCTGAAGCCTTCCAAGATCCCTTTAAAAGAGCTCTTTGTATCCTAAATTTAAAAGAAAATGTTGACATGCAGGGAATTAAAAGATTTGCTAAATTGCTGGCTTCTATCCAACACAATCTCATTTTTCATTCACCAGTGTTTTTTGTAAAAACAAATTATATATGCATTCCAGTAAAGATCACATAGACTTTTGTGAAGCAAAGGCAACATCTGCATGTTTCTTCTTCCTTACAGAGATTCAGACATTCGGGGATCTGCGCTTACCCAAAGACCTTAGGTGAAATCCTGGCCCCAGTGAAGTCAGTAAGAATTTTGTCATTGAGGCCAGGATATTAGCTCTGCTGTTTGCGTTAATTTTTTGCCTTCCAGACAAAACCCGAAGACAAGCACAGCATCTGTACAAAGAACCTCACTCTTCCAGGCCTACATACCCACTTTCCCCCACAATCTCCATTCCTATTCTCAGTACCATTTAACTCTGCTGCCTGAGTAATACCAACAGACTCCGGTTGGTGGCAACTTGGCATTGAATTTGAGACCTCTGAAGTTTAGTGTTTGAGCTTCTGTTGCATGTGTTAAAAGTCACAGCCAAAGCTTTAGCAGACTCAATGTCTAGTTGGGCTATGTGCCTCTACAGGAACCCAGAGCATCAACTAAGCAGGTACAGGCAGTCCCCAGGTTACATGGATCCGACTTACATCGATCCCTACTTACAAACTGGGTGAGGCAACCCCGCACTAGCTGCTTTCCCCCAGCAGACCAGGGAGATGCAAAGCTAGCGCCCCCCCCCGCCCCCGAGCAGACCAGGGAGACGCAGAGTGGCTTTTCTCAGCAGACACCTCAGCTTGAGAATAAAGGACTGAGGGAAGTGAAGTGTGGGAGAATAAAACTGAGCTCTGGAGAAATGTTTGGCTAGAGTTTCCCCTACAATATGTACCAGTTCCGACTTACATACAAATTCAACTTAAGAACAAACCTACAGTCCCTATCTTGTACATAACCCGGGGACTGCCTGTATTTATTATGCTTCCAAAAAATAAATTTCTTAAGCCCAGTCCCAATTCATGAATTAAAGAGATAGCTATGTTTCCGTGTTCTTTCCAGGTTTCTCAATACATGTAGGGGTTTGCCATTTTTTGAAAGATTCACAAACAGATGATGGTAGCGAGGGTATTCCTTTGCACAGGATCTCCCAAATCAGATGTTCCACACTCATTCCCAGCAGCATTAAACCCAAATGTAATGACCTTGAATTTTTTAACAGTACCAAAGAGAAAAGGCACCTAGCCATTAGGTTGAAGTTTTCTGTGCATTTGTGATAGCAACTGATCTGAATGGGTGGCAATTATTTTTTCTTTTCTTTCTTTCTTTTTTTTTTTGCATTATGTTGCACAAATTTAAAGAAAGGTAGTAATATTGCCAAAGGTCCAAATATGCTACTTTCAGTTATGCAGAAATCAATTCCAAAGATGCCATGGCAAATCTGTAGACTGGCAAGCCAATCACTGACATCTTAGTACAAAACACGAAGCATGGTATAGTTATGTTTTCTGCACGTACACACTTGTACACACATTTTCTGAAGATGAAAAGCCACAGAGGAAGAGAATGCCTTGGGAAAAGCTTGTATTCTGGGAGAGAAGGTCCTTTTTAAAGGATTGCTCCTTTTTGAAAGCAAAAATGTGATCATTCACAGCAAAAATGAAAAGCCCTGAGGGACCTTGAACTTGCATTAGGCTTTTACATCCTTGAGCTAGTGGAAATTATCTAATCTGGCAGAGGCAATCCCCTGCTTTAAAAACCAGACCCAGACCCCTTGCAGAAAAAAAATATGGGAAGGAGTTTTTAGTCTTACGGCCACTGGAGGTGTGTGAATGACAAAACTACACTGAATGGGTAGATAGGCAAGTGACTTCACTTCATTCTTTTGTATCCAGCAGAGCTGACAGCTTCTGAGGCAAGAAGTGAAGTAAAGCAGGGTGTGGGGTAGGAATATCAATGTTAACATCGATCTCCACTAGGGTGACCAAACTGAAGTGTGAAAAATTGGGATGGGGTGGAGGGTAATAGGTGCTCATGTAAGACAAATCCCCAAATATTCGACCACCTGATAAAAATCAGAACATTTTGTTACCCTAGTCCCCACTCTCAATTTAATGCTACCTTGCAGCTCCAAAACCTCAGCATGGACTCTGGCCTCTTGTTCTCAGTGGCAGACCTCTTCATGGAACCTTCCCATCTTTTCTCATTTCAGACAGCTAGGACCTGTTGAATAAAGAAGCCCCACACACAAGCTGTGTCTACATTGGCCCCTATTCCGTAATAGGGATGCAAATGTAGCACTTTGGAATAGGCAAATCCGCGGGGGATTTAAATAAACCCCGCGGCATTTGCATTAACATGGCTGCCGCTTTTTTCCGGCTTGTAGCTAAGCCGGAGAAAAGCGCCAGTCTGGACGCGATCCTCCGGAAAATAAGCTCTTTTCCGGAGGATCTCTTATTCCTACTTTCAAGATGGATCTCTTTTCTGGAGGATCTCTTATTCCTACTTTCAAGTAGGAATAAGAGATCCTCCGGAAAAGAGCTTATTTTCCGGAGGATCGCGTCCAGACTGGCGCTTTTCTCCGGCTTAGCTACAAGCCGGAAAAAAGCGGCAGCCATGTTAATGCAAATGCCGCGGGGGATATTTAAATCCCCTGCGGATTTGCCTATTGCAAAGTGCTACATTTGCATCCCTATTACGGAATAGGGGCCAATGTAGACACAGCCACAGTGTTTGTGCGGGTGGGAGAGAAGATGCCAAGCAAAGCCACTGCGGGGAAAGACTTTTCCTTCATCAATATCTCTGAGAGATGCAACAACTTATTAGCAACGGGCTGAATAGCTGAGAGGGCAGTAGGCAAGACACTGGGCCTCACACACAAGACAAGTACCAGCTGGTACTTGGGAGAAGAAAGGCACTGTTGGGGACAGAGGATTGTGGGGCGAAAAAACCACCAAAACATTTTATTTGTTGGTAAGTATATGCACACACTATTAATGCACAATTTGCAGAAGTAACACACAAGTCAGTGTTCAGCAGACCCACTGTGGGGAGATAAATGTAAACATCACTGCTACAATGGTTATTAATAAATTATTATAATGTATTCTTACAATGTTAGGTTAGTACAAACTTGCCTGCACATTTACTAAATTTTAAGTTACTTAGAATTATGTTCTGACACGTGATGCTTGCAGAATATCATAGTTTATATGATTATGTTCAATTGCTTATGTAATTATATGAAAGTTGCAAGCTAAGGAAATTTCTAGGGAATCTGTTTTCTATGACCAAAGACAGCCCCCTCTTTAAGTCTGACCTGTATTTCATCGTGGTGTAGAGGGTACAACATCTGAAGTAAGGCATTGTTTGTAGGCAGGGCTGTAACAAGGGCAGGGCAAGCGGGACACATCATAATCAGGGGCGCAGAGACGCAATAAGTAAAAATAATAAGCTGCTAAAGTAAAGAAAGTGATGCATGCTAACCTGAGGAGAAGGGACGCATAATTAATATTTTGCCTCAGGCACAAAAGTACCTAGTTACGGAGCTGGTTGTGGGAGCTATGCCATGAGTGAAGGCTTATCTGCCTTGGACATTATGTGAGGTGGGCAGATCCAAAGTGAACCCTGAAAATGATGGCTAATACAGGTGGTGAATATGCAGGGCAGCACTTAGGCATCCGAGGTGAAGAAACTCACTGAAAAGACTCAACGGCTTATGTTGCACAATGTGAAGCCAGTACTTGTGGTGCAGGAAAAGGGTCACATTACTGTGCCTCTGTCCCATCCCAATTGGGCAAGGTATTTCATGGCATGATAGTTCACTCTTGTTTTTTGACCATGAATAACCTACTATTCAGCATCAGGGTAAATATTCTCACTTTACTTTCAACTATAGGTGCCTTGTTGCTGCTGTCTTTTCTTGCAAAGATGATGGGTTCCTGCCAAAGCCCCCCGAAGGACACTTTCTGATGTCGGCAGGCATGTCTGCAGTACGTCATGAGAATACATCCAGTTGTAGCTGGGATCTTCAAGAATCCACCAAAATTGCAACTTGGAATGTTGCAACTCTTCACTGGAATTATCATCAGGTCACTCTCATGTGAAATAGACTGACTTGGTATATTGATCTCTGGACTAACAGAAGCAAGGTTGACAGATCACAGATGTCATGAAGTGGAAAATTCTTTACATCTACTACTAGGAGGTGAAGCCAAATCCTACCTGACAACTTGGACACCTGTGTCTCCTTGTTTACTTACTGAATGTCTTAAACATTGGCATGATTATCTCATTGTCACAGTAGTCTGTGCGTTGACAGAAGAATCTGTGGACTCAGTTAAAAGAACATCTAATATGCATAGTCCCTTCACATGATCTATCATGATGGCAGCACTGAGGAGGAGCTGTACCACATCATTTCACATGATAGGCATCTCTTCACCTCCTGTAGAGCATATTATGGTGCAGAATTCATGAGGAACATAGAGCACCATGTAGTGGTTGCCCGTATGACACTGATACTTCAATGAGCAGGTAAGCCCGCTGTGATGATGAAGTTTGACATTGACACATTCTGTGTGTCAGGTTTAGACAGCAGGTTTTGTACTGACATCAGCAACAGATTCTCAGCTCTAGCTTATCTGCCAGATGACAGAGGTTGCCTGGTCTCCGTTCACTTCTACCCCCAAACAATCTCTTGAGCAGATGATTGACTATAGGCATCCAACAAGCAGACCATGGCTATAAGAGAAGGTCTTATAGATAATTAAATTGTTGGCTGAAGCCCACCAGCATGGTGATAAATGTACTCATAACAACTGAAGCAAAAAAGTAACACCCTAGCACTCCATGAATGCCAGATATATTATAACCAAGCTGTGGATGATGTTGAATTTGGCTTAGCCAGGGCAACTTGAAGTCCGTATTAAGGATTTCATCGCGTAGTTGACTATACGATTAACCAATAAGCCTAGGCTTTTGAGTTAAACTTGGTTAATCTTATCTACACTAATTTCCTCCCTCATCCCTGCTGCCAGCAAGAGGGGGAGGAAGCAGGAGCTGGTGCTGGGGTGAGCCGGCTTAAAAGCCGGTTCCCTCAGCACTGCCTCCCACACTGCTGCCTCTGTCAGCCCGGACTGCGGCACACAGAGACTGCTTTGCAACAGCCTCCTCACCTTCTCCCACAGCAACCTCTGTCTGCAGGGAGCTCGGATCCTACCCCCGGGGACTACAGAATAGTCGTGTAACCAATAAGACTTCATGCAGTTACACTACTATTCAATTACCCAATGTCACTGACATCCCTAGTTAGCATTCTGTGCCATTCGCAACCTTAGTGATCAAGAGACAGTCACTATAAATGGCACGCTGAACAACAGCCAGGGCCATCCATGTAAATTGGATGATGAGATTCTCTCATGCTAGATGGAACACCATCACTGTGTCCTGAACCATTCTTCAGCTGCTGCTTGTTCAGTTCTGGATTCAGACATTTTATATTGATGCAACAACACTGGGCGAAGCAAAGTGTGCCATCTCTAAATTGAAAAACGGACATGCAGATGGTGCTGATGGCATCCCCTCAGAGCTGCTAAAATATAGTATTGATCCTGTTGCAGGATCATTCTGGCCATCTTTTCTATGGTGTGGAGAGCTGGAACCCTGCCAGTTGCTGGATGTTATTGTGATTTTACTCTGTAAGGGTCTGTGCTCTGAATATAAGAGCTACAGTCCAATCACCATGCTCTCTTTTCCAGGGAGAGCATTTAGCATAGATATGATTGTTACGTCAAAAAAAAAATTGTAAGATACTCATGTTTTAGAAAAAGATGCAATTGTGTAACAGAAGGTAAGTATGGAATGTCATGAATAAAGAGCAAAGAGGAGTAATGCTTAGGATGTGTTATCAGAGCTATAAACTAAGTAATAAATTTGTCCCTCCCCTTGGCAAACAAAACCTCTAGTTTAAACCCACACAAAGAATACTAAAAATATCTTTATTGAAACTGATTTTTTTATATCCTAACGTCTTCATTTTACAAAGGTAAGGAGAAAAATTATGCTTGAAAAATGCTTTATTTCTAAATAATTTCCACTGAAAGGCATAAACCTTGTTTCTCAAATGCTTATGATAAACATCTTTTGAAATATGTTTGCAAATATTATGTATTTAAAAGGAAGCCTTCATATAACTGTCTGATACCATTATTATATGAATAATATGTTTTATGTACTAATGTAGCAAGGTCATTTGATACTATAATTGGTTACTAACATAAGCCATTTGAGTATAAAATATTTATATTAATTAAGAATTAGTTATCTGGCATTGCTCAAGCAATTCTTTAACAAATCAAGAGAGACAAGAGTCATCTCTCCAAGGACTGATAAGAAAAAAATATAATATATTTGATAACTATTTAAATTTAAAGATTGTGTTTAAGAAACATGTAAGTTTAATAATACTATTTTGAGAACAGAGAGACCTTTATATAGGAAATAGGAGTGTTTGATCACATTTGAGACCAAATTTCAATTCCTGGTAAACTATGATGGAATTCAAAGGGATCTCAGAAAATGGATTGAACAAAAGAAATTGTTAAAACTTTAACTTTAGAGATGTTCTGAGAGTTTCCCACCACAAGGACAAAAGCAATAATATTTGTGCTGCCTATGCATTAGCAGACTGTTTATTCATGAGCTCAGATACAAACAAGACATTCTTACAAAGGTGTTGAGCCAATGAAAAGTGACAGCAGCTGATATCTGAATTTAACCAAGCTCCTGAAAGAGGTATGCCCTTTTCCTTCAGTGAGATTATGGAAAGGGAGTGTATAGTTCTTGCTGAACTCAGAATGCAAATAGCACCACTCATCACAGCACTCTCATTTTAGTTCAGCCAATTGCTGGCAATTCTATAAGCAAAGAGCAGCACCAGACAGTCTAAAAAGAACAGAGAACCAACAACATGGCATTAAGATGCAGCAACCTCTCAACTCAGCACTTCTTCTGAAACATGACGACATCATTGAAGACTTCAGCATTGTTCATGAGATGGAATTTGCAAAAGCATTGTCGGGAGAATACATGTAATTTTTTAAAACAATTTTAATGATATATTAAAATGTTATTGTAATTTAAGATAGTATCAGCTTCTTCCATTAAGCACCCGCTTATTTAGACAATGTATTCCTGAAGAGGAGACATCAATTGACCTTGATAAACATAGAAGTAGAGGGATTTAATTAGTTATCTATGACATACTGAGGCAGGACTCACTACCGATTGGGAATAAAGTACCTTTTTTTAAGTTTACCTAGGCAATGTCTACACCACAGAGAAGATTGAAGCTACCACAGTCTATCTTCCAGGGTTTGAATTAGCAGGTCTAGTGAAGACATGCTAATTTGAACTGAGAGGGGCACTCCCATCGATGCTGGTAGTCCTGCTCCTATGAGGAGTAAGGGAAGTTGAAGGGAGACTGTGCTCCCATTGACCTCCTGCAGTGTGAATGGTGCCAAAATTCGATATACGATACTTTGAATCAAGCTATGCAATTAACGTGGCTGGAACTGCATATCTGAATTCAAATTTATTCCCAAGTGTAGACCTAGTTCTAGAATCTACACCAGAGCAAGGTGGTGTGCAAGTTCTGCTGAAAGGTCTCCATAAAATAGATTGCAACTGAAGTTTTCACTGTTAATTACTTATTCGGATTCTGTTTTTTTTCTTTCAATCATAATAAAATAGTCATAGTTAATAACTATGATTATTTTGCTTGTCTTTAGTCATGGTGTCGTCTAAACATGAGAAGAAGAATAACAGGTGACTACAATAGTGTGAGTTACATCCCTGAATTGACATTACAAGGGGCAGTTATTAAGATTGGGTCCTAACCATTTCTTGTTTCTCTAGACTACAGATTTTTAGTAATTTTGGGGAAAGAATTACTTGGTACTCGACACCCCTTTCTATCTCCCACCATTTGCAATATAGCATTTGCATTAGCTGGAGTTTCTCTCTTTTAGATCAACACTGAAAATATAAGTTTAAAGGAAAATACTGGCAAAATGCCAAATTTTATCACCTTCACTCAGGGTGTGAAATACCCTATTCTGAGAACATAAGAATGGCCGTACTGGGTCAGACTAAAGGTCCATCTAGCCCAACAGCTTGTCTGCTGACAGTGGCCAGCACCAAGTGCCCCAGAGAGGGTGGACCAAAGACAGTGATCAAGCGATTTGTCTCCTGCCATCCTTCTGCAGCCTCTGACAAACAGAGGCCAGGGACACCATTTCTGTCCCCGGCTAATAGCCTTTTATGGACCTAACCTCCATGAAATTATCTAGCTTCTCTTTAAACTCTATTATAGTCCTAGCCTTCACTCTGGAAGCCTAGTCCGAACTATCTAGTCCGTGCCGCGTGTAGCCGCGCGGCACGGAGTCCGCACTAGCGGACATTTAAAAATGGCGGCGCCCAGCTTTATGCAAATGAAGCCTGGGAAATTCAAATCCCGGGCTTCATTTGCAACTCCGGTTGCCTACATTACCACCCTAGTTCGAACTAGGGTGGTAGTGTAGACATACCCTTATAGACTTAGCCTTCACAGCCTCCTCTGGCAAGGAGTTCCACAGGTTGACTACATGCTGTGTGAAGAAGAACTTCATTTTATTAGTTTTAAACCTGCTACCCATTAACTTCATTTGGTGTCCTCTAGTTCTTCTATTATGAGAACTAATAAATAACTTTTCTTTATTCGCCCTCTCCACACCACTCATGATTTTATATACCTCTATCATATCTCCCCTAAGTCTCTTTTTTTCTAAACTGAAAAGTCCCAGTCATTTTAACCTCTCTTCATATAGGACCCGTTCCAAGACCCTTATCTTTTTAGTTGCCCTTTTCCGAACCCTTTCCAAGGCCAAAATATCTTTTTTGAGGTGAGGAGACCACATCTGTACACAGTATTCAAGATGTGGGCGTACCATAGTTTTATACAGGGGCAGTAAGATATTCTGGGTCTTATTTTCTATCCCTTTCTTAATAATTCCTAGCATCCTATTTGCCTTTTCGACCGCCGCTGCACACTGTGTGGAAGTTTTCAGAGAACTGTCCACGATAACTCCAAGATCTCTTTCCTGATTTGTCATAGCTAAATTAGCCCCCATCATACTGTACATATAGTTGGGGTTATTTTTCCCGATGTGCATTACTTTACACTTATCCACATTAAATTTCATTTGCCATTTTGTTGCCCAATCACTTAGTTTGGTGAGATCTTTTTGGAGTCCCTCACAGTCTGCTTCTGTCTTGACTATCCTAAACAGTTTGGTATCATCCGCAAACTTTACTACCTCACTGCTTACCCCTTTTTCCAGATCATTTATGAATAAGTTGAACAGGATTGGTCCCAGGACTGACCCTTGGGGGACACCACTAGTTACCCCTCTCCATTCTGAAAATTTACCATTTATTCCTACCCTTTGTTTCCTGTCTTTTAACCAGTTCTCAATCCATGAAAGGACCTTCCCTTTTATCCCATGGCAATATAATTTATACAAGAGCCTTTGGTGAGGGACCAAAGACACGTACCAATTATTTGAAGATTCATTAATCCCAGTAATTGAAGGTAGGGATGTTAAATTTAGTTTAATCAACTAATTGACTAGTAAGTGGATTTACCTCGCTGCGGTTCTGCCTTTTAAATGTATTAAAAGCCTGCCAGGTTTTAATACATTTAAAAGGCTGATGTGTAGCCGGGGGGAGAGGAAGGGGAGGACCCTGTGTGCGCTGGGAATCAGTTGTCCCAGCTTGCACAGGGTCTCTACTCCTGAACTTTAGCTTTTTAAATGTACAGTAAAACTCCTGATAGTCCGGCACCACCTGGAACCCGGAAGTGCTCCAGGCAGCTGAACAATTGGAGCTGCTCTGCCTCGGGCTTCCCCGAATCAGCCGCTGGTTTCAGCAGTGGCTGACTTGGGGACGCCTGAGGCAGAGCAGCTGGGGTGCTACTAGGTTGGTTTCATAGCGCCATCGCTCAGCGCTATGGGACTAACCCGGCAGCACCCCAGTTGCTCTGCCCCAGACTTCCCCAAGTCAGCCGCTGCTGAAACTGACCAGCGGCTGACTCCGGGAAGCCTGGGGCAGAGCAGCTGGGGTGCTGCCAGGTTGGTCCCGCAGCACTGCCTCCCCAAACCCCCGCATCCCACCCCAGACCCCTCATAGCCCCCCCTTCCGATAATCCAGCATATCTGATAATCCAGCACCCCCTGGGTTCTTAAAGTGCCGGATTATCGGACGTTTACTGTATTAAGAGCCTATCAGCTCATTTCAAAGGCTGGTGCACAGTGGGCAGAACCCTGAGCGAGCCTCTCAACTCTTAATACATTTAAAGAGCGGAGACACTTCTGGGATTAGGTGCAAGTGGGGAATCACCTGATTTCCAGTTTGTGCCTGGTCCCTGCTAGCCCTTGCCTCCTCTGCTGCCCTTCCCCCTGTGGGACAGGGTTGGGAGGAACCTCTGATAGAAGCAGCAAGCGGGGGAGAAGCTTATTGGATAGTCAACTAGTCACTTACATCCCTAATTGAAGGTGCTACTTGCTGTTGGGTTTATCCCTGGGTGAAAGGAGTGAAATGAATGTGTTCGTGTCCAGACTAGAGATGTCAGATAACGATTAATTTAGTAATTATATAACCACATGAAATTTTAGCTACTACACAGTTACACAGTGTTCCCTATAAACTGTGGCAGCACAGCTTCACAGGTGATTAATCAGCCCCGCCCAGTCAGGGGCTCAGGTCTCAATGCAAGGAACTGACTGATGGGGCGGAGCTGATTAATCACCTGTGAAGCTGTGCTGCCACCCAGTTTAGAGAGAACACTGGTACCTGGCGGCGGGGCCAGCAGCCAGTTCACTCCTGTCCATGCTCCTGGGGAGCTCCCTGCCACCTGATACAGAGGCAACAAGGGTGGGGGAGTGTGTGTAGTTAATACGATAAGGTCAAGCTCATTGGTTAATCATGTAGTCAACTACATACTGATATCCCTAGCCCAGAAACATGTGTTTAATGCTATGGAGGATTAAGCTATAGCTTGGTGGAGGTGGGGATATGCACAGAGGGAGAGCCACCATATATTATGACAAAAAGTCAACACTGTCATGTAAACAATCCATTAACAACTATGAGAAAGGAGAAACCCATGCTATCATGGTCATTAGCACTTGGACAATAAGGCTACATCTAGACAGCAGCACGATTTTGGAATACTGGAGGTATCTCAAATTAGCTATTCCGCATCTTTTGAACGTGCCCATTATTTCAAAATATAGCAGGCTCGTTATTCTGATGTCCCTGTACACGTCATTCCACGAGGAGTAAGGGACGTTTCGGAATAGTGATTTATTTCAAAATAAGTGATGTGTAGGCAGTGCCAAATTTCATAATAAGCTACTTCAAAATTGATTTCAAATAAGTTATGCAATTTGTGTAGCATATTTTGAACTATGGGTGCAGTATAGATGCACCCAACATCTTTGACTGGAAACTTAGCTTTCAACTTCTGAAAAGGTAATTTTGATCTGAGTTGAGATGATGGCTAAAGCCAGGGAATAACAATCACCCTGAGTAAGTATGAAATGAAGTTTCCTGGAATTTATTGAAAGCTCCATCTTTATTGTAAGTGATTGTTTTAATTTACATAGCAGAGCAATAGTAAATTTTCATGAAATTAAAAATAGTATTTATTAATAACATGAACAAAAACTGTAGAAGTTCAGTAGCTAGCAGCAATCCAGAGTTGCAGAAGTAGCACTAAAATAATTAATACCACTTGTGCTTCAACAATAATAAATACATGTCATGACCTTAAGCAGAAAAATAACATTAAAATCCATTTGGTATGTAAATTCACTCAAATGATAACAAGTCACGCAGCATAAGAAAGCACGGAATGGAAAAAATATTTACTAATAAATTATGAATGGAAAAATCAAAGGAGAAAAATACAGTTGTGTGTCTACTCATTATTTTGCTTTAATTTCATCTAACTTTATGAAAAGCCCATGGGCAAGGGACATTAATTTCTTGCTTTTGCTGTGTTACCAATTCCTAATGGAGAATAACAAAAGAATCTGAATCACAGAAATTGGAATCATGGGACGGAATGCAAAAGAAAATTGAAGAAAACTGCAAGATACCCAGAGAGATAAAAATAAATAAGTAAATTCTACATGTATTTGTAAGAATGTAGATAACCACTATCCTGGTTGATTTCAGCGGCAGCATGACAGAAAAAAAATAATCTAGAGAGACTTTAAAAGTTACAAATCTCTAGGACCAGATGGAAGTTTTCCCAGCGTATTAGAAAAGATCAAGAAAGAAACTTTTGGGCTACTGGTACGCATCATGGAAAGCCTGATAAATTCCAGATGGAATACAAAAATCAGTAAATATGGCACCAGGTTTATGAAATGATATGAAATAACACTTTAGAATGAAATTAACAATCCATTTTGTAATGCAGCAGCACATCACAGCTACTATAGCCTAGGTCTACATTAGAAGAGGCAGGTTGGCTTTAGATACACCCTCAGCAAAATATGGAGCTAGATTCAGCTTTCCTTAAGCTGAGCCACTGCAGTGTCTACACTGCAGGAGGCCAACGGAAGCACATGCTCATGTCAGCTTCCCTTACTCCTCACAGAATGAGGTGTACAGGATTCCAGCAGGGGCTACCCTTGGTTTCGATTTGGGGGTCTATACTAGAGAGTCTTTCTTCTCCATAGTGTAAATGTGCCCATAAAAAGGACATAATTTGGTGAGTTGCAATATAATGTGCAATGCCAAAAATGATTGAAACAAAATCTGCTGGATGACTTTCCACAAGAAAAGGAAGTTAGTTCTCTCTGAACAACCACATAGCAATTCTCAATTTAGGGGACATCTTAGGAATTAGATCCCCTGGCATAGTGGCAAGTGAAGTATTATTATTATTATTTGTATTATAGTATCACCTAAGAGTTAGAACTGAGATCAGTGTCCTACTGTGTTGGGCATATGCATATACTGTACACACATGCCCCAAATAGCTTATATGCTTACCAGACAAAACTGACAAAGGACTAGAAGAAAAACACAGGAACAGAGAAACAAAGTGACGAGGAGTCCTGTGGCACCTTATAGACTATGTCTATAAGGTGCCACAGGACTCCTCGTCGCTTTTGCAGATTCAGACTAACACGACTACCCCTCTGATACAGAGAAACAAAGTGTGGTGCCCATAGTCACATAACAGGTTATGGCAGAATTGAGACTAGACTATGTCTTCTGAAGTTCAGTCAAGCCTTCCACCATTAGACTATGTTGTTTCCCAATACCCAACTATCACTGTCTATGAAAGAGGACACAGCTGATATTAGTATACTCTACATAAGCTCCATACCCCTCTTTCTCTTTTGTTGTACGATCGAAGCACACTGCTTTTGGCCAACTTTCTGCCTTGGCATCCTCTACTTCTGAACCTAACCAGAACAATTAAAAACAAAAAGATGAAAAATGAAACTATGTATCCAATTTGCTCTCCTTATAAAATAATCCATTCCTAGTAATTCACTCTTTTCCCCTTTTTACTCCACTACCTTATCTCCTACTATCTGTATACTCATCTTTCTCTAAGCAGCACATGGTATGAGTACTATTTCAGTCTCACTGTTTTATGTTTCTTACCCATTAAGGACCCAGTCCTCTGAACTGTGGAAAATCCTTGTCTCCCACTGACTAGAATGTGTACCAGTGATGCTGGCTGACCAGGTCATACTAATATGCATTCATGCCAATTCACTTGTGATTTAAATGTACAAGTATTTGGGATGTTCAAACTTCATAAAACCAATGGGATGTTACAACCATCTTGTCACATATCTCTTCATGTCATCATGTAACTGCAAAATATTATGTGGTAACTATTCTTGTAACTATACTACTCGTCATATAAATCTTGTGAAATGCTAATGAATGTCTTAGGATTTCAACAGAAACTGCTAATTTCAAAGTAAGTTGCAATTATGCATACGGTTGGAGGTCAAAAGTGCATTGCTCAACCACTTTCTTAAAAAGGAAAGCCTTCATGGACAGAACCGCTGTTAGCTTGCTTTCTGCGTGAAAATACTATAAATATGGTTTCAAAGAAAATTCCTTCATCTCTGAAATATTTGGATTCTAGAAGGGCAGAATGATTGAATGAGAAGATGGAGATCCCTAGAATTATTCTGGGCAGCCCTGAAAGACTTTTTGGAAACAAGCAGTTTATTATATATCTGCCATCAGAGTTACAAACTGTGATTTACCTGTTATAATATTTTACCTACTTTAAACCTCTGCATAACTCTTCTTTTTCCTTGGCTAAAAATCTTTAGTTAGTTTACTACAGCATTTGCTACCTGTGTTATCTTTAGTATGAGATCTGGAGTACCAATTAAAATGCGTTAAGTGACACGTCTCTTGTAGACTAGGAGAAATCTCAGGTGATGTGATTTTAGGATTAATTAACCTTATATTGTGAAGTTCAGTTTCTCTAGATTGCAAGATAGTCTAGAAAGGCTGACGGGACTATCTGTGACTCCATGGTAACACTGGTATACTGTTCCAGAGTTCAGATTTGCTAATGGCTTTGTGAAATCTAATTATAAAACCAGCCATTAGAGGTGTCTGCCCTGTTTTTTGACAGTCTACCCTGAGGTAGGCAGTCACAGTTGTGAGCCACTCCAGACAGCATAACAGTATCCACTGAAGTCCCAGTGGGACTTTTGCTATTGAATTGAATGTATGCAAGCTCAAATTTGTTCTTTTAAATTTGTGGTTGAGGGTACTCAAGACCTTGTTGGAGGGGAAAAGAGCATAGCACATTCAAATCTTCAATCTGACAACATCTCAAAGAAGAGACTTTTGCCTTGTGTATGCGTATTATGAAATACATACCAAAATGTGGTACAGGTTGGACCTCCCCCATCCAGCATCATCAGGACCTGACAAGTCTCGAACAAGAGAATTTGCTGGACCAGGGGAGGTTACCAGTGGGCAACCCTGCCTCGCCCTCCCCCCTGTAACCTGGCTGGGCTGTTTGTTCAGCTACTGCTGGCTCCCTGGGCAGCACAGGCTTCAGCTCCTGTCACAGGGCTCCAGTCCTGCACAGCCAGGAGCAGCTACAGGACTGGAGCTAGAGTCCCACACAGCCAGGAGCAACCGCAAGCTGGGGCTCTGGTTCTGGCCCCGAACAGTCCCAGCCCCGCACAGCTGGGGGAAGCCACAAGGATCAGGCCCCAGTCCTGTGCAGCCCCAGCTCTGGCCCCATGCAGCTGGGGGAAGCAATGGGGCTCCAACCCTGTGCTCCTGGGGATTGCCGTGGGGACTCTGGCCCTGCACTGCTGCGAGGCTTTGGCCTCAGCCCTGAATTCCTGGGGAGTGCTGGAGTCTGCTGCAGGGTTCTGGCACTTGTCCTACACTGCCACCAGCTGGACTGCCGACCCTGATGCTCCGCTCAGCTGGCCCTCTGCCCTTAGGATCCTGGGCTCTATGACCCAGGAGAATCGTTGCCTGACTAGTGAGTGCCGGATTTTGGAGGAACAACCTGTACTATCCGTGGTAGTGACAAATAAAATATTAATAAAACAGCAGCAATTATTCTTATAATAAAATAAATAAATAATAAATAATTTGACTGGTTGCCCAGTTATGCAACCATCACATTGAGTTGTACCTTAATCTGTGAATGGTCCCACTAAACACAGAGTTGGGATAATGTTGATGGAGAGATGAGGAACAATAAAGAAAATTTCCAAGTACTGAAGGACTGGAACATGCAACATGAAGTCTGACAGAAACGTAAAGTTGTACATTGTGGTCTATGAAGTAGGAAATGTGAAAAATAAATAGAACTGAAGCAGACTGCAAAAAAAGATTTTGAGAGGATCCCTGAAGTAATAGAAGAATTCTCTTTTTAAAATGTCATGACAATCTTAGGGAACCTTTAAATAACAGACAGAGCAGGAGACTAAAGAGCTGAAGCAGCAATGTTACCAAAAGAATAAAAGCCTCAAAATGATTAGATTGAAAAGTCTCATTTATGGTAACATTAAAGGCTAAATTCTAAAAATCCCATAAGGAATCTTAAAGTTGAGGTTTCTACCACTCCTGTCCATAAGTCACATCAACCACAAGTTTTTTTTTTTTTTCATTTTGCTACTATTTAGAATGGTTAAGATATCAAATCCTAACAAAATGAGGGTAGTAGTGGAAACACTGCTGGGCACCTTATCTGGATGACAGAACAGGTCTCATCTACCTCTAATTTCTTTGAGAGCATATGTATCATGCATTACTACAACGTCAAGACAAGATGTATGAATGAGACACTGTCTTTCCTCTCGTTCTATTAAGTTCGAGTCTGGTTTCCACTGTGGGGAAAAAAACCCAAACATGGAACACTATATTAAGGTATGAAGAAGAACAAAGCTGCTTTCAGGTTTAGAGTGGAATCTATGAAAATCAGTTTCAAGAAGCTTAATTTATGGAAGAGATCTACTTAATAAAAAAAGGTTTTAATTACAAGTAAGAAGTCATTCAAAATATATTAGAGATTATGCCATCTCAGCAGTCTAACTTTAAAGATAAGCAAAACTGGAGCAAACATGATACCATCTTCAACATAAAACCGTCTTTTATATCTGAAGAGTGGCTGAACACTAAATAAACCACACTGTCATTAAAATACCACAGCCCAGTGTTCAGTGTTTTCTCCATCCACATTATGCAGTGACAAAACCCTAGCTATCATTGGCCAAGGCCTTGTGTTACCATTTTTTTTCTTGGGGAGGAGTTTATTGGTACATTCCACTGAAGTATATGAATCTGGTCACCCATCAGAGAAGATATTGGACAAAATAGACCTGGGCCAATCTGGCATAGCACTGCTTATATTCCTAGAAGATTGTTCTTTTGCAGAGAACCAAGAGGCAAAGGTGTGTTGTAGGTTAATAGGAATAAAAGGGAAAATAATAGTTTAGGGAATACAAAGCACTTAAGAGGAATGATTGCACATGATGGGATCAGAGAGGGAGAGAAAATTAAAAAAACAAGAAGTTGAGGTGATAAATTCAGTGGTGTGACCTTGAAATGCATTAGAAAAGGAGCAGGAAAATGAAAGATGGAGGCCAGGTCTACACAAGACAGAGACGGTCAGCTTAAGGTACACAACCTCCAGCTATGTAATTAACATAGCTGGAATCAGCTTACATTAAACCAAGCTTGGTGCCGTCTTCACAGTAGGAGGCCAATGGGGGCAAACGTTCCCATCGGCTTCCCTTACTCCTCATGACTGCGGGGATACCAGCACTGACCAGAGCTGCTCTCAGTGATTGATTTAGCAGGTCTTAACTAAACCCACTAAATTAAACACCAGAAGATTGATCTCCAGCACGTAAGTATATTATAGGCATGGCCTAAGAATGTTAAAGAAAGAGAAATATTAGAGGAACTATGACCACAATGCTACCTTAACTTCCCAGCTGCAACAGACGTTCCTCCCCAACTCTACCACATGTGCACACTTCTGAGATAGATACACCTTCATGCAGCAAAAGCCAGCACAAGCAGTGAATGAGGACATTACTTCTGAACAGTCTCCCCCGTGGCAACACAAAATATCAGCTACAGCAAGCCATCAAGCAAGTATTCACTTCATCATCGGAGAATTTTAAAGAGGTGCTATAACTGGTGTGATCATATTGCAGTTTGATGTAGATGTGTCTCAAGTAACACAAACCCTAGAATTTGTAAACTGTGTGTGTTCTAAAAGAAGTGCATAGGGTGCATGGGTGGTAAAGTGATAAAACATATCCATATGGGTCCTGCATATATATTTAGCCAACTGAGTGTCAAATTTTATTTGCTTAACCTTCAAATACAGTGTGTTATGATTTACAGCACACTTGGAATTGATCAATGGCATTCTGAATAGACTCTTGCAGCTTTCTTCACATATGTTTTGGTTCAACATTGGGCAAGAACTGAAATCTGATTTATAACTTTTGTGTGTGTGTTAGTTTTTGCACACATTCATTACTTTTGTTACACAAGGGTGAAATGTGAACCACGCACACTACACAAGAAGATCAAAGGATGTGCTCCCTGTTCCAAATGTAACTGCAAAGGCCACTACACACATCCACCAACAGGAATGCATGCCAGCCAATTGACTCATTTACATGGTACGTTCAGGGCTGGTGCACGCAATTACCTCCACAACATTCCATGCCAAGTGCTCTCTGCCACTCTCAGCTAGAACAGCAGGAAGAAACTCTTTAATCACTGCTCACAAATTCTTACTTTCTACCCTGCCTATGCAAAGAAAAGATCATAGACACCGCTTGGGACTATATAGAAAAATTTTCTTATGCACGCATTCTCCAGCCCATAGTGGGACAGATCCTGCAAGGTGCTGGCTATCACCTGAGCACCGTATTTTAAGTTATGTTTACACTGGAAAGATTTAGCGATGAAAAGTACTGTCGACATTCATAAGTTGCCAAAAAGAAAGTCATCAAATCATGTTTAAACTGCCACCCTTTGTTGACACATCATGGTCACATTGCTAGCTCCTATGTTAACAGAAAGAGTAAGGCAAAGGGGGAAGGGGTCCTACAGTGCCTGGTATCATCTTCAATTGCTAAGCACTGTGGGAATGTGCACCATAGTGCTTGGTATTGTGGGAATGTGAAAAACATCCCGTCCACCACCTCTTTGCTTCCCATCGCTCCTGGGGCTTCTGGCTTACTTGAATGATAGTCCTTGCTGCGAACTCCAGCATCTGCCATGCAAAATCATGGCTCTCAGATTTCCCCCCATGTGTTCAATGTGCTTAGGACATCACACATTGCACCAGATCTACTTATGCTCTTAATAGGAGAGGAAGAAGACTCACATATGGAAGATGATGTGAATAACACAGACAGCACCAAATTGGCATTTCATTGGGCTGCCACAGAGCAGCTGTGCACAGTAGAGTATTGCTTCCGGTATAGGGCAACCAGCACTGAGTGGTGGTATTACATTGTCATGCAGGTGTGGGATGAAGAGCAGTGGCAACAGAACTTTTGAATGTGTAAAGCAACCTTTCTGGAGCTGTGTGCTAAGCTGGCTCCTGAACAGCAGTGCAAGGACATCTGAAGGAGAGCTGCTCTTTCGGTAGAAAAGTGTGTTGCCATTGCTTTGTGGAAGTTGTTGACTCTTGATTGCTACTGTTCAGTTGCAAGTCTGTTTGGAGTAGGAAAGTCTACTGTCAGGGCAGCACGTCTGTAAGGCTGGGTCTACATTGGCACCCTTTCCGGAAAAGGGATGCTAATGAGACCAGTCGGAATTGCAAATGCCCCAAGGATTTAAATTTTCCCCGCGGCATTTGCATGAACATGGCTGCCGCTTTTTTCCGGCTCGGGGCTTTGCCGGAAAAAAGCGCCAGTCTAGACAGGGATCTTGCGGAAAATAAACCCTTTTCCGGAAGATCCTTTATTCCTACTTAAAATGAGGAACAAGGGATCTTCCGGAAAAGGGTTTATTTTCCGCAAGATCCCTGTCTAGACTGGCGCTTTTTTCCGGCAAATCCCCGAGCCGGAGAAAAGCGGCAGTCATGTTTATGCAAATGCCATGGGGAAAATTTAAATCCCCGGGGCATTTGCAATTCTGACTGGTCTCATTAGCATCCCTTTTCCGGAAAAGGGTGCCAATGTAGACAAAGCCGATGTGTCCAGGGCAATACATTTTGGGAAATGTGGATGACATTCAGGTTGAACCATTCTAGTCCGGCAACACCCTGAGTCTGGCAGGACCACGGATGCTGCTGGACCGGAGAGGCCCTGGACCAGAGAGCCCCCAGCTGGGAATCTGGGGGTGAGGAGGGGTATAGGGGCAGGCAGCCAGAAGAGGAGCTGATTGCTCAGGGCTGGGGCAAGCTGGCAACAGAGCCAGCCCAGGGTGAGAAGCCCAGTGGCCAGGGCTATGGCTGGACCTGGCAGCACAGCTCTGCTGGGGGCACAGAGCCTAGTGGCTAGGGCCAGACACCACAGTGCGACCCTTCTAGGGCTAGTGACCTGGGGCAGCAGGGAGCCTGGTTGCCCAGGCCAGCAGGGGACCAAACTGGGGGCCAGGCTGGAAGCAAAGCTGGGTGAGGGCGTGGAGCCCAGAAGAGAGCCCAGCTGGGTTTGCTGATAGATCCTGGGAAAACCCTGAAGTCCATCAGCTGTGGGGCTGGAATTGACCTCACCCGGTCCAGCAAACTCCCTCGTTTGGGAGTGGTTGGGTCCCGAGGGTGCCAGACCAAGGAGGTCCAACCCGCAGACAGAGAATGGCTTTGCTGAAATGAGATTTCCAAACTGGCAGGGCAATCGATGGCACACGTATTCCCAGTACAGTGCCACCCCACCTTGCTACAGAGTACCTGAATCAGAAGGGGTACTTCTCCATGGCGCTTCAGGCATTTGTGGATGGCTGTGGGCATTTCACAGATGTAAATGCACCGTGGTCAGGAAAAGTGCATGCTGCACAGTGGGCTGTACAAAAAGCTGCAGACCGGGACTTTCTTTCTAGAATAGAAAATTAGAGTAGGGGATTTGGAAATGCCATCATGATCCTGGGTGATCTTTACAGCCCTGGCTTATGAAGCCTTACACGGAGCACCTGGACAGCAGCAAGGAGCGGTTTAATAACAGGTTAAGCGGAAGCTGCATGGCTGTTGAATGTGCCTTTGGCAGATTGAAAGGAAGAAGGAGGTGTCTTGATGGCAGACTGGCCCTTACTGCCCCACATGGCCACTGCCTGCACAGAACCTCCCCCTCCTCCCCGCCTGCACAGAAACTTACCCTGCATCTCTTCCATTGCTTCATGCTCCACACCCAGTTGCTGACAATTCTTGTAAACCTCAGGACTTGAGAGCAATTCCTCACTGCCTGGCACACTGACTGTCACCCGATTGAACCCCATCTCTTCTTCCTCATCCACCTCTTCATTAATAATTTCTGCCTCTGGGTTAACTCCTGTTTCTGACTCTGTGCTATGAAGTAACAACATTCTCCTTGGGTGTGAACACGGGATCCTCACCCAGGATTGTGACTAGTTTATTATAAAAATGGCATGTTTTGGGTACACCACCAGACTAGCTGTTTGCTTCCTTCACCTTCTGGTTTGCCCGCAGGAGTTCCTTTTTCTTGGTTCTGCATTGTAGGGTGTCCCTTCACACAAAGGGCTTGAAAAATGTGACTGTACATGTTCTGTTCCTATAGGTCACTCACAGCTGTGATTGTACCAATTCTTCATCCTACACAAAGATCCAAAAGCTCCGAGCAGAAGAGGATCTTGAGCAATAGCCACCTGTTTCCCTGAGAAGAGGTCATGAGGACCACTACATAAGAGCCAGACATCAGGAAATGGATTTTAAAGTTCCAGGGGTTTGCAGGTGTGTTTATCTGTTTCCATGGCTGAAGAGCAGCAGAGTTCTAAGTGCTGGCCAGAGTGGTTAATCGAGCATTGTGGGAAACATGGTGCAGTTCAATAACTTTAAACACCCTACTGTAGTACACACTGCATGACTGTCAACAGTAATGGGACAAGGAGAGACAAAAGTCCCTCGGGGAGATAGAAGTTTTTTGTCACCAAAACAGGGCGCTTGTCAAGACTTTTATCACATTGCAATGTGAATACTCTCCAGGTTTTGTCACCAAACAGGGTTTTTTGGTGACAACACTTGCCTGTGCAGACAAAGCCTCAGTGTCTTTACAGAGAGTTCTCGGCAACGTGCAGAATAAAGAACCACATACAACACACTGATTAACAAACCACAGCAGTGACTAGACCAAAGGTCTTGCACAAGTAAGTGTTCTGTTGACCTAAAAAAAGATGCAATGTTAAAATTGCCTTTACACAGTGTATACTTTTGACTGATAACTATTGTATTCCATATAATTCATACGAATCTCTCCTCTATATGTGCAATTAAGCATTTATTTAACATTCTTTGTTTTTCCTCACTCGGTGTTTCATTGTATTTTTCAGGATTAAAAGGTGAACTGAAAAGCTTTTTACCTACTAAGACTATAGAGTTTGGGTTTCTTTCTTTCCCCAGCAAAGTATTGATGAATCACTAACACCTGGAAACAAAGCCAGGCCTTCATTCTGTACACAGCCATAGGCATTAGTGATTCATCAGCAACTGCAGAAGAAAGAAATACACAACTTTGAAGTCAACATTTGAAAAATGAGAAATAGATGTTCAAACATTTTGCTTTAAAACTCATTTGGAAAGTTCACATTTATACAAACAGTCTGTTAATGATCTGGAAACTTAAAGTGTTATAACATAATGTTATTTACTTATACATATTTCACTGAACTATTAACATGTTGCCTGGTTGGTTACAGCCCAACTGTTCCACTTTGTATGTGTGTTGTATTGCAGATCTCTCTCTCTCTCTCTCTCTTATTGTGAATCATGCTGGATATGACGGGTTTCCATTTAAGTGCCTGGTAAGTTTTCTTGGTGTACTAAATTTTCCAGTCACATTTACATGTACAAACTGCTTTCACTTCACGTTCAAATTCTCCTTTTTGCCACTTCTTTGTCTCGGACACATCTGTGTTTACTGTGTGGCTGGTGGCTATGGCATTCTCTTTTAGCTAGAATCTGTCATATAACAATTGTGTGATTTGGTTGACTTTTAAAGGTGATCTGCCAATCAGGTAATATTTGCATCCACTGCAAGGAATAGTGCCAAATGCTGCAATGGAGAAGCAAGTGGGATGAGGAGGGGAGGCAGGTATTCAGTAAGTTACTAGTTATAATCCACCCCTTTCTAAAGTCCCATGATACTGTAGCTTTGCTATGGATCGCTGGCTCCTTCTTCAATGTGCCCCAGGGTGAATAAGGGGAAAGTCTGAAAGGAAGCAGCCACAAAACTTTAAAAAGCAGAAGTTTACTATTTAAGTTTTCACCTCATGCTGTATGTTTCAGTCTTGACAGTTAACTTGCATTTAAAACAACCCTATGCAACAGAGCTGTCAACCAGAATGTATTTGAGCCACAAAGTCCATTTAAAATTCCTTCCCAACTGAGGGAACAGCAGTCAGGCAGGGAAGACCCCTAATCCTAGGTTAAGAGTTCAAGGGATGCATGGAGCATGCTCAGTAAGTTTCTAGATGTCATTGACAAATGCAACAATCAAGCTGGTCAGAGTCTATACACCTGGGAAAGGAACAACTTTGACCATGATCCTTGAAGGAAGTCTCTGTACTGGCCCCACCAAGTTGGGCATTGCACTGATGTTATCAAAGAGAGAAATATCTCCTTTGACTCTAGGCACACCCTGATAATGTTCTTCTTGCGCATCTACAAGCCTGTTGCAGAGCCTTCTTTCTGCTGGACAAGGGCCTCATGAGCTATGCTCTTTAAATTCAGTCCATCTATGCAATTAGCCTGCGTCTCACAGGTTATTAAATAAAGCCTAAAAATGGGCTTGAAAAAGGTAGCTTTTTTGACAGCAAAGACATTAAAAGCTTAATAAAATGCATTTAAGTCTTTATTCATTTTTGTATATTGCAAAACACATCAGCGACATGTATTACAAATCATGTTGGCAGGATTAATTATTAATTATAGAATTTCACCTCTCTATTTCTAAGTCATTGTGAAAACAGTTTGAAGAAATAACCTTTTGTGAGTAATCAACAGCAATAACATTACCCAGGCAAGCCATAAATAATATAATGAAATGAGCAATACAGGGATTTTATCAGCAACCGTGCAGGGAGGAAAAAAACAAAACAAAACAACAAATCCATCCTGTAATCAAATATGTGGAAGCGGAAATACAAAATGCAATAGTATGAAAAGGTAAAGTGAACTCTGGTAAAATAATGTGAATACCTCTGGCTATCTTGCATGCCAAATCTTATCTTGTTGATAAACAGTTTGCCTGGTATGCAACATCAAAGGTCCTGTAACCTACTGCCCCATCCAGAACTAGACAGCCAGTAGTTTAATACAAAACAGTATTGACCGACCTGTAGGTATTTGTTGAGTACAATAGGGCTTTTTAAGTATGTGGGCTGCTTAGATCACGTGTTATGTACTTCGATTATTACTTCACATCATTTCACCTACCTATGATGATTTTTACAATGTAAAATCCTCCCCCCCCCCAAAAAAAAACCCTTCACACCCCAATAGCCTCTGTTGCCAAAATGAAAAGAAAAAACCTCTGTGAACAAGTCCCAGGGTTTATTATACAAAAATTGCTAAACAGGATAAGATACTTTAAAAACAAACACAAACATAGTAATTAAAAAGTAGACACAATATCACAAAAAATAATAAAATATCTATTGTTAACTATATGGTTGATGTACCCCAAAGTGAAGTCCCATGGGATGATATACAAATCTGACCTTGTGGAAGATAATTTTCCCAAATTTTTCTGTCAAAGTTATGTTACTTAAACAAAATGTGTGTCTGAGAATAATGTAAAAACCCAAAGATAAAGCATCATTTTGCTCTCTGTTCTCCAACTATAATCCACAGCTCTAGTGCTATGTACAGTATGGAGTAAACCACACAGTAAGAATTGTGTCAGCAAACACTTTAAAATATGCATGGAATGGGATGTGCTAGACTTTAACATTACTATTGGTACTCTCCAATGGAGTGACAAATGAGAGTTAAGTAATGTCATCTGTTCCAGCTGATTTTTCCAGGCACCAACCAAAGACAAGTGTGAATGCATGAAGCAAACAGTAAGCAGGCAAAAGAAAAGCAGAACTGTGTGTTTTGTGGAGTTTTTGCTCCAAATCCAATAAGTGTAAACCCTCAGTAACCAACTGTTTTTCAAACACCCAGAAGCAAATATAACTGATTCCCTTGCTCCCAAACAAACACAGACAATTGGAGGGTACAAAAGTGATTAGTACAGAGTAAGCTATTTTGAAGTATGTGCAACATTATGTAGTATCACAAGAAAAAGCATCAACAGGTAACAGTGGAAACAAAATGTCAATAAAAGCCATTCTGCTGGAAAAGTAATGGAGAGGAAAAAACCCAACAACAATTGAACTTTTGGCTTTCCCAGTTGGCAGGTATTTTAGAATCTAAATGGCCCTGAAAACTTACTATAGTATACCATTGCTGTAATTTAAAAGACTTCTAATTAAAAAGCTATAACATTAACAGTTGCTTCCCTACCATTTCCTTTCTTTAAATGTTTGTCTCTACAGTACAATAAAATTAATCAGGAAAAAGAATTAAATCACTGAAGAAATTATTTTAGGTTGAAGATTAAGAAAACATGAGTTAAAGGTGTCAGTCTGTATTAGAACACAAGATTTTCTTATGATTAAGAAAACACGGGACTCCGAACCCTTTATTTTCTATGAAACCACTGTGTAATTTTGCTTCAATTCATTACGGCTACATGACCTGCGCATGTAGAACACAGAACACAGAACAGAACACAGAACAGATATTGCACAGGATAAAAAGAACCAATAACTAATTCAGTCCACCCCTAATAGTGCATGACTGTTTCCTAGTAGGGATGTAATAGTGTAGTTGATTAACCAATAAGCAAAAGCTTATAGGTTAATGCTATAGACTACATGCATTTCCTCCCCCCATCCAGCAAATTTTTTAACAGGTTGGCCAGCAGACTGGCTCAATCTTTGCTTGCGCCAGATCCGGGACCTGCACATTGTGGCTCTGCATTTAAAGTGTATTAGGAGCCTGGCTCAGCTCTGACTCGTGCTGGGTCCGGGAGCTCAGACCGTCCCCTACACAGGGGCTCCTGTCACCCCACGCTGCTGCTGCCTCTTTATCCACGAGGAGAGCTAGTTTTCCTGGTCCACGAGGAGAGCTAGTTTTTAATCTGTCTTCCCTCATGGATCAGTTCCTGCCTGGCACCTCACACTGCTGCCACTGGCTACGGGTCTTGCCCCGGGGACTATAGAATAGTCGACTAACTGATAAGAATTCATGAGGTTACTCGACTATTCAATTAACCAATATTTAACATCCCTATTTCCTAGTTTCTTTTCTTGTGTTTTATTCAGTCTAATCATGCAGTGGAAAGCACTGAAGCTTTCATTCCATCACATGGAAGTCTCATCGATCTCATTATTAGCAGGTTTCCCAAGATTATTAGCTTAAATTTTTCCTCTTCTCAATTTCAAAAGTATGTTGGTTACAACACAATTTTTAGGGCCTCTAAATCTATTTCTATGGATGGCTGAAGCTCTGTTATCATTCCTTCAGTGTGCCTCCTCTAAATGTGTGCAGGTTCTTTAAAAATGTGGAACTGATTGCACTGGTTACCCACAAATAATCCAGGAAGGTTCCAAATTCTTCACACTATGCTGCCAATTTGTCTAAATCCTGACCCACACAAACCCATATTATTCTAGTTCTGAGTCTTTTCAAACTGAGACAAGCATACCAAATTGTGTAGAATATAGGGTTGCCAACTCTCCTGGACTGGACTGGATGCCCTTTGTGACAAAGGTGTTTGGTCTGTCAGTTAGGAAAGTTGGCAGCCTCAAGAATAAGGGTTAGGCACTCATTTTCCACCTACTTTCTACCTGTCACTGGAAATGAACTCTGGATTCCTGAAATTAAAGACTTGAGGAGTAACCCCCTGCAAACTATATTATCCCCCGTATCTCCTCCGCATAATTCATTTAGAGCACATCAACACAGTAGCATTATTTCAAAATAACTCACTTATTTTGAAATAACTAGTTGAGCATTATTTTGAATACAGCAAGCCCATTATTTTGAAATAAGGAACCCGTTATTTCAAAATTATTTTGAAATCTGTAACCCTCATTTCACAAGGAATAATGCCCCTTTTGAAATAAGCTATTTTGGAGTCTTTATTCTGAAATAGCGTAGTTTGAAATAACGCTGCTCTGTAGATGTACCCATATTGCCCTTGTATTCATTCTAGCATTGCCAACCAATTATCCTGGCAGTGGAAGGACTAATAATCATTTTAAATGTTCAGAAAACACTATGTATTTAATATTATGCACTTAATACAGCCGGAAATTTTAGCGCTAACCTACTAGCCTCATGCTTAGCCATCTTACTCCAAGAATACTTCACTAATAAAGAATTCCATCTCTTTTCTTCTAATCATTTTAGCACCATATATGCTCCACACAAGAGTCCTAATAAGGACATTTATAATGCATGCTTCTATTACAGTTTTTCTGCTGCACCACAGCTTATTAGCTGCCTGTCTTCAGTATACGGTTTTGCTTTCCCAATCTTTGTAATCATCTCCCTTTGGAAGGTTAACTTCTAATTAATAAAAAGAAAATCTATCTATATATTTTAGAAATGTTCATCTGTGTGTCTGTTTGTTTGTTCAAGAACTCCTCCTAAACACTAAGAGGTAGAACCACCACATTTGATATGCAGCTTCCTCTTATCCTAACTTAAAGCAAGATCAGGTTTTAGTTGTTCCATGAAAACAAGAAGTGCTAGAGATGGAACTGTTTTCTGTAATATGGAAAGGGAGAGGGCAGAGAGCGGAGGGATGTGAAAGGCAGGCACAAAGAGAGGAGGGATGTGATACAGAGAGTGGCCACTTGGGGTGCAGGGGAGAGCTATTCAGTGTCCACTGGAGGCAGCTGTACCACCAAGAGAGTGGGCAGCAGGGATGGGGCTCCGCTATCTTGCCTGCCACCAGACTGGGTAAATGACCCTCCTGCCCCCAAACCTTCCCCTCTACCCCGGCCCTTGGCTGCAGCGCCAAGGTTTGCTTTTCTTTGGCATGTCAGATACTTGCAATAAAGGCCTGGGAATTTTTGAAATGCCACTTCTTGTTTGCTCAGTGTGCCTAGCTCATACTGCATTCTCCCAGATGATCATGGTCAGTGTTCCCTCACAGCTGCAGGTCAGCACAGCTTTGCAGGTGATTAATCAGCTTTGCCCAGTCCGTGAGCTCCACGTGGAGCCCTGAACTCTGACTGGGTGGGGCTGATTAATCACCTGTGAAGCTGTGAGGGCACACTGACCAAGATGGCTCCATGCAGCAAATGCTCTGGAGCACATCAGGGTTGTTGCATCTGTTGGCACCATGAGGAGAGGATGGTGTGCAGTCCTAGCTCCTCTCCAGCCATAGGAACTTCCATACCTACAGTTGGATGTCTTGTGGCTTGTTGGATAAGGGCTATGAATTGGCTGTGAGATAAAGGTACACATAAAGCCTAACAAACAAAGGCAGGAGGTTTCATGTGCACTGCCCAAAATTGCCAGGTCAGCTATTAGGAATTACAGTTTGTTTTCAAGCTCTCTCCTGAGGGAGGGTTAAAGAGCTTGTGTATACCCCACAGGAAGAAATTCCCAAGAGTGTTTACCTCGGTGTTCAAAGGGGTTTTTGCTTTTGAGTGGTGTCAGCATACCACCCAAGCGCAGGGAATCTGTGGCCAAGGGAGTATTTTTAAGCAGAAGCCTTTAGTGAGTGGTAGGGTATTGTAAAGTCTCTTGTAGGTCCCCACTTTCTGCACTAGAAGCGCCAGAGTGGGAAACAGCATTGACAGGAACCAGGAAGTGAAAGTAAACAGTTTTGCTTTCCATGTAAAAGTAGATGCCTGTGATTATTTAAAAAAAAACCTAAAGGCTTAATTATCTATTATTAGTAGTAAGAGAGTTATGACAGCTTCACATTTTAGTTTGACAATTGGCTGTTCCTCTAAGAAGATGAGAGACAAGGCAGAAATGGCACCTTGCATGCATGCAGCACTGAAAACTCAAAACAATCACGTATCAGTGGTTATCTGAAGAACTTGGTTTTGCCAGCTCCTGCAATTTTATTTTCAGTCTAATGATTTTTGTGTTTTTATTTAAAAGCCCCAGTAATACACAAAAACTCAAACACACACACGTGTATCTCTGCTTTCATTTAAAAAATAAATATGTTTCTAAGCTTCATGGTCATGAGGAGAGCCGGAACAGGACTTGCGTGTACCCTAAGGACTCACAAGCCAGATGGGAAATAAAAAGGGCTATTGTAAAAACCTTATGATTTTTAAGCTAGTCACATGATTTTGAGGAGATTGCCTCATGATATTTGAACATCTGTGGCTGGCAGCACTGGAAGACATTAATAGCAATTGGATGAAAAATGCAGTAAAACAGACTGGTAACATGTGTGAGCACAAGACAGATGCTTGAACGCTTTTCTGGAGAACTATATTAAGATTCTATTGCTCCTGGATCAATTGGGATTCAGCATTGCCTTAAAGAAAGCACATATTTTCAGACTATCTGGTCATAACTACAATGCAGGCGCTTGGATACTATGGTGTTTAGGGCTGAGGCATAAAAGGCTCTAGAGACACAGAAAGATAAGAGGGCAGAAAACTGGTTGCTGATCACTAGCAATATGCAATTCTATTTTATACAGATTCTTATACCTCACTCATCACTGTACTATCTGAGCATCTTCCGGTAGTGCACTAAAGCTATGTCCACCTGGCAGCATTATTTCGAAATAATGTCAAGATGGAGGACTTCTTACTCCGACTCCTATAACTCTCATTTCATGAGGACTAAAGGAAGTCGAAGGGAAAGTGTTCTCCCTTTGACTTCCTGCAGTGTGGACAGCACCAAAAGTTGACTTAAGCTACTTAAACTTCATCTACACAATTAATGTAGCTGAAGCTGCATATCTTAATTTGACCTCGTCCTGTAGTGTAGACCTACCCTTTGTGATATAGCTTAGATCTGTCATGTGTAAGTTTGCTTTCTTATCTGTCTACAGCAATGGCCCTCAAATTGTATGGTATACTGTTCCCAGCTATGCTCCTGCCCAACCCCCAGCAGCAGCCTTGGTTGGGTTCCTGTCTCTGTCCCCAGCCTGAGGCTGTGGTTCCCTTTCTGACTCTGTCACTAGCCCCTCTCCCAAACTCAGCCCTTGGCTATCGTTCGATTCCCTGCACTGGCTTGGCTCCCAACCCCAGACCTGCCCCAAGCTCCGTCCCCAGCCTTAGTCCCCTTATACTCTGTCCAAGCCCCCTCCTACGCCTGGCTTGGATGGGGGCGTGGATGCAGAAAGAGGTGTGACCATGCAAATGGGGTGGTGTGACCATGCAAATTTGAGCACTGCTGGTGACTGATTTAAATCAGAATATTTAAATCACTGTTTTTAATCATGTTTAATTCAGCAAACAGAAAACCTTAATTTTTAAATAATCAATTTTAATCTTGTTTTATATTTGCAACTTTTAGATATTTTCCTAGATATAGGTTTATTCTCATTGGTTGATAACCATTGGAACATGTTGATCTGCAACTAATTATAGTTTTAACATTGTATCTGGTACTTCTTGTGGCTAAGATAATACACTATATCAATACACATTTATTTAAGCAATGATATAGTTTAACATATATGTGTTTAGATTCTTAGTTTTAAATTTAAAAAAAATTATGTTAGAAAATGGTGATAATTTTTTAATACTGCATGATGATTCATTTTTTAACATGTAATTTGTGTCATGATCTATTTGGATGGAAACAGCATTTCTAATCACTTAAATAAAATTATCTTAAATGTGCTAGATACATGAGAAAAAACAAAGTTTATCACAACTTAATTTGCATTTAAAATGAACTGATTTATTAAACAAAGAAACATTATCTGTAGTTAATGAACTGAACTGATTGTTGCTGGTCACCATGACCATCAAGATGTTAGACTAGTAGATTTCATCCTCTTACACCTGATTTTTACTAATAGACTGGAGGAGGAAAAAAAGCTTTCCAGATTTTTTCAGCCCCAAAGTAGTTTTTTCATTTTGAAAATCCAGTCACTGGGCTGACCTAGCTAAATAAATGGAGAGGATAAAAATAGACTTTTTGAATCTGAAGAAGTAGCTACTGCTATCAAAAGCTGATTTTACCACATTAACAAAATATGGTTCTAGATTCTTCCACCACTTTCAGTGCTTTGACTTTCTTTAAAACTCTGGCAGCAAAATGTATATCACTTAACATTATTTTTGCTTAATTGAAATTATTGTAATAGATTACAGTCAATTTATGACTTAAGATAGATTTAAGATAGCCTATTTAAAATTAAATTTGAATTTGTTTTAAAAAATATATATTTAAATAAAAAATCTGATTTAGGTAGAAAATCTAATTTAAAGAAAATTTATAATTTTTTATTTAAAATAATCACAGATTGTATTCACCTGGCCGTGTACCTTTTTACTGGAGGATTACATTCTCAACTCTGGGGTTCAGCTATCACTAGCCACAAAAGGTTGTCCATCTTCTCCACAATCCACCAGATCTCCAACAGACTTGATTATGCTATGAATAAATGTTCCTAAAATATTACAGCGCAAAAATATTTTTATCAGTGTTACATTAACTTTTTAGTGTAACCCTAGTTTCCACATCATTGTGATAGTGAAGGAAGCATTATAATTAAAGATTTTATAAAAGAGAAAAGCACATTAAGATTTATCATAACAATAGAAATAGTATAACACAACTGAGAAAACAAATATGGATATTTTGTTCTAACATACAGCAAAGAATTTGATATTTACACTAGACCTGACAAAACTAGAGGTAGTTTTAAGCAGGATTAACACAGCAAGCATTTTTCTCTAACCAAAGTTTAAAAACCGACATAGTATGACAACTGCATGAGTTTTATTTTATGTCATTTTCTCCAATAAGACTTTGATACCGCATTTCTTCCAGTAATTTCACAAAAGCAGTAATATTAAGAGGATGAAAATCAAGAGTTCTTATGGGGATGGGGAGAACTCTATTAAAAAAACACATTTTCTGCAATTAAGAAAATGTACTTGAAATGAATCAGCTAAATGTTTCTGTTAATTGCTGAATAAAACTTGAGTACTGGGGCCAACTCAAGTCAAAACTGAAAAGACACATGAAGATTAGGGCCCTTCAGCTCTTAAAAAATGCTGAGTTTCTAATATGGTGATGAGCTACCTAGTGAGTGGGCCACAAGATTGTCATAACCAAGATGATCTCCCAGGATAGGATAGTTTTGCTAAGTGCGTTTGCATAACTAGAATTTACTGGGTGTGCCAACTGAACCATCGCAGCACTTTGATTGGATGAAGAGAGAGCTCATGGTTCTCACAGTCAATGTTGTGTGCAATCAGCATGCACCTCAGTTCATATGCCCTTGCTTTATTTGCATGTCACCCTATGCAGACAGAAATGAGTGGACTCTGGCAACTCTGTGTGTGGGCTTTTGTAAATAAAATATCTTGCAAGCCACACATAGGACCGCAATGGGCCACAGGTCGCCCATCACTGTTCTAATAAGTGTTACAGCTCTTATACAATGTGAGAGGCATTTAAAAGCATTAGTAACTTATCTTCAAGTTGTTCACTGCAATCTGATCTTAAATTACTATATGCATCTCAAAATACAGTGAAGTTAAAAAAATATGGCTCATTAGGATTGCTCAGAAATATAATTCAATACCGTCACAGTTTATCAAACAAAATTCAGTTATTTTCTGGTCAGTTAAAATGAGCACCTTTTTGGACTACCACCTTCCAGGAACAGAGCTGTTATACAAAATCACAAAGGATTAAACTGTTTGCTAAATACCACCATGCATGTAACATTTGAGTAAATGGGGTAGTTTTTACTTAGGGCACCTAGCTAGGTCTGGACTGAAACTAGAGGCACTTGGAGTCAGATCTGAATTCTGCCACTTACCATAACATTTGGAAAAATATTTGAATTTGCATTTGAAAGCAATATGGTAATACAAAAGATAATAGCATTACTGCTATAATAGACAATTGTCTCATTAACTGTTATTTATTATGTTTATACAGTACCTGGCACTATGGAGCCCAACTTTGGTTAAGGCTTTTAAATACTGCCCAGTTAAAAATGTTCAGTTATAACAATCATAAAACAACAACTGAGAGACAGAGGAAAGCACATGTTCTCTACTTAGCGGGGAAGGAGAGTTAATAACTAATGGGATCAAGAAGGTTGAAGTGTTTAATGTTTATTCTGCTTCATTCTTCACTAAAAAAGTTAATGACACTCAGTACAATTAATATTAACAACAAGGGGAAAAGAAAACATGCCAAAATAGAGAAAGAATAGGTTACAAAATATTTAGATAAACTAGATTAATTCAGATCAGCAGGGCTTGACAAAATTCATGCTAGGATACTTAAACTAGCTGAAGAAATATTGAAACCTTTAGCAGTTATCTTTGAGAACTCATGGAAGAAGGGTGACGTATCAGAGGATAGGACAAGGGCAAATATAGTGCCCACTTTTAAAAGGAGGAACAAAGAGAACCCAAGGAATCATAGACCAGTCAGCCTAATGCTGACACCTAGAAAGATGCTGGAACAAATTATTAAGCAATCAATTTGTAAGCACCTAGAGGATAATAGGGTTATAAAGAATAGTCAGCATGGGTTTCTCAAGAACAAATCATGCTATAACCAACCTAATTTCCTTCTTTGACTGAGTTACTGGCATTGTGGATGGAAGGAAGCTGCAGATGTAATATATTTTGATTTTAGTAAGGTGTTTGGCACATTCCCGCATCGGATTCTCGTAAGTCAGCTAGGGAAATGTGATCCACATGATTACTATAAGGTAAGTGCACAGTTTATTGAAAGTCCATACTGATGAATGGTTTGCTGACAAACTGGGAGAGCATGTCTCATGTGGTTTTTTAGGGGTCAGTCCTGGGTCTGGTACTATTCAATACTGTCATTAATGACTTGGATATTGAGCTGAAGAGTATGCTTATAAAATTTGCAGATGATATCAAGCTAGGGGGCTGCAAGGGGACAACTGGATTAGAATTCAAAACAACCTGGGCAAACTGGCCTAATTTCAACAGGATAAAATTCAATAAATTGCAGAGTACTATATTTAGGGAGGAACAACCAAATGCACAGACACAAAATGAGGGATAACTAGGTAGGTGGGAGTACTGCTGAAAAGGATTAGGAGTTACAGAGCATTGTAAATTGTGAGAGTCAGCAATGTGATGCAGCTGTGAAAAAGGCTAATCTGTTTCTGGGGTGTCGGAACAGAGCGTTGTATGTCTGACACAGGCGGTAATGGCACCACTCTGCTTGGTAATGATGAGGCCTCAGCTAGTATATTGTGTCCTGTTCTGGGTGCCACACTTTAGGAAACATGAGAACAGATTGGAGAAAGTCCAGAGGAGAGCAACAGAAATGTTACAAAGTTTAGAAGGCATGACCTCTGAGCAGTGCTTAATTTGTAATGAAAGAAGTCCTGGGGCTCAGGTAATTGTTTTACTTTCATAACTGATGTGGCCAGCCCAGGGGTGCCTGGATTATGAACTGCCAAACCTAGAGGAGCCGAGGCTCAGCCCTGGCACTCCCTATATAGGCTACATCTACACTACATGCTTCTTGCGCAAGAAGCCTTTTGTGCAAGAATTTTTTCGCAAAAACTTCTTGAGCAAGAGAACATCCACACCTGAAAGCGCATCGCAAAAGCAATGTGCTTTTGAGCAAGACAGCATCCACACTGCATGGCTCTTGCGCAAGAAAGCTCTGATGGCCCTCTGGAACATCCACACTTGCCTTTTTGTGCAAGAACTCTTGCGCAAAAGGGAGTTATGCCTCATAAAAGGAGGTTTACCTATGGTCAAAAAAGCCCTCTGTTCTGCTGTTTTACTCTTGATTTCCTTGTGCAAAAGCGCATTTAAGGTGTGGACGCACCATGGGTTTTTGTGCAAAAACAGCTGGTTTTGCGCAAAAACTTTGCAGTGTAGACATAGCCTAGGAGGATAGGTTAAAAAAATGGGTATATTGAGTCGAGAGAAAAGAAGACTAAGAGGGAACTTGACAACAGTCTTCAAATATGTTAAGGGCTGTCACGAACAGTATCCTGATCAATTATTCTCCAGATTCACTGACGGCAGGAAAAGAAGTAATGGGCTTAATCTGCATCATCAAACATTTAGATTAGCTGTTTCTACAATTTTCTAACCATAAGGACAGTTAGTCTTCGGAACAGACTTCCAAAGGAGGCTGTAGAGTCCCAATTGTTGGGAGGTTTTTATGAGCAGATTGAACAAAACCTGTTAGGGGATATCGAGGTATATTTGGTCCTATTTTAGTACAGGTGGCTGGATTTGATGCCTCCTCACAGTCCCTTCCAGCCCCACATGTCTATTCATCTATGATATATAAGGTATTGTGGTGGGGCGGCTTCCTCACACAGGTAACGGGAGTTAAAAAACATCAGAGAGAGGCTGCACAGAACCCCAACCAATGGGAAGACAGTTTATAGAGCCTGCAAATTAGAAAAGGGCTTACTGGAGCAGCCAATCAGGGCCAGATGTGGCCATATAAGGACAGTTCAACTGAGCAGAGAGCAGTCTGTCCCTAGAGTGCAAGGGAGAGGCACTGGCAGCTAGGAGGTGCACCCGAGACAGAGTAGAGCTGGGCAGGGTCAGCGGTAAGAAAGGGAGCTCATGCCTGACTCGCTATCAGACCGAGGCCCCGATACAAAGGGCAAATAAGATGCTGAAGCTATGATGTTGCGGCTAGGGAAACAGGCAGTGGAAGTTGGAGTAGGGGCAGTATCTGGATTTCTGGGCTGGGACCCAGAGTAGTGGGCAGGTCGGGGCTTCCCCACCATTTGCCCCCACTTGCCATTGAAGGGGATGGCTGGAACACGGACTGCACCTTGCCACTGAGGTTAGTGGCTAGACTTGTGGCTGCAGTTTGCCCCAGAGGCAAGTGACTGGACTGGAGATGGTTGGTTCCCTGCGAAAGGAGAACAGAGTGGAACATGGCCAGAAGGCTATGTCCTGAAGAGGACCCTGTGGTTCATGAGGTGACACGAGTCCAGGAGTAGTCATGATGGCATGCGAGATACCACCCAAAGGTGGTGCATTCAACTACAGATCTAATTTCCCAAGACAACCAGCAAGAGGAACCAGAATGGTGAGCACAATCTGTTACAGGTCATTTTACACTGTGGTTGGCAGGCATGATTCTCAGCTTATGCAGACAGACTCATGTTAGCTCTGCTCAAATTAACATGCTGAATAAAGAAAGGAGGACATTATGACACAGGTGGGGCTTGGGCTAGCCACCCAAATCCAAACCCGAGCCCAGAGGTCTGAGGTTGAGTTAAGGGAACACCTAAATCTCTATGTATGTTGTTTCAGTATCAGGTTTTAACATTTTTATTGAGTTGTGCCTAAAAGCCTCCGCTAGTTTGGGCTGCTTGAACTAACATAAGTCTACTTACCCACACTGGGAATGACACAACCAAAATCCAATGTATTGAGTCCAATAGAATTTAAAGTTAGAGGGGATCACTAAATGATCTAGTCTGACCTTCTGCATATCACGGGTCATTAAATTTCACCCAGCTACTCCTGTATTGAGCCAAATAACTTCTGCTTGGCTAAAGCATAGCTTGTTGATAACAAGATTGCTTGCTTATGTGCATGCTCAGGATTTAAAATGTACCAAAGCACTGACACAGACCACAAACCTTATTTAAGGATTATCCAAATACAGAACCTCTAGGATGAACTCCAGGGCCGTGTCCAGACTCAGGGGTTTTTTCGGGAAAAGTAGCCTTTTCCCGAAAAAACTTCCCCTGCGTCCAGACTCAAGCCGCGTTCTTTCGAAATTATTTCGAAAGAACGCGGCTTTTCTTTCGATGGCGGTAAACCTCAATTTACGAGGAAGAACGCCTTCTTTCGAAAGTTCCTCTTTCGAAAGAAGGCGTTCTTCAATGTAAAGAGGCCGTCTTCGAAAGAGAGCATCCAGACTCGCTGGGTGCTCTCTTTCGAAAAAGTGGATTTCTCTTTCGAAAGATCCGCCTGCAGTCTAGACGCGATCTTTCGAAAGAGGCTCTTTCAAAAGATGCTTTCGAAAGAGCCTCTTTCGAAAGAAGCCTGCAGTCTAGACATAGCCCAGGTGGTTTGTCAGAGTACAATGTTGCTCTCTTTCACATTGCAGCTGAACCCAGCTCTAGATCCTTCTCTTCCCCTTGCTCCATTCTCCTCGCTTACTTCAGAGCTCCACCACACACTGCTTCACTCCTTTGATGTCTCTATGGCTCCCTACATCCCATTCCTTCTCCTAATTTACCTCAAGATGCCCTACAAATCCTATTTCCCCATATTTTAAATCGGAGAGTTTTATCATGAACAGTATATTGTTTTATCTGTCAATTTGTCAAAATTTAGACACTCAGTGTAGCTACCGTATAGAAATTATTCACAATAATAAACTTCAGCATGATAATGTATCTGCCAATCCAGAACAATATTCTCTTTCTCTTCTATCTCAGGAGAAATACAAGAGCTTTTGTTTATTAGTATGCTATGTGCAATGGGGTAAGCAGCTCTCATTCATGTAACAAATGAGCAAAATTAGCAATAATGAGAAATATCAAAATGAAACTGAAAAGAGAGACTAAGAGGGAAACAAACATGTGTAGGAAAAATGCTACTGGTAAGTGTTTGGCAAAGTCTCTGCTAGTGGAGCCCAACGGGCTTAAGCAACATATGACTTCCCCCCTTTAGAAAGCAAAACATAATAATATTAATAAATATTTACAGCATACAGAACTTATCTTATTTAGATCTCAAAGCACTGCATGAAGATATAATTATCTCTGTTTTAACAGATGGCGTAGATGAGGTCTAGCATTTAAGTGGCTTGCCCAAAGTCACACAGCAAAACAATAATATATCCCAGATAATGAAATTCCCATTATATGCCTTAAGACCCATGCTGCCTCCCAATGTAACAAATACATGTCTCTGAGAAGCATTTCACGAACTGTTTGGGATGGGAGGCACAGAAAAGAAAGGAGTAAAATAAAAAAAAAATAGATGAGACATGAAGAAGAAAACAAGACATAAACCATGTTTGTACAAGAAGGGTGAGAAATAAAGCCATCTCAGACAAACTAAATACAAGAGACAAGCACTCTCATTTGTGTCTCATATATTTCATTTTTGGTGAACGAGCAACAAAGCAAAAAAAAAATCAATGAGCCATTTTGAGACCTTCAATTTTCATATAGGACATTTCATTAAAAAGAAACTCCGTTTTTTCTGCATTAGAGAAAGAGCAAATAAAATAAAAAGATGGCGAATCAGAAAGAAAGCTCTGGGGGGAATAGAGGAAACTTCTGTGACAGCTGCAAAAGAGAAAGAAAAATTACAGAATGGTCCAATGAGCCAAAGGGAAACCATTAACTTCAGTAATGCCTTGTTCAGATGGAAAATAACTTTGGAATATATGCCATGCCTACTGCCTTAAGGCCCATCAGGTGCGCAGTGATTTCTATGGGAGTCTTTCAATGGACTACAGCGGGCATTGCATTGCTTGGTGAATATTCTCAACTCCTGAGTTTGCTCAGAAGCTAAGAAGTGGACCTCAGCACACAAAAACAGCAGAGCACTACTATTAAGCTGTTGGCCTGGCCTATCATTGGTTTGCCCTCGAAAAGCGCCCCTTTCCTTGGAGGACAGCAAAATGTTTGGGCCAAGATTTTCAAAATGTTAGACTCCTAACACCACATTTGAGTGCCCAAATAAGTGGTCTGATTTTCAAAAATTCTGAATTCAAAAGCAGTTCCCAATGACCTTAAGGAATATGAGACACTGCTCCTGCCCTGTTTGAAGTTGAACCTAGTTCCTGCTATAAGCCCAATTTTCCATACAGGAATCAAGCATCCAAAACCCACTGAATTTCATAAGAGTTGGATCCTTCTTTTAGGCACCTTTGAAAATCTCAGCCTGTTCCATGTGCTTTATGAAAATGACTAAAGATCACTGAAACAGCACTGGGAAAAAGGTAGTTAAGGATTATCATCACCCTCATTTTACTGATGGAGAAATGGAGAGCAGGCAGGGGAAACAGCGAACAGAGCTGGCAGTAGAAGGCATTTCTGAATTCAACAGGTGGTTTGTTTATCCAGACCAAACTGCCTCCCCTTTCATGTCATGCTGCAGATGTGTTATTGATTTTTGGTTTTCACTATCTAAAAACTCACACTTACAGCAGTAAGTAATATTGAAAGAATTGTATGCTGCATCCACAATGCACTAAAAATAAAGCAGAGCACTGTTGTCAGTCCCACCCCATTAACTTTATTAACAAATGCACAGGAATTCATATCTGAATGGCCACTTTATCAACACATAATACAAATAAAGTAATAGTTGCAAGGATTTTATTTAAACGTAGTTTTCTTTGGCCAGGATATGCTGTAGTACCTTTTAAGCACATCAAGCGTGATTAAAGCACAGTTCAAAATCATATGATATATATAATTGCTTGACTCTCCCTTATCTGCACCTTTAGCTGAAGAGTATACGTTTTTTCTCCATTTCTTTTGAGCAGAACATAATTATTACTGTCTCTGTCATTTCTTAGTCATGATAACAATTCAATTAAAACTGGCACTTGACCCAGCACCAGGCACTTACTATTTCAGTGATATTTCATGATACTATAAATGCTGAGTAGACTGTAGAGAAGGATGAGGGGTTAAAGTATAGTTGAGAATTCATTTAACACATCAGCCCTTGGTCACTAAATACCTTATATGCTCCAAAATACAATGTGATTAGACAACAGGTGGCCATTTTCAGAGATGCGGGGAGAGATTTAGGATGTGAGCTTTCTCTGGAAGTTAACAGGAATCATATCACTGTATCTTCTCCCACCCAACCCCTTTCACTCCAAGTCTGAGTAATGAAATTTGCCATCACAATGTTTCATCTCTATAAGCCAAAGTCCTACACCAAGGTTATAGATTTACATGCATAGCTGGACAGTTTTATGACATACTCTGGTTATAAATGCCAAGACAGATGTAATCAAATCTCATGCTTGAGAATATAAAAGGAGTGAAGAGGAAATTTCCCACTCCCAATACACACACTCAATTTACTGCACTACACAATTTATCAGAAGCATTATGGGTTTTCCCCTATATCTGTCTGAAGCCTGAAGTACTGGCCACATTCTACCCAGTATAGTATGGTGAAACTTAGGTTTAAACAATTATATCCAAGTATTATATGAGTTTTTAGTAGATGTAAACTTTGTGGACAGATGTAAGCTTTATTGTCAATATAGAGCCAAATAACATTTGTCTAAGGACTCAATTCATGGTTCTTTTCCAAACAAACATAAATGAAATTTGAGTGTTTAATATAATGAAACATGAATTGCTGGCTTCTATACCATCCCAGGGAAAAAATGTAAAACCAGGAGGTATTTTAATGAAAAGTAGAAGAAAAAAATTACAATCTAATGTTTAAAAGGCATAAGAGTTCATTTTAGTTTGAAAGGAAATCATTTTTCAAAGTACTATACTCTGTTTAAAACCATAGATTGAATAAGTTTATTAAATTACCAGACCATTGCATTTATGAAATCCATAAGTCAGATCAATGTTGCACAGTCAGCTCTATAAAGTAATTGCTGGGCTCTCTCAAAATGGACAATCCAAAAACTTCAAGGACCAGCTTTTTCCTCTATTATTTATAAGGAACACAACGTGGTGGAATAGAATCTAATTTATAATGCCTTTTTAATGTTTTTATAGCATAATATTTTCACTTATTTCTAATTTCAGTCAATGACAGGTTGCCATTATTGAATTTCCATTAATATGAATTATGGGTACAATATATTTTACCCAATATCATCTACCCCAAGCTCTAACATGATTCTACAATAAAAATCACAGTCAGCACATTTCTCAAGTAGAAAGCATTAAAAGTCATTGCAGATTAGTCTCAATATCTGATACTATGTTTTTAACTTTGACTTGGTGCCTGCATGTTTTGCAAAATTGCAGCAATAACCTATAATTACAGTTGTTGCCATTAAAATGTCAATATTTACCAACAGTTACCACTCTGTGGTATGTATGGCATCAGTCCAGTCAAGCAATTAAGCATCTGTTTAATTTTAAAGACGTGAACAGTCCTGATGATATCAATACCACTACACATATTCTTGAATTTAAGCACATGCTTAGGTGTTTTGCTGGACTAGAGCCAGAATGCTTAGCACCTTCTTAGAGTATTGAGCCCACTCTGTAGTATCCCAGAAACAAGCACCATATGGTGAGAGCTGTTGGTGAATACTGGGCTTTAATGACAAGAAGCATACTTTGAAATTACACTGAGGCTTAGCTAGAATGGCACCACAGCAGAACTTTTCCTTTGAGGAACACTATGTGTCTTATACAATCTTTTAAATATATGACGTCTTTTACTATACAGATAACCTTGCATCTAAACTTTTTATCTTCATCAACCTTGTAAAATTATTAAGTATTATCAAATGATATATATACACACATATACATATATACACACACACTAGAAAATTTACCCAGCCTTACTTGGGTCTTAAACTAAAAAATTGTGGTTTTTTTCTTCATTTAACTCTTTATTCTGGGCTGGGGATGAGGGGTTCAGTTTGAAGGCTGCCCCAGGGAGAGAGAACAACTCCAGCCGTCTCTCACTGCAGCAGTTTGGGGCTGGGGAGAAGCACCTGTCCATGGCCACTGCAGCTGCAGCATGCACAATTAGGGGAGAGGTGCATGTCCCTTAGCTGGGAGACACACACACACCATCAGACACACTAACAGAGAAACTCTCTCAAATATATAGTGAATAGCTGTCCCTTTCTCCACTCCTGCCCCCCTGTTGGCTCAATGGGGTTATAGCTGTCCCAGTTCCCATCTCTGGTCCTTTACTGCCCCTCTATGGTCATTCTGAAATACAACTGTCCCTCCTGCAAGACCCCTCATTTTATGAGAAATACTTCCATTCTAGGCACATCCCAATGTCCTAGCACAACCAAACCCTGACCTGACTTTTAAATTATAGTAAGAGGAAGCTGCATGCCAAATTTGGTGGTCCTAGCTCTTACCATTTAGGAGGAGTTTTTGAACAAATGCAGTCACAGACGGACAGAGAGACATACATTTCTAAAGTATATAGTAAGATAGATATACATTGTGAAAAATAGTACCGTCTAGTTGCCATTGAACTAGCAGTGATGACAGCTGGGAAGAGAATGTTCCCTGGATTCTAGATAGACAATGCAAAACAAAATAATTCACTGCTCTAGAAGCATGAACGCACAAGTAAAAATCATCACCCACTGCTCCCCTTATTTTGGGACTGTGTCTGACTACACCATACGTAGAGAGCTGTGCCAATGTCACTGATTATGCTGATGCAAAAGAGAAGAAGTATAACAAAGACACACCCTCTCTTGTTTTAAGCTGAATTAAATTTAAGAGGACATAAGATGGGGCCGAACTCCAAGTCTGCCGAATGGGGGAAAAAAATGACAAAACAGGAGACGGCGTAGGTTCTAGGCACTTTCCAAACATAAGAAAGGTCCCTCTCTGCCCTGAAGATTTTGCAAAACAAGAAAGTGAGCAGAGAAAAATGGTACAAACAGCAAGTAAATGGTAAAAGATCATTGGCTACGTTAGGTAAGGTAACATTTTAATACTATGCTATTTTGTGATGTATACATACGTATACAGTGGGTATCAGACAATACTGAGTATGAGCACATCTATGATATGCAGGGGTGCTGACAGACTCCACAGGCCCCTGGGCAAGAGGGGGGCTGTCCCTGTGCTCTCAGAAGCGGCAGGGCTGAGGCAACCACCTTTCCGTGTCACCCAAAGCATGTCCACCCCCTGCTCATCAGCACTTAGCACCCAGAGTGTGCCACACAGCACACTGATTTAAAGGGCCCGAGGCTCCAGCTGCCACCACTGCCACGGTGGAAGTGGCTGAGAGCCCTGTGTCCCTTTAAATCACTGGACCCTGGGGCAGCTGCCCCTTTTGTCCATCCCCCCTGTAGGCAGTCCTGATTACATGGCACGTACATATCTATTCTCACCAAGTATCCACAGCCCAGCAAGTGTAATGGTAAAGGAGGCCTTTAGCAAGGATCTCTATGCAAAGTGGACAGGGGTCTTGCAAATGAGCTCAGAAAGGGAATTCTATGTTTCAGAGAGGCATTGAAAGTGTGGATATGCTTGTCTAAAAAGCAGGCAGAGGGTTATCAAGGCTGGTATAATTGGAAGAGTGGAGGGGGCGTGCACAGAGAGGGGAAATGTGAAAAGAAAAAAAAAATAAGCGGGGACACAGCTGTGCAAAGTTCTGCCTGTGTCCTTGCAACATTTTCTTAAATGTCAGCTATTAGCTATGAGACCACCAAGGAGGGGTTCTGGAACAAATGGTACAGTGAGGGTGTCGAGGGCTATTGAACCAAACCATAAGCCCTGTATATATAGAAAACCACTTCAAGCCCCCATGTGTGGCAGCATCACTAGTTTCAGCACCTATGCCTCTATGCCACCTATGCCATTCACACTTTGTACAAACACAACTTTTATCAGCTGACTCAAGGGACAGAGTGCTCAGGACTGTAACATTTGGCATTATCTAACTTGCTCACTTTTTTACTTTGGTGGAAACAAACAGTCCAACACTGAACTATCAGTGCACGCCTTCAACTTTACTTTCAGAATTTTAATTTCAAGGTTTTTCTGCAGCTCAATTAATTGTTTGGGTGCATTACACTGATTTATATGGACTGCTGCACACTGAGAAGTATGGCATGATGAGTGGAAGCAAGAGCAATATTTAAAGAGGTTCAGAGAACTCTGCTTACACAATGTCCTCTATAAACCCTTTACTAGAGAAGGGAAAGAATTTTATAACCTTTGGCAAAGGTTTACATGTGTAAAACCTATATTAATAAAATCAGTCTTTGTTCATTATTTGAACACAAACCGCATTAATAATTCCATTAAACTACCACTTCAGTTCATTATTTTGCCCATTTCCTCTTCACTATATTCACTGTCAACATCTGCTTCTGTTAATGGGAAAGAGGGTGAGCAGGGCAAGCAATTGCATTTGCACTCAACACTGTACCCTTGCCTGGCTGGCAACCAGTGATGATATAAAGGGCATTTCACTTTCTCTTACACAGAGACAGAAAGCATTGCCTTACAGCATAAACAGCTTCCATCTTAACAGTGAAACTCCATCCCTGAATTCAAATTACCTCATTATCAGAGCTACTCAGCATGCTTGTTCAATTCTTACAAGTAGATATGTTAAGGGGGGAGGCAGGAAGGGAAAGAGGGACGTAGCAATATAAATTTATACTTTGAAAGTAAAAACTTGTAACAAAAAAAAATCACTTTTACCATGTTAGGCATTCAAGAAGACAACAGATAACACAATCCCAATGCACAGCAGTGTCTGTGATGATGAATGAAGAACGGGTACAGGATTCTTAAAAAGGTTATTACGGCAAATTTGAGCAAACCAATTGTGCAAAGAGTCTTGTGAGAGAGCTCCAACAGTAACTTAACAGAGAAGGTTTTCAGAACTTCTATTCTAATCACTCAGTCCCAGTGCAACCAGCTCAATTTGCTTTAACAGTCTAAAAAGCTGAAAGATGTGGGGAGGGGGGAGACACATCCCACAATAAATTGAAAAAGACAGAGTGCAAGCTTATTTAGATCCACTTCCCGTAAATGGCTTTTATTTTTTGTTTAAACAAAGTTAGTTTAGGCCTAGCGAAAGATTTCAGCCTTGGTACAGAGATTACATACAGAGAAGATGGGCAGTAGCAATGCACGAGTCTTCACAGTGTTCCACCAATGTGCCTTAATTTATCTGGGAAAAAAGCCAATTCCAAAATAAAAGACAACAAGAAAGGGTGCCAAATATGGTGATGTACACAAGTGGAAGTGAAACGGACTAAGATCAACAGTTCATTTTACAAAGACAACTGAACAACCATCATAGGGTAATGGTTTCACATTTGTAATACAGACTAAATCCAATTTACACAATACCTGGTATGAATCTCTGAACCACACTTCAAATGGACTTAATAAAATGTACTTCTATAGATCTATAGTAGATTGGCTGCCTGTAAAGACTGCTAGAGTGAGGAAGGTGAGCCACTGGGCCCATACATGTAGTAGCAAAAGTGAGGAAGACCAAAGTATTTTTGTACATCTTTTTTGATGAAAAGTCTACCAAATATGACATAGGCTCATGGAATTCAAGTCAGGTGCTGATGCATGGAAGGGTTGCACAACTGTTTTGTTAAATCCACAACACACAAATATCTGTCACAGGACAATCTCCCAATCATGAAACGATCTATCAACTATGTCCAAAAACTAAGGCCCAAACCACCACATCCTGAGATACACTTGCTCAGCAGGGCCACACAATTTTTGCTTGCAGAGACATCTCCACATGTGGAATGACACATATATGTTTGGCAGCCATTTGTTGGGGGCAGAAAACTGCATTCGGTCCATTTGATAAACTAAAATGAGGAAGGACAATCAGAATCAGGAGCTGTTTTCTTGCAGCCCAACATGAGGGATGTCACCAACGCAGTTTGAAACTACTCATGAAATGACAGTAATCAGGCAACTTCTCTTAATACAAGGGATTTGTGATCCATTTCCAGGGAACAAAATGTACAGAAAATTGTACCTCAGATGGATGGAAATGGAAGAGGGGAGGTGAAAATTGGGCTTAACAAAAAAGATATAACCATAGCCTTGGAATTTTCCCAGTCCTGGCAAGTAACGCAGGTTGATATGACCATGGCCAGCAGAAAGAACTATTATTTACTATTCAATATTGCAGTGAAAGAGAGAGTGAGCAGACAAACTGGTAAGTGAAAAATCAATTGTGCAGGTAGTGAGAGATGTTTTTACTTCAGCACTTAATTGATAACATTCTCTTTCATACTAGATATATGCCAATATTCATCTGATACCTAATGTGGTCTCTTATTTTTAGATCCCCCAAATTAATTGTACAGGTGACCCCCGCATTTACGGCCTAATTGGTTCCTGGAGAACCATTGTAAGTCAAGCCGTTGTAAGTCGAACCCTTATTTCCCATAGGCGCAATGTTATAAATGGAAGTTCCATTCCTGGAAACCCATTTCATACCCTAAAAATACCAAAATCGACTACAGAAACGGAGGAAAACTAAACTAAATAGTTCAAATAATGCACAAAAATAACTAAAAAGTGAAGACCAACGTGGCTGAGATGCGCGCAGGTCAAGCAGCAGCTGCAGACTGGTGAGTCTGACTGACCTGTGTGTTTCCCGTTTTGGGTTGATGTGTGGAGTCTGCGTCATATGCCGTCGTAAATACGAGCTGCGGATATAAACTGGAGGGTTTTAGGCCCTATCTTGCAAGAAAAAAATGGTTGTAAATGCAGGGGGTTGTAAGTCGGGTGGTTGCAAGTCGGGGGTCGCCTGTACCAGAAATGTCTAAGACCTCATTCTTAGTCTGGCACGTGAAATGAAGACATTAGCTGTGTGAGGGTTTTCAGCAAGTAAGTGCCACAAAGGCATCTACAAAACAACAGCAATAGGCTCTTTCTGTGGCTAGAACATTAGCTTATATCTAAAAAGGAAGAATGAGCATCATGAGCTCTCCCCTGGCTGCAATGACACTCGTCACAATGCAACAGTGATGAACCACTGTCTCATTGAGTCTGCAGGCTGATTGAAAGAATAGCACAAACAGAGGTGAGACTGTTCCCTATGCCCAGATTTATCTCAGTAGGCTTTGAAACTGTGAATCATAATTACAGCCATTTAACGCATACCAGTATTGTTAAGCCATTTCCATTAGGAGCAGAGCTAACCGGAAACCTATAAAAAACAAATGAAATTTAGTAAAAATACTCATGTTCCTCCTGCCATTTATTTTATTGTCTACCAATTTCACTTCTCAGGTGTATTTTCTACAGAGGAATTTACTGTTGCATATGAGCAGTCTATATAGAAATACTGCTGAAATGCAAAGGAATGTTTAAACAGGTGTTGGGAAAACTCTCTGTTTTGGTTTTCACTAGGCTGTCCCATAGAACTGAGAAGAGGAGAGGCAATTTTTTATTTAGTCCTAAGTAGAGCAAAGGATCTGGCCCAAGAGGTGCATTGAGGTGGGCCACTTGGTAATACTGACCATATAATAATTAGATTTAACAACCTTGTGGCGGGGGCGGGGGAAAGGAGGTGGAGGGAATTACAGCAGCCCAACACTGTAGTATTCCATTTCAGAAAGAGGGACTACAACACAAATGAGGTTAATTAAACAAATTAAAAGGCACTGTGCCGAAAGTGAAATCCCTGCAAGCTGCATGAAAACTTTTTAAAGACGCTTTATAATAGAGACTCAACTTAAAATGCATACCCTAAATTAACAAAAACAAAAAGAAAACCAAAAAAATTGCCACCATGGCTAACCAACAAAGTAGAAGGAGCAGTTAAAGATAAAAAAGCATCATTTAAACAGTGGAAGTTAAATCAAAGTAAGGAAAATAGAAAGGAACATAAATTCTGGTAAATGAAGTGTAAAAATATAATTAGGAAGGCCAAAAAAATGTTTAAAGACCAGTTAGCAAAAAAACTCAAAAAGTAATAGCAAATTAATTTTAAGTACATCAGAAGCAGGAAGCCTGCTAAATAACTAGTGGGACTACTGGATGATTGAGGTACTAAAGGAGTGTTCAAGGATGAAAAGATTCCCTCATTGAGTGGAAGCTAAATGAATTCTTTGCATCTGTCTCCATGGCAGAGGACATGAGAGAGATTCCCAAACCTGAGCCATTTACCAAATGTGAGGAACTGTCACAGATTGAGGTGTTATTAGAGGAGGTTTTGGAACAAATTAAACTGAACTATAATTAGTCACCAGGATCAGATGGCATTCACCCAAGAGTTCTAAAGGAACTCAAATGTGAAATTTCAGAATTACTAAGAATGGTTTGTAACCTATCCTTAAATCAGCCTTTATACCAAATGACTGGAGGATAGCTAAAGGGCTCCAGATGTGATCCTATAAAGCCAGGATTTACAAGCCAGTAAATCTAGCTTCAGGAAGGGGCAAATTGGTTGAAACAATAGTAAAGAACAGAACTGTCAGACACATAGATGAACATAATTTGTTGGGGAAGAATCAACATGGATTTTATAAAGTGAATTTCTCAGCAATCTATTATATTTCTTTGAGGGGGTCAACAAGCATCTGAACAAAGTGTATCCAGTGGATATAATGTACTTTGATTTCCAGAAAGCCTTTAACAAGAGTCTCACCAAAGGCTCTTAAGTAAAGTAAGCTACCACGAGATAAGAGAGAAGGTCCTTTAATGGGCTGAAAAACAACAGTAGCCCCGTAGCACCTTAGAGACTAACAAAAATATAGAAATAGTATCATGAGCTTCAGATGACAAATATGGAGCAAACATCTGAAGAAATGGGTTGTGCCCACGAGAGTTCGTGATACTATTTATATATTTTTATCAGTCTCTAAGTTGCTACAGGACCATTGTTGTTTTTTAAATTTGGGGGGGTTTTTTAGTTACAGACTAACAAGGCTTCCTCTCTGAGACTTTAACTGGTTGGTAACTGGTTAAAATATGGGGGGGGGGGGGGGGAAGAAATGTTAATTTTTCGGAATGGAAATAGGTAAATAGTAGGGTCACCCAGAGGTCCGTACTGGGACCGAGTCTATTAAACATATTCATAAATGATCTGGAGACAGGAGTAATCTGTGAGGTAGCAAAATTTGCGGAAGATACAAATTGTTTATGATAGTAAAATCCACAGCAGATTGTGAAGAGCCTCAAAAGGATCTCTCAAAAGTGGATGACTGGTCAACAAAATTCATGGAGGTTAGGTCCATCAATAGCTATGAGCCAGGATGGGCAGGGATAGTGTCCCTAGCATCTGTTTGTCAGGGCTGGAATGGACAACAGGGATAATTTACTTGATGTTCTATTCATTCCTTCTGGGGCACTTGGCATTGGCCACTGTCAGAAGATCGGATACTAGGCTAGGCGGACCTTTGGTATGATCCAATCTGACTGTTCTTATGTACTTAAGTTCATATAAACATTTTTCAGTTACAAGTCCTGCCTCCAGTAAAGCCAGTTAAGACACTGGAAAATCTCAGGGGAACCTGAGGCCTAGACCAGGAGAAATGGTGAGACTAAGGAAGTCTCCTTCCAGTCTGTTGGTTCACACTGAATAGCTTTGAAAGAAGACTTGTCCAGTCCTTCTCCAAACATAGAATAGTGGCTGTGACGGTGAAACTGTGAATCTGGTGATGTTCAATATAATTGCTTCGTGTCATTGTTACAGAGACAAGTCCTAACAGAAAGCCTCTGGCAAAAACAATCACAAGCTTCTAGAAATTAAATCAAGCAGGGAATACAGAAGGGGACTATCCTTTATACCAATGGTGTTCAAACTTAGGTTGCATAACTGCCAGGGAAAGCCCCCGGCAGGCCTACGGTGCTTTGTTTACTCTAAAGCTCCTCAGCTACGGAGCCTTGAAGTTCCCAATGGCTGCAGTTTGCCGTTTAGAACATAAGAACGGCCGTACTGGGTCAGACCAAAGGTCCATCTAGCCCAGTATCCTGTCTACCAACAGTGGCCAGCACCAGGTGTCCCAGAGAAGGTGGACCGAAGACAATGATCAAGCGATTTGTCTCCTGCCATCCCTTTCCAGCCTCTGACAAACAGAGGCCAAGGACACCATTTTATTCCCTGGCTAATAGCCTTTTATGGACCTAACCTCCATGAAATTATCTAGCTTCTCTTTAAACTCTATTATAGTCCTAGCCTTCACAGCTTCCTCTGGCAAGGAGTTCCACAGGTTGACTACACGCTGTGTGAAGAAGAACTTTCTTTTATTAGTTTTAAACCTGCTCCCCATTAATTTCATTTGGTGTCCTCTAGTTTTTCTATTTAGGGAACTAATAAATAACTTTTCTTTATCGGCCCTCTCTATACTCATGATTTTATATACCTCTATCATATCCCCCCTCAGTCTCCTCTTTTCTAAACTGAAAAGTCCCAGTCGCTTTAACCTCTCCTCATATGGGACCCGTTCCAAACCTCTAATCATTTTAGTTGCCCTTTTCTGAACCCTTTCCAAGGCCAAAATATCTTTTTTGAGGTGAGGAGACCACATCTGTACACAGTATTCAAGATGTGGGCGTACCATAGTTTTATACAGGGGCAATAAGATATTCTGTGTCTTATTTTCTATCCCTTTCCTAATAATTCCTAGCATCCTATTTGCCTTTTTGACCACCGCTGCACACTGCGTGGAAGTTTTCAGAGAACTGTCCACGATAACTCCAAGATCTCTTTCCTGATCTGTCGTAGTCAAATTAGCCCCCATCATACTTTACGTATAGTTGGGGTTATTTTTCCCGATGTGCATTACTTTACACTTATCCACATTAAATTTCATTTGCTATTTTGTTGCCCAATCACTCAGTTTGGTAAGATCTTCTTGGAGTACCTCACAGACTGCTTCTGTCTTGGCTATCCTAAACAGTCACTCTTCGTTTCCAGCCACGGGGAGCAGCGCAGACCAGGACACAACTGTTAGGGTGGTTAAGCATTGGAATACATTGCCTAGGGAAGTCGTGGAATCTTCATCATTAGAGATATTTAAGAGCAGGTGAGACAGACACCTGTCAGGGATGGTCTAGATGGTGCTTGATCCTGCCATGAGGGTAGGGGACTGGACTGGATGACTTCTCAAGGTCCTTTTCAGTGCTAGTATTCTATGATTTTATGACACTCAGAAGACTGAATAACCAGGAAAAGACCAAAATAAATTTCAGAAAATATCATGTGCCCTGTGCTCCCAAAAGTGCTGGAGGATCAAGAAAGTAGTATACTGATTAACTTGGGAGATTCGTAAAGGAGGGGAAGCCATACAGAAGTCTGGAAGTTATGGACGATGTTAAATAGTTCACCACATCAAAAGGGATTGAGCAAGTCATAGAAAGCCACAGATCTCTGAGACCCAGTGAAATACAAGGAGGATAGAGAAAATGTCCATCTTCCCTTGTGAATATATTGTTGCTAATTCACCCAGGAACATTATTCTAATCACCTGATGTTTCTGAAGATCACAGATAATTAAAAAAAAATTAGAGTGATCTAGTTAGACCGACATGAATAACAGTATCCTTCACCTAACAGAGGAAAGGCTTGCTCCTAGAAAACCACAAAGCACAGACAGTGCTGTGTTTTAACCTTTCCGCCCCCTCCTCCCTCCCACAAGTCCTTGGAAGAGTAAACACATGTTCCTAGAACAAGCAGTTGTACTTTTTGACACACACACAGTTTGAAATCTGACTTGGAATCACAGTAATTTGCCCCAGAAAAAAAGGGAGGATCTGAAACATGACTTTTTTCACCTCTGCGCTTGGTCTGTGGTGTAGCACTATGTCCAAATCAAAGAATTGACGGACTACCCAAGGAGAACAGTGTTCCATCAGAAATTTTGACAAAAAAATGCCAGCTGTCAATACCAGACCCCGTGAGACCCTACAGTAACCCAGTGCAGAGAAGCTGCACTGTAAGTCACGTATACTTTATCACTGCATATTTACTGTTTTCTAGCAAGCACATATTCCAATATTTATAATCCCTCTTTATGCAAGCCGCTTATGTTTTATAACAACAAAAGTACATACATTTTAGTAACCATGTAAAGCAACAAATTGTTGTATGTAATTAGTCATGTACAACATAGGGCATAACTTGAAAAACAATTCATGTTTATTTTTCCTCTGCCTAATCAATATTTTAAATATTTACAGAAGCCAAACATCAGCTTAAGCAGTTATCTCAGAACTGAAAGAACAAGACCATACAATACTAAATGCAGTAAACTATATCTGAATATCTGTCACTACTGAGAACAGCCTTTCTCCATCCTCTTTGGAACCTCCCTTCAGGAAGTTGAAGGCTGCTATCAAATCCCCCCTCACTCTTCGCTTCTGCAGATTAAACAGACCCAACTCCCTCAGCCTCTCCTTATAGGTCATGTGCTCCAACCCCCTAATCATTTTGGTTGCCCTCCGCTGGACCCTCTTCAATGCATCCACATCCTTTTTGTAGTGGGGGGCCCAGAACTGGACACAATACTCCAGACGTGGCCTCACCAGAGCCAAATAATGACATATCTAGATCTGCTGGCAATGCTCCTCTTAATGCAACCTAATATGCCATTAGCCCTCTTGGCTACAAGGGCACACTGTTGACTCATATCCAGCTTCTCATCCCCTGTAACCTCCAGGTCCTTTTCTGCAGAACTGCTACTTAGCTAGTTGGTCCCCAGCCTGTAACAATGCTTGGGATTCTTCTGTCCCAAGTGCAGGACTCTGCACTTGTCCTTGTTGAACCTCATCACATTTCTTGTGGCCCAATCCTCCAATTTGTCTATGTCACTCTGGACCCTATCTCTACCCCTCCCCCTAGCTTAGTGTCAACTGCAAACTTGCTGAGGGTGCAATCCATCCCCTCATCCAGGTCATTAATATTGAACAAAACCAGTCCTAGAACTGGATCTTTGGGCACTCTGCTAGAAACCGACCGCCATCCTGACATCGAGCCATTGATCGCTACCTGCTGGGCCAGGCCTTCTAGCCATCTTTCTGTCCATCTTACTGTCCATTTATCCAATAGACAGTCCCTTAACTTGCTGGAAAGAATATTGTGGGAGACTGTATCAAAAGCCTTGCTAAAGCTTGCCCACGTCCACAGAGCCAGTTACCTCATCATAGAAGCTAATCAGATCGGACAGGCATGACTTTCCCTTTGTGAATCCATGCTGACTATTCCTAATCACTTTCCTCTCTTCCAAGTGCCTCAAAATGGATTCCTTAAGGATCCCTTCCATGATTTTTCCAGGAACCGAGGTAAGACTGACCGGCCTATAGTTCCCTGGATTGTCCTTCTTCCCTTTTTTGAAGATGGGCACTACATTTGCCTTTTTCCAGTCATCCAGGATTTCTCCCAATCTCCATGACTTTTCAAAGATAATAGCCAAAGGCTCCTCAATGACATTTGCCAACTCCCTCAGTACCCTCGGATGCATTAAGTCCGGACCCATCTCCTCTGGGAGAGAGGACAAATGGCAGTTTCTGGTCTCCCCAGCATCTCCTTTGGGGAGCAGTAGTTTCTGGCCCTCAACCAGTGGGGGAATGCTGGCTGTGGCTCCTGGTCAACACCCCTGGTTGGAAGTGGAGTGGCTGCCAGGCAGTGATTTGCGGCCCCTCAGCATGTCATGAAATGAGTGGGGGCCACTGGGCCAGGGTTTACAGCCCCTTGGCATGTCCTGGTGGGTGAAGGTTTGTGGCCCCGTTATGGGGTCGCAGCCCCCCCCCCCGCGCTTGCTAGGGGTTAGTCTGGCCCAGTGGCCCAGTCTATACTGTTCCCTGTCTCAATGGCCAAGTCTATAACTCCCGCCAACCTGAGGTAAATGTGGCCCAGTGGCCGAGTCTACAACTCCCCCGGTCTGGGGCAAATCGGCCCAATGGCCAAGCCTATAATGCCCTTGGTATGGGGTAAATCTGGCCCAGCAGCCGTGTCTATAACTCCCCCAGTCTGGGGTAAGTCTACCCAAGTGTCCAAGTCTATAATACAAAAAAATGGCTCCTCTCTCTGGGACGCAAAGGTAGGGGGGCTTGGGCCCTCCCAGCCCACAGCCCTATCATCAGTGGGTGGTTCCCACCACTGTCTCGGCTGCTTCCTACCCCGTCTGCTGGCTGGCCCTGTCTCCACCTGGGCTGGCAAACACTGCTGTGCTGGCAGCTGTGGTTAGTGCGGCAGTTGCAGCTGGTGCGGCTACTGTAGCTGGCGCGGGGGTGGCAGTCAGCGTTGGGGCAGTGGACCGTGGCTGGCGCGGCGGCTCCAGCTGATGCAGTAGTGGCTGCGACAGCAGCTCCTGCTGGTTCAGCAGGGGCAGTTGGTCCTGGGCTCTGGCAGGAGCTCCTTCCCCTTCGGTGGTCAGCCCTGACTGAACGGCTCCACCAGCCTTTATACTGACATGGCAACTGGAGCATGCCCAGCAGGGACTCAGGGGAGGGGCCTTTTCAGGCCAGCAAGCCTAGTTAAGCCCTCAAATTCCAGGGCGGGGTTGGTACACCCCGTGACACACCCCCTTTCATGTCCTAGGGAAGGGCTGAAGCTGGGGCTAGGGCTGCTTGGTGGCTGCCCTGTTCCCAGGGCAGGCTGTGTGACAGGCAGCTCCCGGAGCTGAAGCCAGTCTGTGGTGCGGCTCCTCCAGTGGCCAGGGCTGGGGTACACTTCCATTTCTAGTATGATATGAACATTTTATACAACAAGCTGTATACAGCTGTACTATACACCCAAATGTAAGTACAAGATTTATATTCCAATTGACTTATTTTATAATTCCATGGTAAAAATGAGAAAGTAAGCAAGTTTTCAGTAACAGAGTGCTGTGATACTTCTGATGTCTGATTTGTAAGCAAGTGGTTTTAAATGGGGTAAACTTGGGATAGGCAAGATAAATCAGACTCCTGAAAGGGGGACAGTACTCTGCAAAGGTTGAGAGTCCCTGGACTAAATGACCTTCATGGTCCCTTCTGCCCTATGCTTCTCAATGATTCTGTATACAGTAAAAAAGCCAGCAGGTGACAGACTGAAGAGTGAGAACATTACCAGTGGGGGATGGGGAACTAAATGATTTTGGACGTAAAAGAAAACCAATGTGTCAACATTTTACCTCCACAGCATTTTAACTTATTTCCTTTTACAATGCATTCTCCAATCACTCTGAATTATTTCTCCTTTAAAATAAGAACCCCTCCCCCATTTCTTGCTCTTTTGTTTTATTTAACATGGTGGAACTGAAGGTGTTTTTCCCTCTACATTTTCAGTCCGACTTTCCAGAGAGGTTAAAAAATGTTTCACTCTTCCCTCCCATATTTCCTCTAAGCCTAACCACACTGGAATCAAAACTCTGCTAGCATCAACACACAAGCCTTAAATCTTATGGGAGCACTATAAACACAGAAGTCAAGGCTCTCATTTCAGTTACTCCCTGGTAAGCCCAGAGTAACCACACTAAAACGTATACAGTTACCCGTGGTTATGCTGAACAAAATCCTATCAGAATTTGAGCCTGATTTTTTTAATACCCATTGTCATAGGTTTAACCTTGAAACTAACAATTCATTAAGTATGCGGGGGCTTAGGAAGCAATTCATGTTTCTGGAAAAGAGTTCTTTAAATTAATGCTGAACAAAAAATTTATTAAAAAAAATCAGACAGTGCTTGACATTGTGTAGATCCTATTGACGTATCAATCTTTTCAGGCAGTTAAAAATAATATCTGGATGATAAAAGTAAATGTTCTATAACGAAAAAATCTCTTGCAAATAAAATTTCAAATTACAGCCCATGACAACACTTCCAAATTGCAGCTGTGATATAGAAGCTTTGATGGAGTCAATGGTACAAAGAACACAGAAAATAATTTGCAGAAGCAACAGAGATGAGAGGTGCTGGTAACGTAAACAGATAACATGGCTGGAATATTGTATGGCACCTTTATTGGGATTCTAGAGCTTTTCACTGCCAATACCTTAAGTAATGCTGCAGTTTTATGCGGACTTCCTTGATAGTAAATAAATTCATGGGAGAAAAAACTAAGGTAAATAATCATACCCGATGGGACTAAGCGTGTGTCAAAATGAAACTGCACATTACCCTTTAATGCTAGGAGTCGCCCATTCTCTCGGGCTGAACACAGCAGCAGTTAAAAGACACCAAATGCAGAAAGTATGCCACAACTGGCATACTCTGACATCCCCAGGTGGAAGCTCTGTTGTACAGTGTCTTGCATGATGGACTGAGAGTCAAGAGACCTAAGTTGACAGAAAGCGGGGAATGCATGCTCAATGAACTTCAGCAAAATCCCAATCTCTCTGTGCCTCAGTTTCTCTACTGTTACATGGGGATTACAATGTTAACATACCTCCCAGGGGATCTGAGGTTAAAACAATATTTGTAAAATGTTTTCAGAACCTCAGAAGAAAAGAGCTATAGTAACCCAAAGTACTTTTTTTGTTTTTGTTTAGAACAAATGGGGGGAAAAAAATCACATTTTCTTTTAAATAGCCCAGGCCAAACATGCAGTTCTTCAAAATAATACTAGACAATTAAGTGTTTGTGGAAAGGCATTTCACTTGCAGTTAGCAACTTACTGGCAGTCCTGAGAGTAATATTAAACACTAAAGATTTGCATCATATTTTTAGCACCATAGTATGTTTTGTCTGTGATATGAAACACACATACTTTAGGGGCCACCTTCTAGGACAGGAGTGGGCAATAATTCTTAATGGGGGGGGTCACTCCAAGTGTGTCAAGGGCCACACTTCTATGGAGGGGGTGTAGGGTCTGAGACAGAGGTTGGGTGCAGAAAGGAGCTTGGGGACCAGAGTGCAGGAGAGACTGTGGGGTCAGAGGGAGTTTGGGTGAAGGACGGAATTGTGGTCTGGGGCAGAGGCTTGGCGTGCAGTATCAGGAGGGGGGTAAGGGTGAAAAGGTATTCTCAACTGGGGGAGGGACTCTTGGAGGGGAGTGCAGGGTCTGGGAGGGAGTTGTGACCTGGAAGAAGGGGGTGCAGAGGGTTTGGGTGGTAACCTGGGGCAGGGGAATAGGGTGGAGGATGAGGGAGAGGGTATGGTGTAGGACAGGATTCTGGCCTGGGGGGTGTAGGAGGGGATACAAGGTCTGGAAGGGAATTGTGACTTGGGAGAAGAGGAGAAAGGGGGAGCAGAGGATTTGGGTGATTACCTGGGGCAGGTAGTTGGTGGGGGGGGGGAGTGTGTGGGGTATCAGAGGCAGGCTCTGGCTGGGAGATGCTCACCTAGGTGGCCCCCAGCAAGCAGCCCTGCAGGAACCTGAGGTAGGCTCCCTGCCTCTCTGCAGGAGTCTCAGTCGTTCGGCTACTCCATGTGGGTCTGCTCCACTCATAGCAGGGGGAATGAGGGGAAGGCGTCACACACTGCCCCTGCCCCCAGAAACATTTCTCAGCTCCTACTGGCTGGAAACTGTCCAATGGGAGCAGAGAGATTTTGCTGGGGGGCAGGAGAAACGTGCAAAGCCTCTCTCTTCCCTCCCCAGCCATCCAGAGTGGAGAGCAGCCTCCTGTTTAAAGTGTGAGCTGCTCTCTGCCTAAGGATACCAGCGAGGCAGCCATGGACCGGATCTCATGGATTGGCAGGTCAGAACCAGCCCACTGGCAGCCTCTTGCCCACCCCTGTTCTAGGAGCACAGGAGCTGCCATAATGAATCAGACCTGTATAATGAATTATTCTGTTTCCACCAATTGTGATAGCATTAGGGTAGAGGACTACAGGAGAATAGTTGAAAGGAAATATATTAGCTCCAGACTAAATAAGTCTTTATTCCCAGGATAAACTAGCAAGGGCTAACCCGGACCCAACATGAACCTACTAGAATCAATCAAAGCAATCAGGCCAATTAAAACACCTTGAACCAATTAAGAATGGGAAGTGACTGTTTAGGAAGGAGTATGGCAGAAAGTGATCTTGGGGTTATAGTGGACCACAAGCTGAATATGAGTCAGCAGTGTGATGCTGTTGCAAAAAAACCACACATGATTTTCGGATGCATTAACAGGGGTGTTGTGAGCAAGACACGAGAAGTCATTCTTCCGCTCTACTCTGCGCTGGTTAGGCCTCAGTTGGAGGATTGTGTCCAGTTCCGGGCACCACATTTCAAGAAAGATGTGGAGAAATTGGAGAGGGTCCAGAGAAGAGCAACAAGAATGATTAAAGGTCTAGAGAACATGACCTATGAAGGAAGGCTGAAATAATTGGGTTTATTTAGTTTAGAAAAGAGAAGATTTAGGGGGGACATGACAGCAGTTTTCAGGTATCTAAAAGGGTGTCATAAGGAGGACGGAGAAAACTTGTTCATCTTGGCCTCTGGGGATAGAACAAGAAGCAATGGGCTTAAACTGCAGCAAGGGAGTTTTAGGTTGGACTTTAGGAAAAAGTTCCTAACTGGTAGGCTATGTCTACACTGGCATGAATTTCCAAAAATGCTTTTAACGGAAAAGTTTTCCGTTAAAAGCATTTCTGGAAAAGCGAGTCTAGATTGGCAGGACGCTTTTCCGGATCGGGGCTTTTTTGCGGAAAACAGCACTATGCTGTCTATGCTGGCCCTTTTGGGCAAAAGTCTTTTGGAAAAGGACTTTTGCCCGAACGGGAGAAGCATAGTTTTTCCGGAAAAGCACTGATGATTTTACATGAGATCGTCAGTGCTTTTCCGGAAATTCAAGTGGCCAGTGTAGACAGCTGGCAAGTTTTTCCAGAAAAGCTGCTGATTTTTCGGAAAAACTTGCCAGTCTAGACACAGCCTCAGGGTAGTCAAACACTGGAATAAATTGGTGGAATAAACTGATTCCAGGAAGTTTGTGGAATCCCCATCTCTGGAGATATTTAAGAGTAGATTAGATAAGTGTCTATCAGGGATGGTCTAGACAGTATTTGGTCCTACCATGAGGGCAGGGGACTGGACTCGATGACCACTCGAGGTCCCTTCCAATCCTAGTATTCTATGATTCTATGATAAGAAGCTTCCAGATTCAAGGGAGTTAGACAAATCAAAACACCTCACAGCCAATTAAGAACCAGTTGGGCCTGGTTTAAAAAAAAAACTTTCCTTCTATTTGCTCAGTGTGCAAGGAAGGAGATGACGAGAGAAAGTGTTGCAGAAAGTCTGGGAGGAGAAAGTGCAAGTGGATACCAGGAGGAAGGACTTGTGGTAAGGAAGGTGCTGGAGAAAGCTGTGGGGAACTGGCCTAGGGATTCGTAGCTGCCATGCAGCTGTTACCAGAAACATTACAGATAGCTGCTATTACAGGTTCCCTGGGCTGGAACCTGGGAGTAGAGTGCAGGCTCGGGTTCTCCCCACCACCTACTCCCCATTCCACTACTGGAAAAAGACTGTCTAAGGGATTGTCCTAATCTGTACCACTTAGAGAGACAAGAGAGACTATGAAGTTTGGTTTCCCTTTTCCCCCCCCATGCTTGCCAGTGATGAGAGCAGCTCAACAAACAGCAAGCTGGTGTCTAAATTGAGGGCTGCTGTGAGCCTCTGAGACAAGTAATCCGCCTGAAATCATGGGACCCACCAAGGTTGAGGAGGAATCTTGTCACACAATGTAGAACACTGATGCTTCAGTAGAAGGTGCAAGAAACCTCTCACCAGACAGATGCAGGATGACCTACATTCCATGAACATCTCACTGCAACCATAATAATGAGAAATTGGCTTAAGCCCCAAAACAGAAAGTTTTATATCCCCTTCAGTGCCCTTTTTGTTAGCATTAACTATTATATGGCTATTCTTGTTATAATCTTGTCTGAGCAGACTAGATATTCTAAAGGGCCCTTCTGGATTTAAAATGTATACATCTTTGAACTCTGGGTCTCAATAACAGCCTGTACAGTGAGTTCCACAATTATACATGTTATGAGGAATTATATTTCCTTTTATCCACTCTGTATTTGTCACCTAAGATTTCAATTAATAAAAGAATAAAATAATGTACAAATTATTTAATAGCAGTCAACAAGATTTTATGGAAAATAAGTCTTGCCAAACAAACCTGATATAATTCTCTGATGAGATTACAAGTTTGGTTGTTAAAGTAACTGCAAAGCTGTAATATATTTAGACATCTGTAAGGCACTTGACATAGTATCGGATGACATTCTGAACTAAAAAAATACCAGTATGCAGTATCAATAAAGCACATGTTAATTGGATTAAGTCTGACAGATCTCAAAGAGTAGTTGTCAGTGGAGAATCATCATTGAATGGAGGTGTTTCCAGTGGGGTTCTGAAAAGATCAGTATTATGCCTGAAGCTATTCAACACTTTCATCAAGGGTCTGATAGTAAATATAAGACCATCACTGAAAACTGAAGCCAGATACATTCAAAGTAGAGTGAGACACACATTTTTAATAGGGAGGGTCATTATACAATGGAACAAAGTAGGAAGGGAGCCAGTGAATTCTTGCTTCAAATTAAGATCTTTCTGGAAGATACACATTAGTCAAATACAAGTTATTGGGCTCAATTCTGGTTAAGAATTTGACATATATCTGTTTTTTATATCTGTGACTGTGAATTCTTCTAGCTTATGGTTATCCATTTACATGGATTTAAATGTTTATGGTTAACCATCAGCTAGATAGTCAATGGTTGGAGGCAACTCATCAGTTTAGGAAACTACTTATCATCTGAGCTGAACCATAATTGTAAATCTGCAGACTGTGAGATAAAAAGCACACTTTTTTTCCTTTATAGAATTTTCTCATGTAATTTGTTGGAAGCTTCCTAGGCAACATTCCCTTAAATCAACTATTCAGATTCCTCACACACTGCTGCTTCAAAGTTCTTTTCCCCTCAATCCACATGGCTTTAGTTGTCAGTATTGCTCAGGGAACCCTCAGGAACAGAGGCTAAGTTTACACTGGTGCTTTATTGAGCTGTAACTTTCTGGCTCAGGGGTGTGAAAAAACTTCCCCCACCAGAGCGCAGCAAGTTACAGCTCTGTCAAGTGCCAGTGTAAACTGGGCTATAGTGCTGGGAGCCATATTCCCAGCACAGTTAACTACTCCCCTTGCAGAGGTGGTTCACCTGCAGCACTGAGAGAGCTCTCAACCAGCATTCCTGCCATGGCTACACTGCTGTGGCAGCACTTTATACTTTATAGTGTAGACAAAGTTAGAGGAGGGAGTGGGGACACTAGGACATTTTACACATGAACTCAATGGGAGACCACACAGGAAATAGCAGCTTTCCTGGTAAAAATTATTCTAGATTATCTGTATACTGTTTTGTTTCTTCCCATTGATCTAGTGATGTCAAAATCACTCTGACCAACTGATCTAGGAAATTGTCTAATAAGATCATTTAGAAAATATTTCGCATTTAATATATGACTACATTGCCCTTAAAGTGCTGATCATTCTCTCCCTCCCCTGAGAAGCAAACACTTTCCTATCATGGCTCAGCCTCAAAGGGCTATTAAACATCTGCAGCAAAGGCTGATCAACCCCAGCCAACAGCTGGGCTCTAAGCAGTATAGAGGTGATGATAAATGAAACCACTGTGTTGGCTTCAAAACTTTCTTTATAATTGTCTCCAGACAAAGCATGACCAAAATGCATCTATTGTGGCAGATATCTGGGGAAATCCCATATTGTTTCACTGGGAACTTACTGCCTGTTGTCAAATAAAAATAAACGGAAAACACTATGGAACATTTTAAAAAACATTCACTTCGTAAACTTTGGCCCAATGTTTGCTTCTGCAGCATTGACCTTGTTTTTCTACTGTGTAAAAAAAAAATCAATATGGTATGGTATTGCAGTAAAATTTCAGCTTGTTCTTGGCTTCCTTTAAATAACTTTATTGTCTTCTTTTCCCCTGTCTGCGTCTGTTGTATTTGGCACTTGCATTTATTAACATGAAACTAAGTTGAAAGAAAAAAATTAAACATTAGAGAAAGAAAAACAGCATGGCATCTGGCTTGCTCTGCTAATGCCAGGGATACCTTTGCAATTCGCCAGAGTTTTCCATCCACCCGCCCTTCAGGTTTCCTAATCATTTTTGTATGCAGGAAGGCAACAAACAACTTTCACTGATTAAAAATTTCTGCTTTGTAGACGTAAGAGGAGCTATAGTTTAAAAGAAAACACCCCCTCCCCAAAAGTAATCCAATTCTAGCCAGTAAAATAAATCAATAAAAAACACTAGTGATTGTATTTCATTGCTGTTTAACATTTTCTTGCTTCTTAAAATGTATTTATGTATAAACCAGAGAGCCTTGTCGCAACTGTGGAGTCTCACTATTCCCATTACTACGTTGCAAATGGCAACTCTGGAAGACTTATACAAAAGGGCCATGCAATAAAAAAACAAAAATTCCAAAAATATATGCATTTGGTCACTTTCTGCTCTCTGTGACATAAAATTAGACCCACAGAAAAACAATAGGTCCATCTGTAACACTCCTTGGGCATTTAGACAAACTAAGTTGCCCGTTCCTAAGAACAAAATCATGAAGAAGTGCTTAAATAAAAGCACAGAACTCCTGCTGTGCTATAGGACACTGATTGCTCTCTGTGTTTAGTAATGGAAGACAGTTGGAAATCAACAACCTCTTGAAGTACAGCTTATTACACAAACAGCACATGTGATGTTGAACAAAAGGAAAAAGGCAAATAGCCATTGGACTTCTTATTCCCACATCATACTCAAGGGGCTTCTGAAGGGGACAAGTGGTGTCCCGTCGGTAGTCCGGTGAAACTCATCATTACTGAAAACAAATAAATTCTTACTTTGGTAGTTGAAGCTGCAGATGAGTTAGCTACAAGGCTCGTTATCACGTCACTGTTCACTGTGGTGCAAGCAGCTGTGGCTGGAGTAGGTAATCGAGAGGGAACAATTGGCAAAGGCAACAGCCCAGGTCTGTTGTTGCAGTTGCTGCTTGCTGTACTGTTGCAGTTACTGCTGTTCACATGATTCCCATTGGAGCTCCATTCTCGGCGATCCCACCCAGTGCGATAATCTCTTTCAAACCGGCTGTGGTGCCGTGACATCTCGGTTGAGTGCGGCTTCTTCTCTAAGGTAACTCGAGAGCTCACCTGAAATATTAAAAGTAAAGAGAGGTTATGAAGTAGGCTCAAAGGAAAACTGCTACTCAATCATTTGGGCCTGTCCCCACCACTGGTCCTGCCCCCCCACCATTTTGAATTTCAGCTGAAATTGTTTCTTATCCTTGCCAATGAAACTTCAGGAGAGGGGATTACATCCGTAGCAATCTTAATTAAAAATTGAAACGATGGAGGAAGGATACTGACTGAGCAAGTGGTGGAAAGAATAGTCATTCAGTTTCCAGAAAATTCCACACACCCACATTTTCTAGCAACATGTCAAGGGACAATACACAAAGAATGAAATGCCAAGTTAAAAGTAATTAATCATCCAACCTCTCCAACAGATTTCTAGCAGCCTCCCAAAGATGTCCTTTTGAAAATTAAACCTTTCATAGGTCTTGCACCAAAGAAATGTCCACCCTGCCAGTTCCAATGAGGTAAAGATGAAAAGAAAGCCTTTCTATTCATCATTGTTCATGCCACTCTCATTTATTTTAACACACAGAGACTCACAGATCCATTCATAGAGTTTAGTCCAGAAGTGATCATTAGTTCACCAGTCTGACTTCCTGTAAATCATAGCCCATGAAATTTCATCCATTTACCCCTTTAGTAAGCCCATTCATGTATGTCTGATGAAAACATATCTTCCAGAAAGGCATCCAGACTTGATTGAAGGACATCTCCACCAAAGATGGAGAATCCACCACGTCCCTCGGTAGTTTGTTCTAGTGGTTTATCACCCTTATGATAGAAATCTTAGCCTTATTTTCAATTTGAGTTTGTCTAGCGATAGCTTATAAAGTTTTTTCTGGTTACAGTAAAGCGTCAGGGCATGTCTACACTATGGAAAAGATTGACCCTCTGGAAGTCAGTCTTCTAGCCTAAATTGAACACTCAGGGAAGCCCCCACTGGCATCCTGTACTCTTCATTCTGTGAGTACAGGAGTAAGGGAGAAGTAAGAGAAGCCGAGGAGTAAGGGAAGCCAACGGAAGCATGTGCTCCTGTTGGCCTCCCGCAGCGTAGATACTGCAGCAGCTCGCCTTGAGGTAAAACAAATCCAGCTGGATGATGTACCTTAATCCAACCCGTCTGGTTTAGTGTAGACCTAGGCTCACAGTCACAAATATCAGAGTTACAAAATGACTGTAGGGCTGGATTTACAACCAGACACTAGGCACATACCTAGGAAATTCTGGCTTTCTAGGGGTGCCTTGCTAAAGCTATGTGCAAAACAGAGGTCAGCTACAGGCACAGAAGGAGGGGGGATTGAAGATGCAGTGTTGAGGGGTGCAGAAAGTGTAAATCCAGCCCTGAGTGACTGATTGGCCACACAATCCTTTTTTTCTAGAGGTATAACCTTGCATTTCTCTGTATAATGTTTGAATGGAACCAGTTTACTAAGCAATCCAGATTACTCTGTATGACTGTCCTGCACTTATAATTATTTACTACTCTGCCAATCTTTGTGTCATCTGGAAATTATACCAGCAGGGAGCAAAGTCATATTGGAAATTATACCAGCACAGGGAATCATGAACTTCTGAGTTCTAATCCCTGTTCTGACAGTTTCACACTAGCTGATGTGATGGGGTGTTCCAACCCTGCACTGGCCTAGCAAGGATTAACCATGCATGTTGGGTCCAGAAGGCAGTACTTCCAGAAACTTGCTGGATATGCCACCGTTGGAAGTTGTTTATAAAGAGGCAGCTCAGCTCAGTCGGGGCTGATTGTGGAGAAGAATGGATGCACGTTGCTGACTCATGCCAGGGAGCCAGCAGAGTGCCAGACTGTGGAGGCTGAAGGTGCTGAATCCACAGCTTGACCCCAGTCGACTGCTGAGGTGAGGGAGGTGGCAGGGCACTGTCCCAAAGGAAATGCAGATTCTGGACGCAAAGGTAGGATGTGGCCCAGGAAAAGTGCTTATTGAGAGAGGAACCTGAACCTGAAGACAGAACTGCTGGTTTCACAGGGCCATGGGGTTGGGCTCAATGGAGTAGGATGCGCCCAAGCCCCTCTATCCCTTTCAATGTCTATCAGTAGGCCCCACTGCTAGAGGACTACGGCAGCTACATAGACACCAGCCACGAGGCCTCACTACCCTGAGGAGCAAAATACAGGACTATGTAGCACTTTAAAGACTAACAAGATGGTTTATTAGATGATGAGCTTTCATGGGCCAGACCCACTTCCTCAGATCAAGTAGTGGAAGAAAATAGTCACAATCATATATACCAAAGGATACAATTAAAAAAAATGAACACATATGAAAAGGACAAATCACGTTTCAGAACAGGACTGAGCAAGTGGTGGAAAGAATAGTCATTCAGTTTCCAGAAAATTCCACACACCCACATTTTCTAGCAACATGTCAAGGGACAATACACAAAGAATGAAATGCCAAGTTAAAAGTAAACTAAAAAGGGGGTGCGGGGGGGAGGAGGGGGAAGGAAAGAAGGTAAGTGTCTGTGAATTAATTATATTAGAGGTGGGGAGAGTTAGATGTCTGTGAGCTAATGGTATTAGAGGTGATAATTGGGGAAGCTATCTTGGTAATGGGTAAGATAGTTAGAGTCTTTGTTCATTCCTTCTCGGAGAGTGTCATGAATGACAGTTCAGAGGATTGACAGTTCAGAGGATTAACATGAATGACAGTTCAGAGGATTCCCTTTCAAGTGCAGATGTAAAAGGTCTTTGTAGCAGAATGCAGGTGGTTAAGTCATTGAGAGAGTGTCCTTTCTGGTTGAAATGGCAAGAAACTGTTTTTTCTTTGTGATCTTGTCTGATATCTGTTTTGTGGGCATTAATTCTTTGGCGAAGTGTCTGAGATGTTTGTCCAATGTACATAGCAGACGGACACTTTCGGCACGATAGCATAAATTATATTTCTGGATGCGCAGGAATATGTGTTCTTGATCTTATAACTCACTTGGTTAGGTCCAATAATGGTATCAGCAGAATGAATATGTGGACAAAGCTGGCAACGGGGTTTGTTGCAAGGGAAGGTACCAGGGTTGGTATTAGTGTGGTATGTCCTGTGGTTGTTGGTAAGAATCATCTTGAGGTTAGGTGGTTGTCTATAGGAGACTATGGGTCTGTCTCCCAGAGCCTCTTGGAGCTTTGTATCCTGTTCCAGTATAGGCTGTAGTTTATTGATAATGTGTTGGACAGGTTTAAGTTGGGGGTTGTAGCTTCAGAGACTGGCCCTCAGGCCTGGCAGCCTTGAGAGCAAAGGTAGCTCCCTAGACTCTGGTCATTAGGCCTCATGGCCCTGATAATAAGAACAGCTTTCTGATCGCTGACCACAAGGCCTCTGTGTTTAGTAAAATTGGGCATAGAGGCCCCCATAACAGTTTGTAGTTGTTGCTTAGGAACCTGTTGTACCTCTTCATCCAGGAGGTGGCATTGCTTCTCCTGGGAAGGGTTGCAGGGCAGGTTTGCTCTGAGCATGTTATACTTCAATAATAAGTAATACAGTTAAATAGCTCTTGGGGGGCGGGGGGGAATGAAGGGGTGGGCTCTCAGTAAACTAATGATTCTATGTCCTATTCAAACAGAATTTCAGGGTTTTTCTGACATGCAGATTATGAGGACGCCTCTTGACTTCTTTGAACTGACATATGGAAATGGCACACCAACTTCTGATTATGGCAAAAAATAGAGGCACATTGTCCATCAACAAGAGTGCAGTAAACAGAACATCTTTGTCTAAACAGAAAACTTTAAAACACATAGTATGTGTGTGGGGCAAAGGGGAGGGAGATTTTTTTTATAAGCAACGGTTGTCATGGCATGGAAAACTAGAACCAGACATGTAGCTTTAAGGATTAAACAATTTAAGACTTTATAGCAACTCTTACTCCATAGTCTAAATATATTTTATACACTTTAATCAAAAGGGACATTGCCAACTCCAATTTACAACTTTAAAATGTAATTGTCAAGCTGTCAAAAGAGTGGCTCACTACCGTGAGTGCCAACTTCAGGGCAGACTGTCAAGCAATAGGGCACAAATCCCCAAATTGGCTGCATATGGTACAATTAGATTTACCCACCCAAGTAAGACGTGTGAACTTCTCAAGTACTACAGAAGCCTTAACATGGAGTCACAGATAGTCCTCTTAGACTCCACAGTCTATCTAGCCATCCAGGCAAGTTTGCCTAGGTGATAGATGGTCCCTTATACCAAAATACACAACAATATTCAGGTTACTCCCAAACCTAAAGTACCAGTCCCTTCACCAAAGACCATGCTTATAACCCATCCTATACTAAGCAAATGAAAGGACCATTAACAAAGGGCTAGTCTACACTAGAATTGCTAAGGCAGCACAGCTGCACTGACTACTGTTGCAGCACTGCTAGTTCAGATGCCCATGGCCAATGAGAGATAGCTCTCCTGTTGGCATAATCAATCCACCTATAGGAGAGAAGTGGTCGATATGTCTCCTGCTGACATGCAAAATTACGGTTAGTGTAACTTACATTGTACACTGAGTGGCATTTTCAAACCCCCTTGTCAGAAGACTGAGGGTATGTCTACATTAGCCCCCTAGATCAATCTAGGGAGGCTAATGAGGGCGACCGAAATGGCAAATGAAGTGCGGGATTTAAATATCCCGCGCTTGATTTGCATGTTCCTGGCTGGTCGCCATTTTAGAAATTGTCTAGCCCGAAGTAACTACCCGCGTCTACATGCAGCAGTGAAACAGGATTCCGAAATAAAGCCCTAACTCGAATTAGCTGGTATTCCTGGTAGCCTCACTATGGCTACTCTAAATTTTTCCTCCCCAGTGCCTGCCAGGGCTCTAAATTGAGATAGCATGTCTACATTAGGGAAGCCTGCCTCGGACTAATTTTGAGGCTTCCCTGTAATGTAGACATGCTATTTCGAAATAAGCGTGTAGTGTAGACATACCCTTTCATATTACCTTCTAACATGGGATACCAATACTACAAGTAACATTAGTACATGCCGCATTCCACAAGCATTTCATAAAGTCTAAAGAGTAAACACATTCTTAAAACTAATACCTATTTTAAAAATATTAACACACAGGCAAGTCAGACTGATTTCTGGTTTGGCATTTGTCAGAGTTCAGTGCGGCTCAGTAGCCTTGGCATAAGCTGGCTCATGGCCTACCAGCATCACATTACCGTATTATTTTATACCTTCAGAGAAGTAGGCGTCTCTACCTTTTAGCCCCCAAATCTGTGCAAACCGCACATGTGTCTGGGAACAAATTTGTGGGCTCTTGTTTCAGAAGGTGGTTGGGAATCGAAAGGTCTCCACCACCTGAGCTAAAGAAGAATCTCCACAGTTGTATTAGCATTCAGGTTTATATCTTCTGTGGACCAGCTATCTAGAGGGAATGAAATCATGCCTGCATGTACACCCACACAGAGACACTATTACTAGAGCAGAATTGACATGTCACTCAGCAGAGAGCAGTGGTAAACATGCACATAAGTCAACACCTACTGGTTTTTACTGCATGATCTAAGACACCAGGCACCCAGCAGTTCCACGATCAGATGATACTGACAGGTAATTACATTGTTAACTAGTAGAAGAAAGGGCTGCAAGGAACCTATGCATTAAGAAGTTTATTTAATACCCAATACCCTGATTATGAGCAAACTCCTTCCTTGCCACCACTGCCATTAAGAACATTTTATGGTGGTCTCAGTAAAAATTAAGATCAAACACTAGAAACCTCAGTTTCTGCATATGGCATTAAATGCATGCTCTAGTTTAGACACATCACTTTTGGCTAAGGATAAAGATATCTGGCAGCAACAAGATGTGTAAAATGGAGACTGTGGTGATTTCTGCGTAATGCATGAGAATTCAGTTGCCAGTGCTTTTAAAATAATAAACCAATATAAAATGATCCCATAAATAGCTGCTAGGTTGGGTAAGGGGAGAGGAACTTGCTCATGAACAGGTTATTGAATTTTGAAATACGTTTATGGACCCACGGCTTGCAGGCCATTTCCCTCCCCTATTTAGTCGGTGAGGCCTGAGTGACATAATGTACCAACACACCTATGCTCATAACTCAAGCTTATCCCAGTGAAACTATGTAACGAATGGAGCACAATCATTACATCCCGCTACATGGTATTTGTCACAGCCCAGTGTAAGATCCCTTGAAAAACTGCACTGAAACGGGATTGCAAATTATTCTTGCCAGGAGCAGGGATGGCAGCAACCATTACAGTTAAGGATGTATATGCATTTCCATCCTAACTCAGTTTTCAGTAGCTCCAAAATGTTCATTTTTCAGGCTAAACATTTCCAGGCATGATCTCTTCTTAAAGAACTTTTCTTTTGTTCAGTTATTTTTAACATGTAAGCAAAAATATATCTTTCAGAGTATAAGTATGAAGAAAAAACAAAAATACCCCATTACATACAAATAACTACTATGATTTAAAAAATTATCACCAAAACACGTGTCTTTACACACATGTGTTTATATCTGTCCATTCATGATATTTATACAGGATGTGGATCTGAGGCTGAAGAGGATCCTAATGGAAGCAGGTAAGAATCCACTGATTGTCCTTCATGTGGGAATAAATGATACTGATGGATTTTTGCTAGAATGCATTAAAGGCAGTCTGGGAAAGATGCTTAAAGACATGGAGGCTCAAGTGATAGGTCCATCAATACTTACTAGCCAGGATGGGTAGGAATGGTATCTAGCCTCTGTTTGTCAGAGGCTGGAAATGGATGACAGGAGAGGGATCGTGTGATGATTACCTGTTCTGTTCACTCCCTCTGGGGCATCTGGCATTGGCCACTGTTGGAAGACAGGATACTGGGCTACATGAACCTTTGGTCTGAACCAGTATCGCCATTCTTATGTGATCTTCAGTGCAATTCTACTTGTCCCAAGAGGAGGTGAATGAAGGTGAGTCAAGATGATGAAGATCAACAGATGACTCTGGGAAGGGTTCTCACAAGATGGATTTCAGTTATTCAACAACTTGTAGGGATTCACCAGCTGAGAACTGTTTGCATGGGAATGGACTCCACCTGTGTAGGGAGGGAGACAGGCATCTGGGATGGAGGTAGGCACGACTGATTAAAAGATGTTTAAAGAGGGAATTCAGGGGAGGGGACTGGGATCCCATGCCTGACTCTAATATGAAGAGGGAGGAAAATCAGCTAGAAGAGGTTACAGCAATGGAGAAAGGAACAGCAGAGGATAGAGGAACAAGATGAAAGCAAGTGCCAGTCCCACTGAAGTAACAGGTAAACGACAATGGCAGTAAAAGGAATGTGCCTAATCAGGAAAGGAATCTGGAGGAAGTCAAGCAGAAATGACTAAGATGTCTGTACATGAATGCACTGCATAACAAAATGGGGGAACCAGAATTGCTGGTGCACTAAGCAAAACCAGCTATTACAGAGATAATGGAAATGCGGTAGAATGGTAGCCATGACTGGAGTACAAGTATCGAAGAGAATGTCTGTTAAAAAGAGACAGAAAGAAAGGTAAAGGTGATGGAGTATCATTGTATAGTAATATGAGACAGACTGGGAAAGAATTAGAAGTGATGGAATGAATAAAACCAAATCTGATTCAAAATCACTTTGGGGATGAAAGGTAACAGTCTCCATTGGGATAGAGCTTGGATTCTGTTACAGGCCTATAGCTTCCAATTCAGATATTTTTCATTAAATACTATCAGGAATTGTATGATTATGGGATACTTAAACTTTCTAGCTGTAGATTTGAGAACAAATGCTGCTAATAATGCTGGAACCCAAATATTATTGGATATGATCACGGGGTGCTTGATCACGGGGTGCTCTTCCAGGAAGGACTGCTTGGCGGAGATGCTTCCCACACTTTCCAGGAGTGGGAAGGCCTTGTTTGGACACAGACTGGCTAACCTTGTGAGGAGGGCTTTAAACTAGGTTTGTTGGGGGCAGGTGAACAAAGCCCACAGGTAAGTGCTGCATGTGCGGGACTGGGAGATGGGTTGGAAATGGGGGGGACTACGGCCTATAATGGGAAGGAGAAAGGAGGGTCAGGGCACAACAGGGAGGCAAGATCAAATCAGTATCTTAGATGCCTATATACAAATGCGAGAAGTATGGGTAATAAGCAGGAAGAACTAGAATTGCTAACCAATAAATACAACTATGATATCATTGGTATTTCAGAAACCTGGTGGGATGGGACGCATGATTGGAATGTTGGTATGGAAGGGTACGGCTTGCTCAGGAAGGACAGACAGGGAAAAAAGGGAGGAGGGGTTGCCTTGTATATTAAAAATGTACACACTTGGACTGAAGTGGAGATGAATGTAGGAGATAGCTGTGTAGAGAGTCTCTGGGTTAAGCTAAAAGGGGTAAAAAACGAGGGTGATATCATGCTAGGAGTCTACTACAGGCCACCTAGCCAGGTGGAAGAGGTGGATGAGGCCTTTTTTAAACAATTAACAAAACTAGCCAAAGCCCAAGATTTGGTGGTGATGGGGGACTTCAACTATCCAGACATATGTTGGGAAACTAACACAGCGAGGCACAGGCTATCCAATAAGTTTCTGGACTGCTTTGGAGACAACTTTCTGTTTCAGAAGGTTGAAAAAGCTACCAGAGGAGAAGCTGTTCTGGATTTGGTTTTAACAAATAGGGAGGAACTAGTTGAGAACTTGAAAGTGGAAGACAGTATAGGGGACAGTGATCACGAAATAATAGAGTTCATGATCTTAAGGAAAGGTAGAAGGGAGACCAGCACAATTGAGGTAATGGATTTCAGGAAGGCAGATTTTGATAAGCTCAGAGAACTTGTAGGTAAGGTCCCATGGGAAGCAAGACTGAAGGGAAAAACAACTGAGGAGAGTTGGAAGTATTTCAAAGGGACGTTGTTAAGGGCCCAAAAGCAAACAATTCCGCTGTGTAGGAAAGATAGAAAATATGGCAAAAGACCAGCTTGGCTTAACAAGGAGATCTTGCACAATCTCAAAATAAAAAAGGAGTCATATAAAAAATGGAAACTAGGACAACTAACAAAGGAGGAATATAGGCAAGCAACACGGGAATGCAGGGGCAAGATTAGAAAGGCAAAGGCACAAAATGAGATCAAACTAGCTACAGGCATAAAGGGAAACAAGAAGACCTTTTATAAATACATTAAAAGCAAGAGGAAGACCAAGGACAGGGTAGGCCCACTGCTTAATGAGGAGGGAGAAGCAGTAACAGGGAACTTGGAAATGGCGGAGATGCTCAATGACTTCTTTGTTTCGGTCTTCACCGAGAAGTCTGGAGGTGTGCCTAACGTAGTGAATACAAGCAGAGAGAGGGTAAGTTTAGAAGATAGGATACACAAAGAACAAGTTAAAAATCACTTAGGAAAGTTAGATGTCAGCAAGTCACCAGGTCCTGATGAAATGCATCCCAGGATACTCAAGGAGCTGATAGAGGAGGTATCTGAGCCTTTAGCTATGATCTTTGAAAAATCATGGCAGACAGGGGAAATTCCAGAAGACTGGAAAAGGGCAAATATTGTGCCCATCTATAAAAAGGGGAATAAGAACAACCCAGGAAACTACAGACCGGTCAGTTTAACGTCTGTCCCAGGGAAGATAATGGAGCAGGTAATTAAGGAAATCATATGCAAACACTTGGAAGGTAATAAAGTGATAGGGAATAGCCAGCATGGGTTTGTGAAGAACAAGTCATGCCAAACTAATCTGATAGCTTTCTTTGATAAGATAACAAGCCTTGTGGATAAGGGAGAAGCGGTGGATGTCATATACCTAGACTTTAGTAAGGCATTTGATACGGTCTCGCATGATATTCTTATTGATAAACTAGGCAAATATAACTTAGATAGGGCCACGATAAGGTGGGTGCATAATTGGCTGGATAACCGTAGTCAGAGAGTTGTTGTTAACGGTTCTAAATCCTGCTGGAAAGGGATAACAAGTGGAGTTCCTCAAGGGTCTGTTTTGGGACCCGTACTGTTCAATATCTTCATCAATGATGTAGATATTGGGATAGAGAGTACGCTTATTAAGTTTGCAGATGATACCAAACTGGGTGGGGTTGCAACTTCTTTGGAGGATAGGGACATAATTCAAAATGACCTTAGCAAGTTAGAGAAATGGTCAGAGGTAAACAGGATGAGGTTTAATAAGGAGAAATGCAAAGTGCTCCACTTAGGAAGGAACAATCAGTTCCATACATACAAGATGGGAAGCGACTGTCTAGGAAGGAGCATGGCGGAAAGGGATCTAGGGGTCATAGTGGACCACAAGTTGAATATGAGCCAACAGTGTGATGCTGTTGCAAAAAAAGCAAATATGATTCTAGGTTGTATCAACAGGTGTGTTGTAAGCAAAACTCGTGAAGTCATTCTGCCGCTCTACTCTGCACTAGTTAGGCCTCAGCTGGAGTACTGTGTCCAGTTCTGGGCGCCACATTTCAAGAAAGATGTGGAGAAATTGGAAAGGGTACAGAGAAGAGCGACAAGAATGATTAAAGGTTTAGAGAACATGACCTATGAAGCCAGGCTTCATGAACTGGGCTTGTTTAGTTTGGAAAAAAGAAGATTAAGGGGGGACATGATAGCGGTTTTCAAATATCTAAAAGGGTGTCACAAGGAGGAAGGAGAAAATTTGTTCCTCTTGGTTTCTGAGGACAGGACAAGGAGTAATGGGCTTAAAGTGCAGCAGGGGAGGTTTAGATTGGACATTAGGAAAAAATTCCTAACTGTCAGGGTGGTCAAATATTGGAATAAATTGCCAAGGGAGGTGGTGGAATCTCCCTCTCTGGAGATATTTAAGAACAGGTTAGATAGACATCTGTCAGGGATGGTGTAGACGGAGCTTGATCCTGCCTTGAGGGCGGGGGGCTGGACTCGATGACCTCTCGAGGTCCCTTCCAGTCCTATTATTCTATGATTCTATGATAGATAACGGATTTCTTTGCTAAATAGTCAGGGAATCAACAAGAGGGGGTGCTATTTTAGATTTAGCATTGGTAAACTGCAAGGACCTAAACTAAATGGAAGGATAAACAAAAATAGATCTGCAGCTAGGTTCCTTGATTTCAAAAGGGCAAACTTTAAAATATTAAAGGAATTAGTAAGAAAAATATACTGAACTGAAGAACTCAAGTATCTGAATGTGGAGGAACTTGGAATTACATTAAGTCCAAATTGCAGAAACTATCGGAACCCCACATCTCAAGCAAGAGGAAAAATTTGTGGGGAAAGGTTGCAGAGCAAACTGGATGAACAAGTATCTCAAACAGGTTACTGAGAGAAAGCAGAAAGCCTGCAAAGAATGGAAGCAGGAATGGATCAGCAAGGAAAGCTACCCTCGGGAGGTCAGAAAGTATAGGGAAAAAGAAAGAACGGGACCTTGCAAAGGAAATGAAAATAATCAGTAAAAGATTCTTAAGCCATAAAAATAAAAAAGAAATCAAAGAAAGAAATGGGACCACTAAACACAGAGGATGGAGTGGAGTTTAAAGATAATCTAGCTCAGGGGTGGGCAATAATTTTGATGGGGGGGAGGGCACTCCAAGATTTTGGAAAGTGATCGAGGGCCACATTCTTCCATGATATTATTGGAGAAGATGCAGGGTCTAGACTAGAGGTTGGGTGTAAAAGGGAGCAAGGGATTAGGGCGCAGGAGGGAGAGTGGGGTCTGGGAGGAAGTTTGGGTGAAGAAGACAGTTGTGATGTAGGGCAGAGGATTGGAGTGCAGGGTTTTGGAATGTGACCTAGGGAAGGAGGGGACTGTGATCTAGGACAGGGGACTGGGGTTTGGTTTGTGACCTAGGGTAGGAGGGGATTGTGATCTGGGACAGGGGATTGGGGTGCCAGATCTGGGAGGGGGCATGTGTGCAGGAGGAGCAGAGGGTTTGGATATGTTGAGTGGAGGGGCAAAGGGCTGGGGAAGGGAAGGGTTGCGGTGCCAGAGGCAGGCTCTGGTCAGGAGACTTACCAGTCAGCAGCCCAACCAGTCTGCCTGCAGAGCTTAAAACATTTCTCAGCCAACCAGCCTGCCTGCCCCACGCCTGCAGAGCCATGTGCTTGTGTGACTGACTGAGCTGGAGGGGAGAGGGACGTGGTGCTTTGTGTAGTGCCTGTTATTCAAACGGGGAGCTCTCATTGGTCAGATTCTAACTAGAAACCAATGAGATTGTGTTAGGAACATGCGCAGCGCCTGAAGCCTTGTTCCATCCCCTCCAGGATCACAGTTTTGAGAGAGAAATGGCCCAGCAGCCACTTTTCTAAGCAGTGTGCGGAATAAGCAGGGGAGCCTGCCTGGGACTCCCTGCTGCTTCTGCGAGCCAGATCCGGTGACTTGGCAGGCCGGATTCGCTCGTGGGCCATATTTTGCTCAGGCCTGATCTAGCTCAACATCTAAATTAATCCTTTGCCTCTGCTTTAATCAGAGTAAGAAGCAACTTGCGAGCAATTGCAAGGTGGCTAATGGGAACAAGGATACGGATACAGGAATCATCATATCGGAGATAGAAGCCAAATTCAAACAGCTTAATGGGACCAAATCGGGGAGCCCAGATAACCTCCATCCAACTACATTAAACGAACTGGCGCATGAAATGGAAAGCACAATAGCAGGGCTGTTGAAAGAATCTATAAAGCTGGGAGTCTTCCCCAATGACTGCAGAACTGCAAATATAATGCCTAATTTTAGAAAGGGGAAAAAAGACATTCCAGAAGTGACAGTCCCTCCCATTACATTGGCCTCAATTGATCCTAAAACAAATCTTGAAAGAGAGAGAGTAATTAAAGACATTGAGGCAAACAGTAATTGGGATAAAATGCAACTTTGTTTTACAAATAGCAGATTGTGCCAGTCCATCCCGATCTCTTTCTTTGAGAAGATAATTGATGTGTGTGGGGAAGAGGGGGGAGGAAAGGGGGCTCACAGAATGAGAAGATAACTGATATGTGGGGGGCACCCCCACAATCCTGGCCTATTGCCTGAGATCCTGACTGCTGGCCAACCCTGGCAACCCTACATGCTTGGGACCCAGCTGCTAATCCCATGGGCCTTGGGCTCTGCTGCCAGCCCTTGCATGCCAGGATCCCGGCTGCCAGCCTCATACACCCGGGGCTCTCCTGCTGGCCCCATGGGTCTTGCATTTGCTGCCGGCCCAGCATGCCTAGGTTTCTCCTGGGAGCCCCAAATGCTGGGATCCCAGCTGCAGGCTCAGGGTGCCCAGAGTTCCCTGAGCAATCTCATGTGCTGGGGTCCTGAATGCCAGCCTGGTGTGCCAGGGTTTTGCTCTCAGCCTCAACTTTGGGCCAGAGAGTAAAGGGCAGGGTTAAGGCTTTTGGATCAGAACCCCTCTTTCCCCGCAACCACGTGGCCACTTTCTTACCAGTACACTACTGACTTTCGCCTTTAGTCTCATTACTTTGACCTCAATTTTATGAAAGATCCTAAAACAAAATCTTGAAAGAGAGAGTAATTAGAATCATAGAATACTAGACCTGGAAGGGACATCAAGAGATCATCACTTCCAGTCCCCTGCCCTCACGGCAGGACCAAGTATTATCTAGATCATTCCTGAGAGTTGTCTATCCAACCTGCTCTTAAATCTCTCCAGTGATGGAGATTTCACAACCTTCCTACACAATTTATTCCAGTGTTTAACCACCCTGACATTTAGGGAAGCTTTTCCTAATGTCCAACATAAACTTCCCTTGCTGCAGTTTAAGCCCATTGCTTCTTGACCTATTATCAGAGGCCAAAGAGAACAATTTTTCTCCCTCCTCCTTGTAATACTCTTTTAAATACTGCTATCTCAGTCTTCTCTTTCCTAAACTAAACAAGCCCAATTCTTTCGGTCTTCCCTCACAGATCATGTTTTCTAGACCTTTAATAATTTGTGTCATTCTTCTCTGGACCTATTCCAGTTTCTTCACATCTTACTTGAAATGTGGTGCTCAGAAGCAAATACAATACTTCAACTGAAGCCTAAACAGACCAGAGTAGAGAAGAAGAATTACTTTTTGTGTCTTGCTCACAACACTCCTGTTAATGCATCCCAGAATCATGTTTGCTTTTTTTTTTTTTGTGCAACAGCATCACACTGTTGACTCATAGTTAGCTTGTGGACCACTATAACCCCTACATTCCTTTCTGCAGTACTCCTTCCTAGACAATCGCTTTCCATTCTGTGTGTGAGAAACTGAATGTTCCTTCCTAAGTGTAGTACTTTACATTTGTCCTTATTGAACATAGAGGTAAAACTAATTGGAATAAAATAAAATGTGATTTTACAAATAGTAGATTGTCAGACCATCCTGATCTCTTTTTTGGAGAAGATAACTGATTTTTTAGACAAAGGAAAAACATTAGATCTAATCAACCTGGATTTCAATAAAGCATATGATACAGCTCCACAGGAAATTATTCATTAAACTGGAGAAGGAGATGATTAGTATGAAAACTGAAAAGTGGGTAAGGAACCGGCTGAAGGGGAAACATTCAAGAATGTTTGCTATCAACTGGGGATGCATCAGCTGTAAACAACAGAGGAGGAAGATGTGGGTATACTGGTCAACCACAGGATAACTACAGACTACCAGTGTAACTTGGCTATTAAAAAGGCTAATGCAATCATTGGATGCAACAGGCAAGGTATTTCTATTAGAGAAAAGGAAGTGTTATTACCATTACAGTAGGCACTGGTGAGATAGCATCTGGAATACTGTGTGCAATTCTTATCTCTCATATTGAAGGAAGATTAATTCAAACTGGAATAGATACGGCAAACGGCTAAAAGATGATCAGAGGAATGGCAAACCTACTTTACAAGAAAAGACTTAAAGAGCTTGATTTCTTTACTTTAACAAAATAAAGGCTGAAGGGAGATATGTTTGTTCTCTATAAATACATCAGATGGATCAACAACAGGGAGGGAGAAAAGTAATGTAAAGGCCACAGCTGACACAAGAACAGACGTATATATACATAAGTTTGGGCTTGAAGTTAGGCAAAGTTTTCTACCTCTAAAGGAGTGGGAATAGATCACTTGTTGGTTTAAACTAAATGCTGGATTTAATTTTAAAACAAAATTTTAGGATTTCAATAATTCAGCCAGAGGTTATGGACCTATTACAAGAGTGGATCAGTAAGGTTCTGTGGTCTTCAACATGCCTGGGGCCAGGCTAGATGGTCATGATTATCCCTTGTAATCTTAAAATGGATGGTGCCTCTAATGTGTTTCTCTGTACAACACCCCATCAGATTGAGATGTTATCCCCATTTTATAGAGGAAGAACTATGACACAGAAAGCATAAATAACTTGCTCAAGGCCAGGAGTAACCCAAACACTATCTACGTGTGGTGTACTGTCATGTAGTGGCAATTAGCCCACTTACAGAGAGAAAGAATGAGTTTACTCTACAGCCTTAGTTGGGAGGCAGCTATAAAGCTCAAGCTGTAGAGGCTCAGGCACAAAGCTCTAGAGGTCCCAGGTTTGGTTCTGCCTGTTGCTACTCCAAAATCAGGAATTCTGTTGGAGAGGAAATCACACCTTGCATAGATGAAGCTCATTCCTCATTGGTTTAATGAGCTGTGCAGCACACAGCTTTGTGAAGGTCTACAATCAACAAGTCAGCTTTCTACACATAAGATGCAATCAGTTCTGTAGATTAGAGTACCTCCAATCTTAACTAGACAGGGCAACCTTGCTCCTGTTTGTCACAGACAATTAAAAGTTGTGTGTATTCATAAGTGCACAGCCAGTGTGAGGAACACATACTTTGTGGGGGAATGACCCAGCAGTTATTGGATGAAATGATAAATTCAATGGCAGAACGATTAAGCTGGGGTTCCGGGGGTGTTGTAGAAGGTAACAGGGTAAAGAAGAAAGATGTGGCCACCAGAATGGCCTAAAAATCCTCTGACAAGCTGAAATCTGATTTACAGATATGGAAGAGGGAGCAACCCACCAGTTTATACCAATGTCCACTAAATCCCAGAATAATTCATCACTGCAATTGCTGTGCAAAATTCACACCATTTAGAACCACCATAATTTCTGGCAAAATAAGTTTAAGGCTATAAACATCAAATTAGTTTAATCAATCCTGATACAATGTTAAATAATAAAAGAAGGGCATCACTTCCCCACGTCTTACATTTACAGAGGGGGAAATATATATACACAACACTATGGCTACATCTACACTGGCCCCAAATTCCGGAAAAGTCATGCAAAGCAGGTAAGTCAGAATAGGGAAATCCGCGGTGGATTTAAATATCCCCCGCGGATTTAAATAAATATGTCCGCCGCTTTTTTTCCGGCTTGGGGAAAAGCGTCTAGACTGGCGCGATCCTCCGGAATAAAGCCCTTCTTCCAAACTAAACACTACTGTTTTGTAGAAAAACTGTTTCCCACTCATGTCCTTCTAGATAACAGCCCAGCCCATGCTTTGGGGCAGCTTTCCCCTGCTTTCCACATTCAGCTAGCTTCACTCTTCTTAAAACGCCTGTCCAGAAGCACAGGCTTGCAGCCAGTCAGTCTAAAGCTACAGAATCTGATTTCTTGGATTATTAGAGATTCAGCTTCATTAAGTGACTTCAAAACTAAAGGTCAACCTTTTAATTTAAATTTTTCCTGGATAAGCTTCTGTTTCTAAATTTAATTTGAAAAAAAAAAAAAGTAAAATGAGAGAAATATGATATGCCATTTGCATGAAAGCCTGGAGGCATTTACTGAAGTGGCTACTTGGTTATTAGGGGAATGGAAGAAAATAAAAGTGAAATGATACATTCAAATAAGCAGCTAAACAGCATCATTAATTGTCAGACTGGACAAACAGAAACACATATAAAAGATTTTATTAAAAAGCTTCACAATCAGTGAAGTATATGCACAGCATAAGCATTTTATGAGAAGCACAAAAAACCAGGGATGATGAGGAGAAGAGTTGATGTAATCGGCTCTCACATGAAGAACTGTAACTGATAAGGAGAAAATGTCGAAGTACTTATGCTTGAATGATTTCAGATATATGCTGGAGGGAGAATGTTACTGGATGCAGTTTTATCAGCATACCAAATACAGCAGCCTCTTCTTTAGGTGCAAAGCTAACCACACAATGTTCACATATCAGACACCACCATTATCCCAAAATGAATCTATGTTTACAAGCACTTTGGATATTTTAAAATTTAAGGACACACAACACATACATAGCCATATAAATATGACTTTAAAATATTTGAAGCAATACGGTATAAAATTGCTATGTCAGATTTCCATAATGATGTTTAACCGAGCTAGTTATAAAAGCATAACGATACCTATTTGTACGTTTCATATAGTATTATAATACTATAGAATACAGTAAATCTATGAAATAGTGTAGATTATAGTAAATCTTGCTGCAATAAGTGATGCTATTCCATCATTAAGTAGAGTTCTGTAAGTCTGCTAGGCCAGGCCAAAGTTGGAACTTCACTTTTTCTCTGATTTTTTTTTGGGGGGGAGGGGATATGGGGGGAGCTGCCAGCTTTGGGAGTTGATTTACTCTGTATAAGTGCAACAAATAAATATTTTTTATTTCTGTTCCACAGCATGTATACATTATGAGGCATTTCTTACACATGTACAGAATTACTGTTCTAGACTGACATGGATCCAACTAGTCCATTTTCATATATTTGCTTAACTGATCTGTTTATTTTGGACAATTTCAGTGAAAGACTTCTTAGTTAGACTAAGTCAGTAGGAATCCAATTGAGATTCTGTAAAGCTGAACTTACCAGCAGCTGTGTAGAAAGATAAGAACTAGAAATATTTGAGGGGCAAGGAAACAACTTTATTATCAAGCAAGGTCTAATTTTGTAAACCCCCTGATTTAGGCTTGTAAATAGGACAAACAATTTAAAGTTTCTGTAAAATCCAAGGCACGGCAGTCAGATTTGAGCCACGTTAATCAGATCTTTAAATAAAAACAAACAAACAAACGAAAACCCTCTCACCAGTAAGTGATAAATAGCAGAGGATCTAAGAGAGTAGCTAGGATTTAATTTTTCTAACTATATGTTTCAGGGGAAAATGTTATGGGATTTGTTGTTGTTTTAAATCAGAGCACCAACTCAACAGCATCTTCCTGGGATATAGACTTTATTATGCAAGAATGATAACCCAGATTTGGCCGTTCAGATTGTAAACATTATGTGAAAGCAAAGACTTATTGTTGTACAATACTTAAAAGGGATATGGAGATTTCTGTGAAGATAAGACAAGGGACAAGACCCAAGAACATGTAAGGCAATAAAAACAGCTGCACTACCAGTGCTATCCAACTCTCTAAATTTGGTTTCATCTCATCTCTCTCTCCCCACCCCTCACACACATATGTATATATAATATATACATATACACACACATATATATTTTCTATTTCAAGTTCTCTCACTAAGCATCTTAGAATTTCAAAGTGAAATTTATTGTAAAATCTGATATTTCTCTACATTTTATCATTTTTTACAGATAATTCCTGTGTAGCTTCAGGGCCCTTAAATGACATGTACTGATATTTTGTGTCCTTGTACCCCAGCATCATGAGGTAATCCAACTTCTTTCTGGAAGCCAGAAGCCACCTGCACGCTCCCTCCCTATTCACGCTGCAGAAACAGAAGGTGAAAGAATTGTCTCTTTGAGGCACCCAGGGGTGTGTGTAAGATTTCCCAGGTTACTGGATGGGGGCTCAAGCCAGTGTTGTATTATGTTGTTGGGAGGAGACCCCTAGATATTGAACCCGGCCCTTGCTGCAATTAACTTGTCCTGGCAGAAGAGTTACACTTAGAATCATAAGTCTGGAAGAGACCTCAGAAGGACATCGAGTCCAACCGCCTTCTCAAAGCAGGACCAACCCCAACTAAATCATCCCAGACAGTCCCCCATGAGAACCACAGCCTGTGATATGGAAGCTTCTCTTAGTTGTCTGAAGAAAGCCTTGTCTACCTCATCCACCTGATCTGGCAGTCTATAGCAGACACCAAGCACATCACCCCTGCTGCTTCTGCCTCTAAACTTAACCCATAGATTCTCAACAGGCTTTTCTCCCTCTACATACTGGATCTCTAAGCAGTCATACTGCTCTGTTACATACAGTGCAACTCCTCTTTCTTTTCTCCCCTGCCTGTTCTTCCTGAACAGTTTATACCCTTCCATGACAGTGCTCCAGTCATGCGAGTCATCCCACCAAGTCTCCGTTATTCCAATCAAATCATAGTTCTTTGACTAGGTCAAGGCTTCTAATTCTTCCTGTTTGTTTCCCAGACTTCTTGCATTCATGTACAAGCACCTTAGATAATCAGTTGATTGCCCTACCTTCTCCATTTGAATCAGGGGTCCTTCTTTGATCCTCCTTCCTCCTTGTGTTTCTTCCCAGTATCCCACTTCTCCACTTACCTCAGGGCTTAGGTCACCATCCCCCAACAAACCTAGTTTAAAGACCTCCACCGTAGGTTTGCAAGCCTGCCCGCGAAGATGCTCTTTCCTCTCTTGAGTAGGTGGATCCCATCTCTTCCTAGCAATCCTTGTACCTGGAACAGAATCCCATGGTCGAAGAAACCAAAGCCCTCTCTCCGACACCACCTGTGCAACCACACATTTACTTCTATGATTCGATGATCCCTTATCTGGACCTTTTCCTTCAACAGGGAGGATGGATGAGAATACCACTTGTCAAGTATCAGAGGGGTAGCCGTGTTAGTCTGAATCTGCAGAAGCGATGAGGAGTCCTGTGGCACCTTATAGACTAACTGAAGTGTAGGAGCATAAGCTTTCGTGGGCAAAGACCCACTTCGTCAGATGCATGTAGTGGAAATTTCCAGAGGCAGGAATAAATATGCAGGCCAGGATCAGGCTGGAGATGACCAGGTGGATCCAATCAAGGAGGATGAGGCCCACTTCTAGCAGCTGATCTGGAGGTGTGAATTCCAAGAGAATAGAAGCTGCTTTTGTAGTTAGCAAGCCATTCACAGTCTTTGTTTAATCCAGAGTTGATTGTGTCAAACTTAAAGATGAACTGTAGCTCAGCAGTTTCTCTTTGAAGTCTGGTCCTGAAGTTTTTTTGCTGCAGGATAGTAGCTATCCTGCAGCAAAAAAACTTCAGGACCAGACTTCAAAGAGAAACTGCTGAGCTACAGTTCATCTTTAAGTTTGACACAATCAACTCTGGATTAAACAAAGACTGTGAATGGCTTGCTAACTACAAAAGCAGCTTCTATTCTCTTGGAATTCACACCTCCAGATCAGCTGCTAGAAGTGGGCCTCATCCTCCTTGATTGGATCCACCTGGTCATCTCCAGCCTGATCCTGGCCTGCATATTTATTCCTGCCTCTGGAAATTTCCACTACATGCATCTGACGAAGTGGGTCTTTGCCCACGAAAGCTTATGCTCCTACACTTCAGTTAGTCTATAAGGTGCCACAGGACTCCTCATCAATACCACTTGTGTTTCAAATTCCTTGATCCTTCTTCCCAGTGCTACATAATGTGCAGTGACCCGCTCAAGGTCATTTCTGGTAATATCATTAGTTCCCACATGGAGAAGCAGGAAGGGGTAGCGATCCAAAGATTTGATCAGTTTTGGAAGATTCTTGGTCACATCCTGAATTCTAGCTCCTGTTAAGCAGCACACTTCTCGAGATTCCAGGTCCCCAACCACCACCACCTCTCTTCTTCTCTTGGGGGTGGTGGTCATGGAACCCCCATCCCTATGCATCCCACGCCTTCCGGTCGATGGGGTCTTCTGCTGATCCCTTCCCTGAGACGTCTCTGCCAAAGCATTCTCCACCAGAGTGCCTGTTCAGAGAGCCTGAAAGCAGTTACTTACCTCTACTGGAATTGAGGATACCTGGGTTGCCTTCCTTCTCCTGGAGGTTACATGCTGCCAAATTTCTTCCTTGTTCTGTACTGCCCTCACTGGTTCTTCAGCCTGCTGTGCCTGCAGTATTAAATGCTGCCTTCTATCAAGGAAGTCTTCATCTTCTCTGATGGAACGTAATGTGTTCTGCAACAAGGATCCTGTCTTGATGAACTGCTGTCGCAGAGCACTACCTGCTCTAGTCACCAGCCTGAAAATTTTTTTGGATAAGAACTTGAGAACAGCCATACTGGGTCAGACCAAAGGTCCATCTAGCCCAGTATTCTATCTTCCAACAGTGGCCAATGCCAGATGTCCCAGAGGGAGTAAACAGAACAGGCAATCATCAAGTGATCCCTCTAATGTCATCCATTTCCAGCCCCTGACAAACGGAGGCTAGGGACACCATTCATGTTCATCCTGGCTAATACGTATTGATGGACCTAACCTCCTTAATTCATATATATATGTATTTGAACCCTGTTAAAGTCCTGGTCTTCACAACATCCTTTGGCAAAGAGTTCCACAGGTTGAGGAAGGATAGGGGAAATGCATCAGTAGATATAATTTTACAAGAGGGTAGGAGGGAGAAGAAATAGCTCAGTAGCTCTGGGCTGCTCTGCTCCCACTTTCTAAAAACAATGCTTGGGGAACACAGCAGGCTTGCTAGTAAAGAAGCTGTAGGCAGACTTGGGGAGGGAGAGAATGAGGCTCCACATTTGTTGGGTAGCTAAAGGTGCACAGCTGATGTAGGTCTAGGGCAAATATTTTGGGCACCAAATTAATTGATTTTGGGCTGGAAGTGCGAAACTGATAAGGAGTTTTAGGCACAAAATCAATTGGTGTCAGGATTGGCAAATTTAAATTTCTCAGTATAAAGTGGCAACAGTAGTTGTCAAATGCACATAGGCAGGGGAGTTCAAAAGTAGATGACTACTAAAAATCAATCATATTATTTAATCTTTTTTTTTAAACTTGTGATTTTGCAGCCTCATAATTATTTGAGCCTAAATTGTGATTTTTTAACTTTTGGGATTGGTACTTCCAGTTCCTAGGGTTTCTAGTCCTAGGATAATGCCTAAACTTTCTCTTTATTTATGTCTCCTGAGCCCTAGGCTACTGCTCTATCCATTTGGCCATCATTTTCTATATATAAAGCAGTACTTTTTTCTACACTCAGTGTTCTCCGGTCCTTAATGGTAAGACAGATTTTTGGGGGGCAGATTTTTGCCATGCTCCCACAAGATATTTGCTTCAGCTTGTGTGGGTCTGATGAAGTATAAGTGCCTTTTCATTGTCTGAACTGATGGGATTATCTTGTTCTTTTTCAAGACCAAGGTCCTGAGTTCTATTCCTGGTGCATGTCATTTTGCAGTAGGCTGGAGACAATATTATCCAAATGTATTGTAGCGGGTTCACTCACTTTCTGCACGGCTTCTTTCCTCAGGGTGGCTTCTGAGGAAGTAACCAGCTGCTCCAACGCCAACGCACCCCCTCTGGGTGAGGTGTTCTCTTCAGGGCACTGCCCTCTGGCAGTGACCACTCAGGTCTTGATCCACGCCCCCTTCCAGAGGGGTGTCATTGTTCTTCCTCTGCTCCTCCTCCAGGGTCCTCCCTACAACCCCCAGTTCTTCTCCCACTCTGCCTGACGGGTTGCCTCCTACACTCTGCCTTGCAGACTTATGGTCTAGGGCTTCCCTGGCTCAAACTTCTCCAGCCTACCACAGCTGCCTCCTTGCGATCCTTGGCTGCCTCTTTGCAGCCCGGCCTTTTAGGGCTGACTCCATGCGAGCTCCGCCCTCCATGACTGTCTCCTTGCAGCCCCTGGGCCTCAGGCCAGGTAGCCTGGGTTTGCTAGGCCAAAGCCTCTCTCATTGCAGGCAGGCAGGTCTCTCTTCTCCTCCCAGGAACTGACCTATATGGCCTCCAGCTGGGCCCTCTTTAGCTGCCTTAGCTGGGCTTCCTCCTGACTCCAGGTCTCAGCCCCTTAAAGGGCCAGTACAGAGCAACACCCTGCCGCAGTATGCAGTCACAGATCAGTGCCTTTTCATTGAACTAACTATATATAAAATGGGCCCATTTTACTTTTAGTTAGTCTAATAAAAACATATAATTTACATCCTTTTCCCCCCCTGAAAGCCAGCACCTTCAGAATGACAGGGACAGGACCCATTATTCTAATAAATGAATAAATGAATACAACCCCAAAATCCCAGTTAACCACTTCTTTGCTGACTCAGAAAACTATTTCACTAGGAGGGTGGTGAAGTATATTAGGAAAAACTATTTCACTAGGAGGGTAGTGAAGTACTGGAATGGGTTACCTAGGGAAGTCTCCATCCCTAGAGGTGTTTAAGTCTCAACTTGACAAAGGCCTGGCTGGGTTGATTTAATTGGGATTAGTCCTGCCTAGAGCAGGGGGCTGGACTTTATGACCTTCTGAGGTCTCTTCCAGCTCTATGGTTCTATGATTCTAAGTCCCGCTTCAGTGCTTATTAAAAACAATCACTGACATCTATTGTTCCATGGTCCTTTCTTTCTTCTCTTATTTTTACATTGTTACCAGTTACTGAAGTACCTTAAATAGCCACAGCGTGTACTCACAAACCTACTGATATAAAAAGAAAACTGTCACCAAAATGTTTGAATTTGGGTCCCTAAATGTAGGCTTCTAAATCCACATTTGGATACCTAAAAAAAGAGTCTGAGTTTTAAAAGTAATAAGCACTTACAGGTCCCATTGACTTCAATGGAATTTGTGAATGTTAAGAACTTCTGAAAAATCAAACCAAAAATTAATCCTGCATATGAATTCAGGAGTCTAACTTGAATCTCTCAGGTTTGAAAAAAATTGCTAATTACAGATCCTGCGTAGCAATAATTCATGCTGCGTTCAACCAAAGTTGATCAAAATTCGTTGGGTGATCTTGGAAATACATTCTTAAACATGTGCCAACTGTCTCTTTGTACTGAAAATCTTCACTCAATTCTTTTCCATATATTTGCCACATAGACAGTCCTATAAGATTTTTTTTTCTCCTCCTCACGTCTTTATTTCATGAAATAAAGTTAATTTAAAAAAATGGAAGAAGAGACACACAGCATTCTAATAGTTTTCCTATGGGGCTAATTTTACTAGTGATTTGCGCTATTGTTACTGGTAAATCACTGAAAGTGCTAATGAAAAATTAAATGATATTTGAAAAATTGCATTTGGCAATATAACATTAGCATAAAATGAAAGGAAAGAAACACATGGGTACTGCTGTAAATGAGAAGCTCAAATTATTGCATGTGGAATTCTTCTGAGTATGTAGCTTGTTCATTTACTCAGAGACTAACTTGAGTTATAGCAACATGTAATCATTTTAACTCACTTTAAATTTGGTGCTTGTGTGCAGTACATTCAGAATGGAGAATTACCTTCCTCACAGGCCAAATGTAATATATAGACAGATGTAATATAAGCTTGCTATACCTCAGCTATCTCAACCAAGGAATTGACCACCCCAGGGTTACAATATAATTCAGTTTCTCATCAGCTCACTTCGTGGATTTTGCTCCTGATTGGTCAATTATTCCAAATCGAGCAAAATTAAATGTGGTATTTTTCTGATGTGAAATGATGTTTGCCAGTGACCAAAGTGAAACTAATAAATTAATTTCACTTAAAGCCTCAGGCAGAACTAAAAAATTTCAAGTCCCAGAGAAATAAAGACTGCACCTGTTTTATCTATTTATTGCCCAAACCCCTTGCAATTTACTGTCTTTAATTCAATTTGTATTCATAGTGCTTGGGAGAAATAATATCAGGAACTAGGAAGAGTATATGACTATAAGAAAGCGAGCTGTGCAGAATTTAAACTTCTTGAGAGAGGCAATAGATGCTGTTCCATGAAGTATATAATATTTGTCCTGCCAGTTGCAAATTTATCCAGTAGATGTCAACACCAGCAAAAAATGTGTTTTAAGTCAACCTTAACAGCAACGGCAGTCACTTCAATTTACAGGAGTGTATCAGAGGGACATTTAATCTTTAGAGGTATCAAATCTTTATTGGTTTCTACTGTCCACTCACAGCATCTTCTGCATCTTCAGAAACATCTCATGATGACCATACCTGGGCTTTTTGAATAATTTCTTTTTGCTTTCAAAAAAAAAAAAATTGCCCATGTTGTTGCACAATGGAAACATTGCTAATACACACTTTATCATTTTCAGGAGAGATAAGAACAGGGTGGGATGTGGGGAAAAGAAATGTGTGTGTTGCAAAGCAATTACTGCAGGCAGCATTCTCAGTTACTAAATAAAATCTGAAGACGGCTGTTATCTTCTGACCTTTCACTGCATGGTTAACCAATGCAATAATTTCATGGATTTTGCTCTTTCATCAAGAAGCTTCTCAGCCAGCATCAGTGACCTGACAGTCCCATCCCAACCTCAGGTCAACAGATGTTTATTGTCTCTGTTGTTTTTAAATACACCGAGGACAGTCTTGTTGTAAGCCTTTTAGCATTGTTATCATTCAAGCTACTGAATTTGCTGCCAATTTTTAACCATGCAAAAAACAAGGCCATTTTTACTCACACTTTTAAATCTAATACTGAGACCTGACTGTTTGAACAGCTTGTATGTAGACACTGAAGCATAGATTTCTGTTCCTTTTTTGTTTATTTTTAAGATAAACCTGGGGTTTCTATTTGGCTATCTAGTTTACAGCAGTCACATGCTTCATGTATATTATAGTAATTGCATGTTATTGCCACTAAGTTATTTCAGTTATACTCTTTTGGGGGGTGGAGGAAAAAAGGTGAGAATTTATGGATCATCTTCCTGCTTGGCTCGTCTCCCTCCCACCTCAACTAAAATGTCAGATGGAAAAGCAACACACACACACACACACACACACACACACACACACACACACACCCTCTTTTGATGGACTAAATTAGAAATCTTAAAAGAAACAATTGTATTACACTAGTGACACAAACTTCTAAAGCAGTTCATTTTCACAATGGTAATAAAATCGTAAGTAGACTTAAATATAACTCCTACAACTCTTAAGAGGAACATATGTCCGCATCAGCAGCAGTGAACCTCTGGTATACTAAATCAGTTCTCCTAGAAATTCTAGACATATGGAGGAGCACGAGCATTGTCATAGGACCAAGTCCATGAAGCAGTACAATCTAACTGGTTGCCTGATGCCAACAGCAGAGGCAGTGACAAAAGTAGCCATAATACTCTAGCTCCAGAGACAAAACATGATGTTCTGTAGCAGCTGGAGAGATAAAATCAGTTCTAGGCACTGGTAAAAGATGTAAAATTCTAAATCTAATTTTGATATCTTCAAATGCGAAACGGAGTAATCAGATGTAATGCTTTCAAGACTCCACATCCTGAGTCAGTAATTTGCAATTACATTAATATGTTAAAACTTAAAAATATACATGCATAAATACCTGTACAAGAAGTCCCCAACTTAAAAACAGGTTGTGTTACAAAAGTTTGCTGCTAAGTCAGTTATTTGGAACTTGGAACACATTTTTTCCCCATAGAAACAATGTTAGAAATGGTAGTAAGGTTCCCAGGCTAGCCCACAAAAGCCTATTTAACCCATAATGGTAGCTAAAATACTATATATTTACAATTTAAAATTGTAGAAATAGGGTTTTTTTAAATAAAAGTTGAATGCTGGTTCCTGAGGAAAGGTAGGTTTAATTAGAGGAGAATAAGGAAGCAAATAGAGATTATGAAGGGGATGTCTGGGCATCCCCCAGCTGCCACAACCCCCACAGGCTCTGCGCCAGCTCCTATGGCCAGCCTCAGTTCCCATCCCACCCCCTCCCAGGGGCTGAACACAGCCCCCACTCATCAGGAGGCAGCAAGCAAAGTGATTGTGGGTTGGAAGACTCAGGAGGAGCAGGGGATGGCCATGCAGCCAGAATGAAGTACTGCTTCTTTCCAGCCACTGGCTGTGAGACTGCCCCTGCTTCTCCAGAGTCCTCCAGCCAGCACTTGTACTGCTCGTCACCACCTGTGCGCCACTTGCCTGCTCCCTGAGGCCAGGGCTGTCTACCCATATGCAGAATACGCAGCTGTGTAGGGCATCTGAAAATTTGGGGCACCACTGGATCTTAATGTCCACCCAACTCTTCCTTTCTCTTTTCTCTCTGGAAATGCAACAGGTAAGCTTCTGTCTATATGCGGGGATGTTTGTAAGTCGGATGTTTGTAACTCGGGGCGTGCCTATAATGTAAATAGAATGGTACTAGGATAGAAGGTAAAGCAGAGATCTTAAGTATACCAGGAATTCACTGCATTGCGTTAACAATTTTATTTCTTCTTTGACTGAAGGTCCCATCAAAGAATCAGTGACAACTGGGCCACAATGACATCTTTTGGTTCCGCGAGAATGAGCCTTTTTTGTATTTTGCAGGATGACTCATTACATCGGGGTGGCCAACCCACAGCTTGTAAGCTGCATACAGCTCTTGACCCCTGAAAGTGCGGCTCGTGAAGCCTCCCCTGTGGCTCGCGAAGCCACCCTATGCACCCCTACAAACGGTCCCCGGTTCCCTGTGTTCCCCGGGTGTAGGGGAGCCATCCAGTGCGGCAAAATAGCATCAGCTAACAGGAGCCTGATGTGGCCAAAAAACCTAACCTGTGGTTTTTAAAGGGGCAGCTTCCTTTTTCTTTGGGTTTTTTTTTTTTTTTTTTTTGGCTCAACAATTCTGGTGCAGCTCTTCGCATTTTTTCCACCGCTTTTTGGTTCTCTTTGTTAAATGGGTTAGCCACCCCTGCATTACATCATTCTGTCAGTCTTGTAGACATATTTTTATGGGCCAGCAAGCACAAGGAGCATTATGATAATTTAGTGTAGAGGTCATTCCATTACACTAATTGTTATGTACACAAAACCTTGTGGATAAACTATACAGCAGAAAGAAATCCAACTTACAACTTACCGAAACCTGTTAATACTTGGAGGTTTTGAGGCCCTAGAACAGCAGTGGACAATCTGCAGTCCAAGGGCCACTTTGGGGTTCTAGGAGAGGCCTGCAAGATATTTGGTTAACCATTACCCATGCACAGGTTTGCCAGATTCTGCTGGTTTTCATACTCATAGTATGTTTCGTACTGGTATTACATAAGAGTAGTGAAGTGAGTTGTGTTCTGTAAAGTGAGGTGTGTGCTGATTGCACACACACAAGACTGTGAGACGCATGTGCTCCCTCTGCATCCAATGGAAGTACTGTTACGATTCAATTGGCACACCCTGCAAATTCTAGCTATGCAAGAGCAATTAGTAAAATTACTCTATTCCCAGGAGACTGTCTTGGTTACCACAATCTTGCGGCCCACTGAGATGAAGGAGGACCACTCATGCAGCCCACTCACTAGCCTAGGTTATCTCTCACTGCTCTAGATAGTGTCTGCTAGGCCATTCCAGTGACCAGTGGATTTTAGTTGTTAAGATCCTCTTCCTAACAACAGTCCAAATCAATTTTTCCTGAGATTCAAATAATTCAGACAGAAGGTTTCCTAACACCTCCTTCCAGTTCTAGGTATTTCTTTCATAGAATCATAGAACCATAGAGCTGGAAGAGACCTCAGAAAGTCATCGAGTCCAGCCCCCTGCTCTAGGCAGGGCCAATCCCAACTAAATCAACCTGGCCAGGGCTTTGTCAAGCCGAGACTTAAACACCTCTAGGGAAAGAGACTCCACTACTTCCCTAGGTAACCCATTCCAGTGCTTCATTACCCTCCTAGTGAAATAGTTTTTCCTAATATCCAACCTGGACCTCTCCTACCACAACCATTGCTCCTTGTTCTGCCATCTGTCACTACTGAGAACAGCCTCTCTCCATCCTCTTTGGAACCTCTTTACTTTATGCCTCTGCATTTCACAGTGGCTAGGAGGCTCTTGGGTGAGAAAAGTAGAGCAGAGAAAAGACTGAAAGCTCATCTTTTCCAGAAGCAAGAGCCCTCTACAATCCAGGCACAGCATTTCACTAGAAATCTAGCAAATAAATGGCAGGGAGGCTGGACACTCTGATCCCCAGTGAAGCCAATTATGGTTAATTTTAAATTACTTAGTAAACACATTACTCAAATGTGAGAGGAAGGATGGCCTTGGGGACTAGACCCTGGATCAGAGCTCTGCCACAGGCTTCCTGCGTGCCCTGGGTACTCAGCCTGTCTGCACATTGTGCTCTCCATACATAGAATGGAAACACCAGTACTCATAAATTCATTTGTTCACACAAAATGCCCAGATAGTATGGTGATTAAACACCACAGAAAAAAGCCGTTCCCCCTTTGCGGTAACTCCCTTGCGTCTGCTTCCCATTTAGGAAACACTTGCTCACAGTTCCTAGTTTATTAACCAATTTTTGATCCATTTAATGGTATTTTAGTTTAAGTTGCTGTTTTCCCCATTACTGAACATTATTTATATTCTATAAATGTCAGTGCTGCTTCACACAGTTCCCGAATTCACTAAGATATGGTGCCCCATCAGTTGCTTTACTGTAGACAGTATATAACTCATAGGATTCCCTGTATCTTGGATGTCAATAATGGCATCCAAACAGGCTATAAGATCAATTCAGCATGTGTTTTAAAAGAGATAGCCTGTTGCTAGACATTTTATCTTAAGTATTCCCAGACTGGCTCCCTTATATCTTGTGGCCAGATTAAATGGAACAATATGTCAATAATTTCCTTGTGGTTCTTTGCTACCCTTCTTTGGGGAGGTTCCTAGTTTTGTCTTTTTTCCAGTTAGGTACATATCCTGAATCCCATGATTTACTGCATGTTATTTTCAGTGGTTCCAAGATTTCTTCTTCTAATCCATAGGAGATGAATTCCCAGATGCAATTAATTTGGAACTGTTGTTAGAATTTTGTCAGATGTTTTTTCCATCATCCCTGTGTTCCACTTATATTTGCTGACAAGTTTTCCTACACAAGTTTCTGCAGTTTCCCCATCTTTTAAAATAATTATATGCATTTCATCTTCAAAGCACTTTACAAACAGTATTGTTAGTTCCCATAGCGTCCCTATTTCTCTTAATTCCATTTTACAAGCAGGCGAACAGGTAAAGAGGTTAAGTGACTTTGATTCTAGCCACACAGAAAGTCACTGACAAGTCTGGGTGCAGAATAGGACTTCGAGATTCTCAGTTCCATGTTGAAAACAAGATCACATTTATTTTAAACACATAACTTACACTCTTCTGGCTACAACTTGAATCCTTTTGGATGCTCTGAACTTGTGGGACAAAGGATGATGGTGTCTAGAGAAGACTGGAGAGAAAGGGATAACAGAAACCCAGGATGAACAGCTCCTAAAAACTATCTAAGTGATAGCTTTCATTCTTGTACCTTAAATTGTCTAGCAGTGCCCTAAAGTGAAAACCACAACACACACAGATAGGGGCACAATTAATACAGTCACACAACATTTTCTGAGACATATTTTCCCATTCCAATCACTACTCAAACCAAAAACACAGACCTCCAAGCTAGAGAAAAAATTTGCAATTTAAAACAACCATAGTCTGTTTCAAAATGGCTTCAGTAAAGAGCTTTAGCATTTGATAAGGAGATTACAGTATATTCAATTGCACAGAGCAAAAGCCTTTTAAAAAAAAGTACAAGAATTCTGACGCTAGGATTTGCAGCAAGATAACAAAAAGCTAATCGGTCATTCGAAGAGGTGCACCTTGCTGCATACAGTTTCCAGAATAATGAGTCAGTTTTTATCTTCAGCATTTCTTTTATCCAGGCAGGAGGTCTAAACAAAGTCTGTATGCAGCATTAACTCTATGTCCTATGAGAACAAGTGCAGAGTGTCAGCCTTGTATTATAGATACATTTTATTGCATCTAAATAACTTACCATCCCTAAAATAAAGCTCCTCCACTCTCCAGGGATGGGCTTACAGAACCACAAGATGCTATCCGGCACCCAATCACTATTCATAAAGGTAGCCTAAATGACTTCTAGTGACTCATGGCTATGTTGATGTTTCTTATTAAAATGTCCTCTGAGTTACAAAGACAAATGCAGCTTTAGTTTCAATGACAGAGTAGGGATGTTAAATTTAGAGTAATTGACTAATCAAATCAATGCAATTTGCATCAACTATTCGATTAGTTGATATGGCACCTCTGCCTTTGGAGTGTAGCAACAGCCCTAGGGCTGCTGCTACACTTCAAAGGCGAAAGCGCTGCGGAGAGCACGGGGCCAGTGGGGCAGTCCCCCTCTGGCCCCGTGCATCCCATGGCATTGCAAAGCGGCAGCACCGTGTGGGGCCCAGGGTTAGCTGGGGACACTCCTCTGACCCCAGACTCCATGTGGCGCTGCTGCTTTTTAACATCACAAGGAACCTGGCGTCAGGCTGCCCGCGGAATTTCAAAATGACAGAACCCTGTGGATCCTGGAGTCAGCAGCCGTGTGGAGCCTGAAGTCAGTGCCGTGTGGAGCCTAGAGTCAGTGCCACTTATAAATGCCGTGGGGAGCCCAGCGCCAAGGTCCATGTGGCCTTTCAAAGTGGCAGTGCTGCACGAGCCCATGGTCAGCGAGGGAGTCCCCGGCTGATCCCAGGTTCCATACGGCATTGCCACTTTGAAACACCGTGTGCAGCCTGGGGACACCCCAGCTGGCCCCGGGCTGCACGCGTTGTTTCAAAGCAGTAGCGCCGCATGGAGCCCGGGGTCTGGTCCCAGGCTCCACGCAGCACAGACGCTTTGAAGTACCTCCTCCACTTTCCCCTCCCCTTGCTGCCTCTTTTTGATAGAGGCAGCAAGGATAGGGGGAAGCAACTAGTCAACTAGCCTGTCAACTATCCAATAAGCATTTGCTTATCAGAGAGTCGACTAGTCGTTCACATCCCTATGACAGAGTGCATCCTCTTCATTTAGGGTGATCTCCTGACTTTAGAGAGAAAGAATCTGGCCCTTACTCACATACATCTAAAGCAGCCAAGAAGGCCAGTGATATGGTTTATATTAAATCCTGACTTCCTTCTACTCACAGAGTTAGATTCAGCTCGGATTTAAGCAGGCTTCTACTGATATGCAACCAGGAGTAAGGTCCCTACAATGGGTCATTCGCTTGAGGATGGAAGAGGACGGTAAAACTGCAGAAAGCAAAATATATGATTCTGTACAAAACATGCAGAACCCTATTGGCAGAAAGGCGGAACCTATCTACCTATTGGTGGTACTTATATCGCCTCCCTGAGTAGCACCTCACAATCATTAATGTATTCATGCTCACATCATCACACAAGGCAGTGGCATAGCCAGGATAGGAAGGCCCCAACTTCAGGTGAGGGAGGCAATGACACTGGGGTGCATTGAGGGCAGGAGGGATAGGGAGACCTGCCTCCTCTTTTCCCTTCCAGCCAGTCTTTGGGGAAGCAAGGGAGGTTCTGGCCAGGGACCTCCCGGGGCCCGCAACCAGCTTCAGACGCTGCTCTCCCACACGCATGACTCCCTGCCCTGTGCCAGATCTGGCTCCCTGAGGCAGCTCCCTAACTATCCTGCTCCTTTGCAAGGGAAGTACTTTTATGATCTTGTCACCGGGTTGCCTGCCCACTCACTTGTCCTCCTCCTCATGTCAAATGGCAGCCGTGCCCACGGGTTCGGGTCAGTTGGGAAGCCCTGGAAAAATGGGCACCCCTGCCAGGAAGTGGGGTTGGAGTGTGGGGGCTTGAGGGCAGGTGGGCTCTGGAGTGGGGCAATTCCTTGTCTCTCAATTATCCTCTGGCTGGAGCATCAGTCAGGCAATGGATCTGGAGCAGAGTCAGGGCCAGGGATGAGCCTGGATCCTAGGTGGGTGGGTCACTGCCCACCCAAGCCTACCCATGGCTATGTCTCTGTTGCAAGGTAGGGAAGAGCTATTAATCCCATTTTACAGACAGAGAACTGAGACACACAGCAACTAATTGTCGTGGCCAATGTCACACAGGAAATTTGTAGCATAGCAGGAATCCCAGATCTCTCACGTTAGGGCCCAGATCATTGGCCTATCCCTTTTAAGGCCAGTCACCTCCTGCCCTCTCCACTTCAGCCTCACTATCTATTCTCCTTGTGATCCTTCTCTTTTTCCTCTCCCTTCTCCCTGCCCTTCCCTTTTCCCCTCCTCCCTTTTAGGGCTGGAACCACAGGAACAAATATTGCTCCAAAGAGAAGAGCACTAGCTCACAAGTGAAGAGGTTGAAGGGTGAGAGCAAAGCTGTGGACAGGAGCTGACTCAGTATATTTCTTTCTCTATCTCTGCTAGTGGGCTCCTGCACAGGCTTTCCCCCAATTTAAAGCTACTCCCCTAATCCAACAGACAAAAGTCTTGAGGGAGGACACTTGTGCTTTCTTTGTGACAAAGCCACTAAAAGCAGTCAGGCCATGCAAAGAGCAGTAATTTAGGGAGACCCTCCCAACTTATTAAGGCACCCATATGCCACGTTCTTCTGGGTTATCAGTCAGACAGAGACTGTTCTTGCCATTCCTGTTTCACAGATTATAGGATTTACACAGAGACTGGTAAAATACTGTGTAGCGCTGCTGTAAAGGAGCATAATGTAGATGACACACAAATCAAGAGAAAAGCTATGCCATTATAATATGTAGCTTTTCTGTAATAAATTACACTGACCGGCTAAAGTACAGGTTACAGTAAAGTCTGCAGAACTCAATTCATGTTGTGTCAGTAATCTAAATATGGAAGGAAAAAAATCTAATTTCCCCTAGGAATTTTATACATTAGCAAAATGACGGAGATTTAATTGCTTTGAGAAAAAAATTATTCATACAGTCATTTAAAAGAAGAAATATGACCGTGCAGTCCTTTTCAGCTATGGAAATAGCAAATAAAACTGAATTTAAGCACTTTTCAGAAACCAATGAAGCCCAGCTGGTACTATCTGTCTTTTAATCTTGTGGCTTTGTTTCTCTGAAAGATCCAATAAAACCTGACTATCCTGCTCCTTTGCAATGAAAGTACTTCAAAGGTGACCTGAAAAGTTATTAAAAAAATAAAGTGAGCTTGAGCAATGTGCGTTGGAAACCCTGAGTAACCAGAGTGGCAAAACATTCTGCACATTAAACTTTAAATACTAAAACTATCTTCCTTTTTTTATTTGGTTTCATCTCTCATGAAGCATAGTCCTGATGTAATTAATTAAATTCTCAGAATGATACCCCAGTATTCACCTTGCTGAGGGCCCTCACACACTATGGGTACACTGCAGGGCTATTTTGAAAGAAGCTATTCTGGAATAGTTATTCCGAAATAGCTTATTTCAAAATAGCACGTCTACACTGCAGGGAAGCCTCAAAATTAGTCCGAGGCAGGCTTCCCTAATGAAGACGCGCTATCTCGATTTAGAGCCCCCGGAGGCACTGGGGAGGAATAACTTAGAATGGCCCTGGTGATGGGCTATTTCAAAATAGCAGAAGTGGGGCACCTACACATGCCTTATTTCGATATAGCTATTTTGGAATTGGCGTGATTCCTTGTAGAATGAGGTTTACACATTTCAGAATAAACCATCCGTTATTTCAAAATTATTCCAAAATAACAGAATGGCTGTGTAGACGCTCGCACTGTTATTTCAAAATAATGTTCGTTATCTCAAAATACAGGCAGTCCCCGAGTTACGCGGATCTGACCAGCAGACCAGGGAGATGGGGAGCAAAGCCGCGAAGCACGCGGGCAGCAGGACAGCCGCGGCACGTCTGGGCTGTCCCGCTGCCCCCGTGCTCCACGGCTTTGCTCTGGATGCCTGTGGTACAGCAGCTGGGGCGCTGCCAGTTGGTCCCATAGCGCCACTCTGGGCGCTACTGGACCAACCCGGCAGCACCCCAGCTGCTCTGCCCCAGGCGTCCTGATTCAGCCACTGCTGGTCAGTTTCAGCAGCGGCTGAATCAGGACGCCTGGGGCAGAGCAGCTTGGGTGCTGCTGGGTTGGTCCAGTAGCGCCGAGGAGCGGCGCTACTGGAGCAACCCAGCAGCACCCAAGCTGCTCTGCCCCAGGCGTCCCCAAGTCAGCCACTGCTGAAACTGACCAGCGCTGACTACAGGAAGCCCGAGGCAGAGTTGCTCTGCCCCGGGCTTCCTGGAATCAGCCGCTGATCAGTTTCAGCAGCAGCTGACTTGGGGACGCCTGGGGTTCTTAAGTTGAATCTGTATGTAAAAACTGGCGTCCAGATTCAGCCTGTTGTAACTGATCAGCGGCTGATTCCAGGAAGCTCGGGGCAGAGCAACTCTTCCTTGGGCTTCCTGTAGTCAGCCGCTGGTCAGTTTCAGCAGCGGCTGAATCTGGATACCAGTTCCGACTTACATACAGATTAAACTTAAGAACAAACCTACAGTCCCTATCTTGTACGTAACCCGGGGACTGCCTGTAATGGTGCAGTGTAGATGCACCCTAGGAAACACAACAGGAAGAACTTATGGGAATTAGGCGACAGAGGTGTAGTCATACACTTGTGGAAGGTGCTCAAATATTATGGTGGGAAGCACAGTACAAGAACCGATACAGAACAGGAAAATTGTGTCAGGTTTTATGTGGAGGGAGGGCCAAAGTCATGTATTGTGGAACTCTAGTTAAGTTATTGATGTTGCCATTTCTACCCCTTTGCTGTCCTTCTATTTGTGTCATACTGTCTAGACCAGACCTGGGCAAGACGCGGCCCGAGGGAAACATCTGGTCTATGAACAGCATCTATTTATATGCTTTCTATTTATATCCTGCTGCCCATGCTACTGAATTTCCAGGTGGGGGCTCAGGCAGCAAGGGCCAGAGCAGTGAGTTCTTTAAATAGCTGCAGCAACCCTGAGCAGCTGCCAGGCAATGTGGTAACAGCAGGGCCGGAAGCCACGAGCATTTAATGTATTTTTAATTCAAATCCTCTGGCCCCAGACACCTCTTTGGGGAGGCTACTCCCCAGCCTTGCACCTTTGCCCAAGCCCTGCCCCTTCTGGGGTGGAGCTGGCCCATAACCACATACCAAAATTCATTAAGTGGCACCCTCTGAAAAAATTATTGCCCATTCCTGGTCTATACATCTTGACTATATACCTGCATTCTGATACCTCTAACACACTTTTGAGACTGAACTAGGGACTTCCAGAGCCAAAAGCATGAGTTGCAACAGCTTGAATGGAAGAAGCAAGGCTCCGGAACTGGGTGCTGTAAGAACTCAGATCCACTGTAGATATTCAGAGGAACTGAGACAGATATTCATTACTGAATTACATCTTCATGTTGGTTGCTATAGTCTGGATATTCCCCCTGCACTACTGGGTGTTGACTACAACTCCCAACCCCTCCGTCATGGCCTCCACAGTTCAGTTTCACTCTATATGTCTACACTGGTGGGTTGTTGCGCCAGAAATATGCAAATGAGGCTAAGCGTGGAATATCGCCCAGCCTCATTTGAATACCTAATGAGCTGCCATTTTTGCAGAAGAGGCTCTTGTGCCAGAAGGAGCATCTATACTGCCCCTCCTTGCTCAAGAAAAACCCTCTTGCGCAATGCCGCTACGCTGATTATTTTCAGGAATATGGGCATTGCACAAGAGGGTTTTTCTTGTGCAAGAAGGGGCAGTGTAGACAGCTCCTTCTATCGCAAGAGCCTCTTCCGCCAAAATGGCAGCTCATTAGGTATACAAATGAGGCTCAGATATTCCACGCTTAGCCTCATTTATATATTTCTGGTGCAACAACCCTCCAGTGTAGACATAGCCTATATGTCTTCCACACTCTCCCCCTCCCCACCTCACTCATTCTCCTGCCTCCCTTCTAGGTCTCCTTATGCTTCCTTCCCCTCCCCAACCTCTCTGCTACTCAACCTTTGCATAGTGGGGGGTCTGTTCTCTGTTCACATCTAGACACCACTGTAATACAAATAAATGACAACCATGTTAGCAAAGGGTTAAATATAAATAACAGTAAAAAACTAAACACGTGTCAGTCATTGTAATGACTGCCCCTATGCTGAATCACATTATAGTCTTTATACCAGAGATGGGAACCTCCCAGGCACCCAGCTGCATGAGAGTTTGTTTACCCAAGTATCCACAGGCACGGATGCTTTCAGCTCTCAGTGGCTGCAGTTTGCTGTTCCCAGCCAATGGGATGACCTGCAGGAAGCTGCATGGGCTGGGTCACTGCTTCCTGCAGTTCCCATTGGCTGGGAATGGCAAGCCACAGCCTGAGGACCTGTGAGGTTCCATGCTTACCGACACTCAGGTAAGCAAACCATCTGGCAGCCCGCCAGTGGCTAACCCTGACAAACCACATCCTCCCCAGAAGCTGAAGGTTCTCCATCCCTGTGTTATACAGTAAACCAGTTAACACTGGCTCTCTGTCCAAATGTGTTTGCCCAATGCCTAGTACATCAAGGATGCTGGGGTGGGGGTGGAAGGGTGGGACTGGCTGCTATGGCAACAAAGAATAAAATATTCTATAATAGTAAAGTTTCATAGGTTTTTAAATGTTATTTTTCTTTAAATATCACTATAAAGAAAGGATATTAAAAGCTCCAGGAATCAGTACAATAAGGACTGATACAAATAAGACCCTCATAGAATCATGGGATTTTATATAATGCCTTTCACCAAAGATCCCAGACAGTTATATCCAAGATGAATTTGTCTTCACAGCAGTTTTATGCACTAGGTACATTAAGTATTATGCTGATTTCACAGATGCAGAAGCTAAGGGCATACACAGCACCGGCACGCTCTGTATTCCACACTGATAAAGGCTTCAATCCTGCAAAGACATTCATATAAGATACTAGCAGGTGAGGCCCGGCATTGACCAGGCAAAATCATTTTGCATAGATCACACTTAAAGGAAAGTTCAAGAAATTAAATATACGTAATATCATTTTTGATTAAAATGCTTGCAAAAGGGAAGTAAAAGAACAATTTTAAATATGTAGGATTTCAACTTCAAACATTCTTCATTTTACTGAATAATTACCACACGTTATAAATTTGAATCGAAAACTCATGGATCTTCTATGACTCTTTCCGTAACTAAGTTGAATTATTTTGTGATTTGCATCAGTAAAAATTGTATTTGCACTAAAATGACAGTTGAACAGTCAACTTGATTTTAATTTTGTTAGCAAATATTTTATGAACTCTAATCATACTAGTCATGACTTTTTTCCAATGAAAAACAAAAAATTATTTAAACCTTTCACCCAGCATATCTGGTTGAAAAAATAGTGCATTCAGCTAATTTAAGTGGCAGGATTGTTCATGCAAAATTTGGTATCTAATCAGGAAGTATAATTTTTGCATCACAAATCCACAAACAAACTCTTCAAAATACGTAATAGGTGGCTTACATTAAGCAGGCGAGTAATCACAATGAAGTCTATGAGATTATTCATGTGCTTCATGTGAAGCATGTGTATTATGCACTTATTCTAAATCCCTACCTAGTAGCTGGCCCCTATGCTACAACCATCTCCAAAAACTGTATCACGTTCTTTGAATCACAACTAAACTCACACGTTAGACGGAAAGAAGGCCTGGCCTCACAGTGCAAAAGGATTTTGGTAACCTGATCTCACTAAATAGAAACAGAAGTATTATGTACATTTCAGCCACAGAAAGGTGCAGGTAAGGGGTGAGATATCAATGAGAGTGAAATAGATAAAGACATTTCAGGACAAAAATGTAATTTTTGAGCTCCTAAAAGGACATTTCAACCAAAACAAATTAAAAAGAGATTAGCTCTATATAAAACAAATGTACTTGATAGTGTTCTTTTAACATTTTAATTCTGTCTCCAATGATGAGCCGATGACCACCTTCAGGAGCCTGAGCCAGCTTATCAGTTTATTAAGGACATTTTCTGTAGGGTGTAGAGACGGAGTTGTTGAATTTATGGACTTAGATGCAAACAATATAATCCACCCCCATGATTATCCTTAGGATACCTGAGCACTTGGGCCCACTTGTATGAGGCCCACTGGTAAGGCCTAGAAACATGCTTTGCAACTTACAGCCAAGTGCTGGCTCTCCACAGATTGGTTTCATGTTTATACATTAAATGTATGTATTACACTTGCAAAGTGCGTATACGCATCAGTTACTGAAAACTCGACAGCCAAAGAATACTCAGCTCTGCAAAATGCCTCAGAGACAGATTTTCACTTTGCTTATTCGTCCAGGGCCCAAGCGTGTCATGGTACCAGCCTTCATTTAATGGGGAGCTGTGGCACCTCCAAATCCAGTGTGAGCTCCATAAGAGAGTGTGCCCCTGGGAGGTTTGTCACAGAGGTGTTCTACTGTTAGGCAGCAGATGTCAGGGCTTTGAAAATGAAGAAGACTACGGTAAAACGGAAGGCTTTCTTCAGTGGGAAGGTAGTGCAGAGAATGAGCACCAGGCCGATGTGCTTTTGGTAGCCTGTTTTGCGACGTAGGTGGGCTGTTTCATTCGGAGTTCATCCTCTTCTTCCTTAGGTACTGTGCACTGCAATACAGCTATGACTATTCTCCCCCTCACCGCATCTGTTTACTGTGGCTGCTCACTTGTACCGTTGGCAAGGGAGATGTTTAACAAAGCAAGCTATCCCCTAGTTACAAGTACTGCATGTCATCATTTGGCGCATATGCATGTATAGTATGAAATATAACACTGTTAAACGTCTAATAACACCCTGCCAGAAATTTTTGATGGCAGTGCTATAAAAAAAGGCGTTGAAACACAACATGGCTCACGATGCTTGCAATATCAGGAGAAAAATCCCCGTGATTTGAAAGCTTGAAGTCAGAGAGGGTATGTCTACACTACAAAGTTAGTTCGAACTAACGGACGTTAGTTCGAACTAACTTTAATAGGTGCTACACTAGCGCTCCGCTAGTTCGAATTTGAATCGAACTAGCGGAGCGCTTAGTTCGAACTAGGTAAACCTCATTTTACGAGGACTAACGCCTAGTTCGAACTAGCTAGTTCGAACTAAGGGCTGTGTAGCCCTTTAGTTCGAACTAGTGGGAGGCTAGCCCTCCCCAGGTTTCCCTGGTGGCCACTCTGGCCAACACCAGGGAAACTCTATGCCCCCCTCCCGGCCCCGGACCCCTT